>NC_060251.1:17361894-17671071 GCF_921293095.1 Ischnura elegans
TTTCCTTTTGTCAATATTTCCTTTTTTCAATATTTCCTTTTGTTAATATTTCCGTTTTTTAATATTTCCTTTTTTCAATATTTCCTTTTTTCAATATTTCCTTTTGTCAATATTTCCTTTTTTCAATATTTCCTTTTTTCTATACTTCCTTTTTTCAATATTTCCTTTTTTCTATACTTCTTTTTGTCAATATTTCCTTTTGTCAATATTTCCATTTTTCTATACTTTCTTTTGTCAATATTTCCTTTTGTAAATTTTTCCTTTCGTCAATATTTACTTTTGTCAATATTTCCTTTGGACAATATTTCCTTTTTTCAATATTTCCTTATATCAATGTTTCCTTTTTTCAATATTTCCTTTTTTAAATATTTCCTTTTGTTAATATTTCCGTTTGTCAATATTTCCTTTTGTCAATATTTCTTTTTGTCAATATTTCCTTTTGTCAATATTTCCTTTTGTCAATATTTCCTATTTTCTATACTTCCTTGTTTCAATATTTCCTTTTGTCAATATTTCCTTTTGTCAATATTTCCTTTTTTAACATTTCCTTTTTTTCAGTATTTCCTTTTTTCAATATTTCCTATTATCAATATTTGCTTTTGTCAATATTTCCTTTTTTTCTATACTTTCTTTTATCAATATTTCCTTTTGTAAATATTTCCTTTTGTCAATATTTCCTTTTTTCAATATTTCCTTTTTTCAATATTCCCTTTTTTCAATAATTCCTTCTTTCTATACTTCCTTTTTTCAATATTTCCTTTTGTCAATATTTCCTTTTTTCAATATTTACTTTTGTCAATATTTCCTTTTGTCAATATTTCCTTAAGTCAATAATTCATTTTTTCAATATATCCTTTTGTCAATATTTCCTTTTTTCAATATTTCCTTTTGTCAATATTTCCTTTTGTCAATATTTCCTTTTGTCAATATTTCCGTTTTTCAATATTTCCTCTTTTCAATATTTCCTTTTTACTATACTTCCTTTTTTCAATATTTTCTTTTTTCTATACTTCATTTTGTCAATATTACCTTTTTTCAATATTTCCTTTTGTAAATATTTACTTTTTTCAATATTTCCTTTTGTCAACATTTCCTTTTTTCTATACTTCCTTTTATCAATATTTTCTTTTGTCAATATTTCCTTTTGTCAAAATTTTCTTTGGTCAATATTTCCTTTTGTCAATTTTATCCTTTGTCAATATTTCCTTTTTTCAACATTTCCTTTTTTCTATACTTCCTTTTGTCAATATTTCTTTTGTCAATATTTCCTTTTTTCAATATTTCCTTTTGTCTTTTTGTCAATATTTCCTTTTTTCAATATTTCCTGTTTCAATATTTCCTTTTGTCAATATTTCATTTTTTCAATATTTCCTTTTGTCAATATTTCCTTTTGTCAATTTTTCTTTCTGTCAATATTTACTTTTGTCAATATTTCCTTTTGTCAATATTTCCTTTTTTCAATATTTCCTTTTACAATATTTCCGTTTTTCAATATTTTCTTTTTTCAATATTTCCTTTTGTCAATATTTCCTTTTGTCAATATTTCCTTTTGTCAATATTTCCTTTTGTCAATATTTCCTTTTTTCAATATTTCTTTTTTCTATACTTCCTTTTTTCAATATTTCATTTTGTCAATATTTCCTTTATTCAATATTTCCTTTTGTCAATATTTCCTTTTTTCCATACTTACTTTTGTCAATATTTCCATTTGTCAATATTTCCTTTTGTCAATATTTCCTTTTTTCTATACTTTTTTTTGGCATTATTTCCTTTTTTCAATATTTCCTTTTGTCAAAATTTCCTTTTTTCAATATATCCTTTTGTCAATATTTCCTTTTGTCAATATTTCCTTTTTTCAATATTTCCTTTTTTCAATATTTCCTTTTGTCAATATTTCCTTTTGTCAATATATCCTTTTTTCAATATTTCCTTTTTTCTATACTTCCTTTTTTCAATATTTCCTTTTTTCTATACTTCCTTTTTTCAATATTTCCTTTTTTCAATATTTCCTTTTTTCAATATTTCCTTTTTTCAATACGTCCTTTTTTTAATATTTCCTTTTGTCAATATTTCCTTTTTTCAATATTTACTTTTGTTAATATTTCCTCTTGTCAATATTTCCTTAAGTCAATAATTCATTTTTTCAATATTTCCTTTTGTCAATATTTCCTTTTTTCAATATTTCCTTTTGTCAATATTTCCTTTTTTCAATAATTCCTTTTGTCAATATTTCCTTTTTTCAAAATTTCCTTTTTTCAATATATCCTTTTTTCAATCTTTCTTTTTGTCAATATTTCCTTTTGTCAATATTTCCTTTTTTCAATATTTCCTTTGTTCAATATTTCCTTTTGTCAATATATCCTTTTTTCAATATTTCCTTTTTTCTATACTTCCTTTTTTCAATATTTCCTTTTTTCAATATTTCCTTTTTTCTATACGTCCTTTTTTCAATATTTCCTTTTGTCAATATTTCCTTTTTTCAATATTTACTTTTGTCAATATTTCCTTTTGTCAATATTTCCTTAAGTCAATAATTCATTTTTTCAATATATCCTTTTGTCAATATTTCCATTTTTCAATATTTCCTTTTGTCAATATTTCCTTTTGTCAATATTTCCTTTTGTCAATATTTCCTTTTTTCAATATTTCCTCTTCTTAATATTTCCTTTTTACTATACTTCCTTTTTTCAATATTTTCTTTTTTCTATACTTCATTTTGTCAATATTACCTTTTTTCAATATTTCCTTTTGTAAATATTTACTTTTTTCAATATTTCCTTTTGTCAACATTTCCTTTTTTCTATACTTCCTTTTGTCACTATTTCCTTTTTTATATTTCCTTTTGTCAATATTTCCTTTTGTCAATATTTCCTTTCGTCAATATTTCCTTTTTTCAATGTTTCCTTTTTTCAATATTTACTTTTATATATAATTCCTTTTTTCAATACTTCCGTTTGTCAATATTTTCTTTTGTCAATATTTCGTTTTGTCAATATATCCTTTTTTCAATATTTCCTTTTGTCAATATTTCCTTTTTTCAATATATCCTTTTGTCAATATTTCCTTTTTTCAATATTTCCTTTTTTCAATATTTCCTTTTGTCAATATTTCCTTTTGTCAATATTTCCTTTTGTCAATTTTATCTTTTGTCAATATTTCCTTTTTTTAATATTTCCTTTTTTCTATACTTCCTTTTTTCAACATCTCCTTTTTTCTATACTTCCTTTTGTCAATATTTCCTTTTGTCAATATTTCCTTTTGTCAATATTTCCTTTTTCCTATACTTCCTTTGGTTAATATTTCCTATTTTCAATATTTCCTTTTTTCAATATTTCCTTTTGTCAATATTTTTTTTTGTCAATATTTCCGTTTTTCAATATTTTTTTTTTCAATATTTCCTTTTGTCAATATTTCCTTTTTTCAACATTTCCTTGTGTCAATATTTCCTTTTGTCAATTTTTCCTTCTGTCAATATTTACTTTTGTCAATATTTCCTTTTGTCAATATTTCCTTTTTTCAATATTTCCTTTTGTTAATATTTCCGTGTTTTAATATTTCCTTTTTTCAATATTTCCTTTTTTCAATATTTCCTTTTGTCAATATTTCCTTTTTTCAATATTTCCTTTTTTCTATACTTCCTTTTTTCAATATTTCCTTTTTTCTATACTTCTTTTTGTCAATATTTCCTTTTGTCAATATTTCCATTTTTCTATACTTTCTTTTGTCAATATTTCCTTTTGTAAATTTTTCCTTTCGTCAATATTTACTTTTGTCAATATTTCCTTTGGACAATATTTCCTTTTTTCAATATTTCCTTATATCAATGTTTCCTTTTTTCAATATTTCCTTTTTTAAATATTTCCTTTTGTTAATATTTCCGTTTGTCAATATTTCCTTTTGTCAATATTTCTTATTGTCAATATTTCCTTTTGTCAATATTTCCTTTTGTCAATATTTCCTATTTTCTATACTTCCTTGTTTCAATATTTCCTTTTGTCAATATTTCCTTTTGTCAATATTTCCTTTTTTAACATTTCCTTTTTTTCAGTATTTCCTTTTTTCAATATTTCCTATTATCAATATTTGCTTTTGTCAATATTTCCTTTTTTTCTATACTTTCTTTTATCAATATTTCCTTTTGTAAATATTTCCTTTTGTCAATATTTCCTTTTTTCAATATTTCCTTTTTTCAATATTCCCTTTTTTCAATAATTCCTTCTTTCTATACTTCCTTTTTTCAATATTTCCTTTTGTCAATATTTCCTTTTTTCAATATTTACTTTTGTCAATATTTCCTTTTGTCAATATTTCCTTAAGTCAATAATTCATTTTTTCAATATATCCTTTTGTCAATATTTCCTTTTTTCAATATTTCCTTTTGTCAATATTTCCTTTTGTCAATATTTCCTTTTGTCAATATTTCCGTTTTTCAATATTTCCTCTTTTCAATATTTCCTTTTTACTATACTTCCTTTTTTCAATATTTTCTTTTTTCTATACTTCATTTTGTCAATATTACCTTTTTTCAATATTTCCTTTTGTAAATATTTACTTTTTTCAATATTTCCTTTTGTCAACATTTCCTTTTTTCTATACTTCCTTTTATCAATATTTTCTTTTGTCAATATTTCCTTTTGTCAAAATTTTCTTTGGTCAATATTTCCTTTTGTCAATTTTATCTTTTGTCAATATTTCCTTTTTTCAACATTTCCTTTTTTCTATACTTCCTTTTGTCAATATTTCTTTTGTCAATATTTCCTTTTTTCAATATTTCCTTTTGTCTTTTTGTCAATATTTCCTTTTTTCAATATTTCCTGTTTCAATATTTCCTTTTGTCAATATTTCATTTTTTCAATATTTCCTTTTGTCAATATTTCCTTTTGTCAATTTTTCTTTCTGTCAATATTTACTTTTGTCAATATTTCCTTTTGTCAATATTTCCTTTTTTCAATATTACTTTTACAATATTTCCGTTTTTCAATATTTTCTTTTTTCAATATTTCCTTTTGTCAATATTTCCTTTTGTCAATATTTCCTTTTGTCAATATTTCCTTTTGTCAATATTTCTTTTTTTCAATATTTCTTTTTTCTATACTTCCTTTTTTCAATATTTCATTTTGTCAATATTTCCTTTATTCAATATTTCCTTTTGTCAATATTTCCTTTTTTCCATACTTACTTTTGTCAATATTTCCATTTGTCAATATTTCCTTTTGTCAATATTTCCTTTTTTCTATACTTTTTTTTGGCATTATTTCCTTTTTTCAATATTTCCTTTTGTCAAAATTTCCTTTTTTCAATATTTCCTTTTGTCAATATTTCCTTTTGTCAATATTTCCTTTTGTCAATATTTCCTTTTTTCAATATTTCCTTTTGTCAATATTTCCTTTTGTCAATATATCCTTTTTTCAATATTTCCTTTTTTCTATACTTCCTTTTTTCAATATTTCCTTTTTTCTATACTTCCTTTTTTCAATATTTCCTTTTTTCAATATTTCCTTTTTTCAATATTTCCTTTTTTCTATACGTCCTTTTTTTAATATTTCCTTTTGTCAATATTTCCTTTTTTCAATATTTACTTTTGTTAATATTTCCTCTTGTCAATATTTCCTTAAGTCAATAATTCATTTTTTCAATATTTCCTTTTGTCAATATTTCCTTTTTTCAATATTTCCTTTTGTCAATATTTCCTTTTTTCAATAATTCCTTTTGTCAATATTTCCTTTTTTCAAAATTTCCTTTTTTCAATATATCCTTTTTTCAATCTTTCTTTTTGTCAATATTTCCTTTTGTCAATATTTCCTTTTTTCAATATTTCCTTTGTTCAATATTTCCTTTTGTCAATATATCCTTTTTTCAATATTTCCTTTTTTCTATACTTCCTTTTTTCAATATTTCCTTTTTTCAATATTTCCTTTTTTCTATACTTCCTTTTTTCAATATTTCCTTTTGTCAATATTTCCTTTTTTCAATATTTACTTTTGTCAATATTTCCTTTTGTCAATATTTCCTTAAGTCAATAATTCATTTTTTCAATATATCCTTTTGTCAATATTTCCATTTTTCAATATTTCCTTTTGTCAATATTTCCTTTTGTCAATATTTCCTTTTGTCAATATTTCCTTTTTTCAATATTTCCTCTTCTTAATATTTCCTTTTTACTATACTTCCTTTTTTCAATATTTTCTTTTTTCTATACTTCATTTTGTCAATATTACCTTTTTTCAATATTTCCTTTTGTAAATATTTACTTTTTTCAATATTTCCTTTTGTCAACATTTCCTTTTTTCTATACTTCCTTTTGTCACTATTTCCTTTTTTATATTTCCTTTTGTCAATATTTCCTTTTGTCAATATTTCCTTTCGTCAATATTTCCTTTTGTCAATATTTCCTTTTGTCAATATTTCATTTTTTCAATAATTCCTCTTCTTAATATTTCCTTTTTACTATACTTCCTTTTTTCAATATTTTCTTTTTTCTATACTTCATTTTGTCAATATTACCTTTTTTCAATATTTCCTTTTGTAAATATTTACTTTTTTCAATATTTCCTTTTGTCAACATTTCCTTTTTTCTATACTTCCTTTTGTCACTATTTCCTTTTTTATATTTCCTTTTGTCAATATTTCCTTTTGTCAATATTTCCTTTCGTCAATATTTCCTTTTGTCAATATTTCCTTTTTTCAATACTTCCTTTTGTCAATATTTCCTTTATCCAATATTTTCTTTTGTCAATATTTCCTTTTTTCTATACTTCCTTTTGTCAATATTTCCTTTTGTCAATATTTTCTTTTTTCTATACTTCCTTTTGTCACTATTTCCTTTTTTATATTTCCTTTTGTCAATATTTCCTTTTGTCAATATTTCGTTTCGTCAATATTTCCTTTTGTCAATATTTCCTTTTTTCAATACTTCCTTTTTTCAGTATTTCCTTTTTTCTATACTTCTTTTTGTCAATAATTCCTATTGTCAATATTACATTTTCAAATCTTTCCTTTTTTCTATACTTCGTTTGTCAATATTTCCTTTTTATATATTTCCTTTTGTCAATATATCCTTTTATCAATATTTCCTTTTTTCAATATTTCCTTTTGTCAATATTTCTTTTGTCAATATTTCCTTTTTTCAATATTTCATTTTTTCAATATTTCCTTTTGTCAATATTTCCTTTTTTCAATATTTCCTTTTTTCAATATTTCCTTTTTTCAATATTTCCTTTTGTCAATATTTCCTTTTTTCAATATTTCCTTTTTTCAATATTTCCTTTTTTCAATATTTCCTTTTGTCAATATTTCCTTTTTTCAATATTTCCTTTTTTCAATATTTCCTTTTGTCAATATTTCCTTTTTTCAATATTTCCTTTTTTCTATACTTCTTTTTGTCAATATTTCCTTTTGTCAATATTTCCATTTTTCTATACTTTCTTTTGTCAATATTTCCTTTTGTAAATTTTTCCTTTCGTCAATATTTACTTTTGTCAATATTTCCTTTGGACAATATTTCCTTTTTTCAATATTTCCTTATATCAATGTTTCCTTTTTTCAATATTTCCTTTTTTAAATATTTCCTTTTGTTAATATTTCCGTTTGTCAATATTTCCTTTTGTCAATATTTCCTTTTGTCAGTATTTCCATTTTTCAATATTCCCTTCTATTAGTATTTCCTTTTTTCAATATTTCTTTTTTTCAATATTTCCTTTTGTCAATATTTCTTTTTGTCAATATTTCCTTTTCTCAATGTTTCCTTTTTTCAATATTTACTTTTATATATAATTCCTTTTTTCAATACTTCCGTTTGTCAATATTTTCTTTTGTCAATATTTCGTTTTGTCAATATATCCTTTTTTCAATATTTCCTTTTGTCAATATTTCCTTTTTTCAATATATCCTTTTGTCAATATTTCCTTTTTTCAATATTTCCTGTTTCAATATTTCCTTTTGTCAATATTTCATTTTTTCAATATTTCCTTTTGTCAATATTTCCTTTTGTCAATTTTTCTTTCTGTCAATATTTACTTTTGTCAATATTTCCTTTTGTCAATATTTCCTTTTTTCAATATTTCCTTTTACAATATTTCCGTTTTTCAATATTTTCTTTTTTCAATATTTCCTTTTGTCAATATTTCCTTTTGTCAATATTTCCTTTTGTCAATATTTCCTTTTGTCAATATTTCTTTTTTTCAATATTTCTTTTTTCTATACTTCCTTTTTTCAATATTTCATTTTGTCAATATTTCCTTTATTCAATATTTCCTTTTGTCAATATTTCCTTTTTTCCATACTTACTTTTGTCAATATTTCCATTTGTCAATATTTCCTTTTGTCAATATTTCCTTTTTTCTATACTTTTTTTTGGCATTATTTCCTTTTTTCAATATTTCCTTTTGTCAAAATTTCCTTTTTTCAATATATCCTTTTTTCAATATTTCCTTTTGTCAATATTTCCTTTTGTCAATATTTCCTTTTTTCAATATTTCCTTTTGTCAATATTTCCTTTTGTCAATATATCCTTTTTTCAATATTTCCTTTTTTCTATACTTCCTTTTGTCAATATTTCCTTTTTTCTATACTTCCTTTTTTCAATATTTCCTTTTTTCAATATTTCCTTTTTTCAATATTTCCTTTTTTCTATACGTCCTTTTTTTAATATTTCCTTTTGTCAATATTTCCTTTTTTCAATATTTACTTTTGTTAATATTTCCTCTTGTCAATATTTCCTTAAGTCAATAATTCATTTTTTCAATATTTCCTTTTGTCAATATTTCCTTTTTTCAATATTTCCTTTTGTCAATATTTCCTTTTTTCAATAATTCCTTTTGTCAATATTTCCTTTTTTCAAAATTTCCTTTTTTCAATATATCCTTTTTTCAATCTTTCTTTTTGTCAATATTTCCTTTTGTCAATATTTCCTTTTTTCAATATTTCCTTTGTTCAGTATTTCCTTTTGTCAATATATCCTTTTTTCAATATTTCCTTTTTTCTATACTTCCTTTTTTCAATATTTCCTTTTTTCAATATTTCCTTTTTTCTATACGTCCTTTTTTCAATATTTCCTTTTGTCAATATTTCCTTTTTTCAATATTTACTTTTGTCAATATTTCCTTTTGTCAATATTTCCTTAAGTCAATAATTCATTTTTTCAATATATCCTTTTGTCAATATTTCCATTTTTCAATATTTCCTTTTGTCAATATTTCCTTTTGTCAATATTTCCTTTTGTCAATATTTCCTTTTTTCAATATTTCCTCTTCTTAATATTTCCTTTTTACTATACTTCCTTTTTTCAATATTTTCTTTTTTCTATACTTCATTTTGTCAATATTACCTTTTTTCAATATTTCCTTTTGTAAATATTTACTTTTTTCAATATTTCCTTTTGTCAACATTTCCTTTTTTCTATACTTCCTTTTGTCACTATTTCCTTTTTTATATTTCCTTTTGTCAATATTTCCTTTTGTCAATATTTCCTTTCGTCAATATTTCCTTTTGTCAATATTTCCTTTTGTCAATATTTCCTTTTTTCAATAATTCCTCTTCTTAATATTTCCTTTTTACTATACTTCCTTTTTTCAATATTTTCTTTTTTCTATACTTCATTTTGTCAATATTACCTTTTTTCAATATTTCCTTTTGTAAATATTTACTTTTTTCAATATTTCCTTTTGTCAACATTTCCTTTTTTCTATACTTCCTTTTGTCACTATTTCCTTTTTTATATTTCCTTTTGTCAATATTTCCTTTTGTCAATATTTCCTTTCGTCAATATTTCCTTTTGTCAATATTTCCTTTTTTCAATACTTCCTTTTGTCAATATTTCCTTTATCCAATATTTTCTTTTGTCAATATTTCCTTTTTTCTATACTTCCTTTTGTCAATATTTCCTTTTGTCAATATTTTCTTTTTTCTATACTTCCTTTTGTCACTATTTCCTTTTTTTATATTTCCTTTTGTCAATATTTCCTTTTGTCAATATTTCGTTTCGTCAATATTTCCTTTTGTCAATATTTCCTTTTTTCAATACTTCCTTTTTTCAGTATTTCCTTTTTTCTATACTTCTTTTTGTCAATAATTCCTATTGTCAATATTACATTTTCAAATCTTTCCTTTTTTCTATACTTCGTTTGTCAATATTTCCTTTTTATATATTTCCTTTTGTCAATATATCCTTTTATCAATATTTCCTTTTTTCAATATTTCCTTTTGTCAATATTTCTTTTGTCAATATTTCCTTTTTTCAATATTTAATTTTTTAAATATTTCCTTTTGTCAATATTTCCTTTTTTCAATATTTCCTTTTTTCAATATTTCCTTTTTTCAATATTTCCTTTTGTCAATATTTCCTTTTTTCAATATTTCCTTTTTTCAATATTTCCTTTTTTCAATAATTCCTTTTGTCAATATTTCCTTTTTTCAATATTTCCTTTTTTCAATATTTCCTTTTGTCAATATTTCCTTTTTTCAATATTTCCTTTTTTCTATACTTCTTTTTGTCAATATTTCCTTTTGTCAATATTTCCATTTTTCTATACTTTCTTTTGTCAATATTTCCTTTTGTAAATTTTTCCTTTCGTCAATATTTACTTTTGTCAATATTTCCTTTGGACAATATTTCCTTTTTTCAATATTTCCTTATATCAATGTTTCCTTTTTTCAATATTTCCTTTTTTAAATATTTCCTTTTGTTAATATTTCCGTTTGTCAATATTTCCTTTTGTCAATATTTCCTTTTGTCAGTATTTCCATTTTTCAATATTCTCTTCTATTAGTATTTCCTTTTTTCAATATTTCTTTTTTTCAATATTTCCTTTTGTCAATATTTCTTTTTGTCAATATTTCCTTTTTTCAATGTTTCCTTTTTTCAATATTTACTTTTATATATAATTCCTTTTTTCAATACTTCCGTTTGTCAATATTTTCTTTTGTCAATATTTCGTTTTGTCAATATATCCTTTTTTCAATATTTCCTTTTGTCAATATTTCCTTTTTTCAATATATCCTTTTGTCAATATTTCCTTTTTTCAATATTTCCTTTTTTCAATATTTCCTTTTGTCAATATTTCCTTTTGTCAATATTTCCTTTTGTCAATTTTATCTTTTGTCAATATTTCCTTTTTTTAATATTTCCTTTTTTCTATACTTCCTTTTTTCAACATCTCCTTTTTTCTATACTTCTTTTTGTCAATATTTCCTTTTGTCAATATTTCCTTTTGTCAATATTTCCTTTTTCCTATACTTCCTTTGGTTAATATTTCCTATTTTCAATATTTCCTTTTTTCAATATTTCCTTTTGTCAATATTTTTTTTTGTCAATATTTCCGTTTTTCAATATTTTTTTTTTCAATATTTCCTTTTGTCAATATTTCCTTTTTTCAATATTTCCTTGTGTCAATATTTCCTTTTGTCAATTTTTCCTTCTGTCAATATTTACTTTTGTCAATATTTCCTTTTGTCAATATTTCCTTTTTTCAATATTTCCTTTTGTTAATATTTCCGTTTTTTAATATTTCCTTTTTTCAATATTTCCTTTTTTCAATATTTCCTTTTGTCAATATTTCCTTTTTTCAATATTTCCTTTTTTCTATACTTCCTTTTTTCAATATTTCCTTTTTTCTATACTTCTTTTTGTCAATATTTCCTTTTGTCAATATTTCCATTTTTCTATACTTTCTTTTGTCAATATTTCCTTTTGTAAATTTTTCCTTTCGTCAATATTTACTTTTGTCAATATTTCCTTTGGACAATATTTCCTTTTTTCAATATTTCCTTATATCAATGTTTCCTTTTTTCAATATTTCCTTTTTTAAATATTTCCTTTTGTTAATATTTCCGTTTGTCAATATTTCCTTTTGTCAATATTTCTTTTTGTCAATATTTCCTTTTGTCAATATTTCCTTTTGTCAATATTTTCTATTTTCTATACTTCCTTGTTTCAATATTTCCTTTTGTCAATATTTCCTTTTGTCAATATTTCCTTTTTTAACATTTCCTTTTTTTCAGTATTTCCTTTTTTCAATATTTCCTATTATCAATATTTCCTTTTGTCAATATTTCCTTTTTTTCTATACTTTCTTTTATCAATATTTCCTTTTGTAAATATTTCCTTTTGTCAATATTTCCTTTTTTCAATATTTCCTTTTTTCAATATTCCCTTTTTTCAATAATTCCTTCTTTCTATACTTCCTTTTTTCAATATTTCCTTTTGTCAATATTTCTTTTTTTCAATATTTACTTTTGTCAATATTTCCTTTTGTCAATATTTCCTTAAGTCAATAATTCATTTTTTCAATATATCCTTTTGTCAATATTTCCTTTTTTCAATATTTCCTTTTGTCAATATTTCCTTTTGTCAATATTTCCTTTTGTCAATATTTCCTTTTTTCAATATTTCCTCTTTTCAATATTTCCTTTTTACTATACTTCCTTTTTTCAATATTTTCTTTTTTCTATACTTCATTTTGTCAATATTACCTTTTTTCAATATTTCCTTTTGTAAATATTTACTTTTTTCAATATTTCCTTTTGTCAACATTTCCTTTTTTCTATACTTCCTTTTATCAATATTTTCTTTTGTCAATATTTCCTTTTGTCAAAATTTTCTTTGGTCAATATTTCCTTTTGTCAATTTTATCTTTTGTCAATATTTCCTTTTTTCAACATTTCCTTTTTTCTATACTTCCTTTTGTCAATATTTCTTTTGTCAATATTTCCTTTTTTCAATATTTCCTTTTGTCTTTTTGTCAATATTTCCTTTTTTCAATATTTCCTGTTTCAATATTTCCTTTTGTCAATATTTCATTTTTTCAATATTTCCTTTTGTCAATATTTCCTTTTGTCAATTTTTCTTTCTGTCAATATTTCCTTTTTTCAATATTTCCTTATATCAATGTTTCCTTTTTTCAATATTTCCTTTTTTAAATATTTCCTTTTGTTAATATTTCCGTTTGTCAATATTTCCTTTTGTCAATATTTCTTTTTGTCAATATTTCCTTTTGTCAATATTTCCTTTTGTCAATATTTCCTATTTTCTATACTTCCTTGTTTCAATATTTCCTTTTGTCAATATTTCCTTTTGTCAATATTTCCTTTTTTAACATTTCCTTTTTTTCAGTATTTCCTTTTTTCAATATTTCCTATTATCAATATTTCCTTTTGTCAATATTTCCTTTTTTTCTATACTTTCTTTTATCAATATTTCCTTTTGTAAATATTTCCTTTTGTCAATATTTCCTTTTTTCAATATTTCCTTTTTTCAATATTCCCTTTTTTCAATAATTCCTTCTTTCTATACTTCCTTTTTTCAATATTTCCTTTTGTCAATATTTCCTTTTTTCAATATTTACTTTTGTCAATATTTCCTTTTGTCAATATTTCCTTAAGTCAATAATTCATTTTTTCAATATATCCTTTTGTCAATATTTCCTTTTTTCAATATTTCCTTTTGTCAATATTTCCTTTTGTCAATATTTCCTTTTGTCAATATTTCCTTTTTTCAATATTTCCTCTTTTCAATATTTCCTTTTTACTATACTTCCTTTTTTCAATATTTTCTTTTTTCTATACTTCATTTTGTCAATATTACCTTTTATCAATATTTCCTTTTGTAAATATTTACTTTTTTCAATATTTCCTTTTGTCAACATTTCCTTCTTTCTATACTTCCTTTTTTCAATATTTCCTTTTGTCAATATTTCCTTTTTTCAATATTTACTTTTGTCAATATTTCCTTTTGTCAATATTTCCTTAAGTCAATAATTCATTTTTTCAATATATCCTTTTGTCAATATTTCCTTTTTTCAATATTTCCTTTTGTCAATATTTCCTTTTGTCAATATTTCCTTTTGTCAATATTTCCTTTTTTCAATATTTCCTCTTTTCAATATTTCCTTTTTACTATACTTCCTTTTTTCAATATTTTCTTTTTTCTATACTTCATTTTGTCAATATTACCTTTTATCAATATTTCCTTTTGTAAATATTTACTTTTTTCAATATTTCCTTTTGTCAACATTTCCTTTTTTCTATACTTCCTTTTATCAATATTTTCTTTTGTCAATATTTCCTTTTGTCAAAATTTTCTTTGGTCAATATTTCCTTTTGTCAATTTTATCTTTTGTCAATATTTCCTTTTTTCAACATTTCCTTTTTTCTATACTTCCTTTTGTCAATATTTCTTTTGTCAATATTTCCTTTTTTCAATATTTCCTTTTGTCTTTTTGTCAATATTTCCTTTTTTCAATATTTCCTGTTTCAATATTTCCTTTTGTCAATATTTCATTTTTTCAATATTTCCTTTTGTCAATATTTCCTTTTGTCAATTTTTCTTTCTGTCAAATTTACTTTTGTCAATATTTCCTTTTGTCAATATTTCCTTTTTTCAATATTTCCTTTTACAATATTTCCGTTTTTCAATATTTTCTTTTTTCAATATTTCCTTTTGTCAATATTTCCTTTTGTCAATATTTCCTTTTGTCAATATTTCCTTTTGTCAATATTTCTTTTTTTCAATATTTCTTTTTTCTATACTTCCTTTTTTCAATATTTCATTTTGTCAATATTTCCTTTATTCAATATTTCCTTTTGTCAATATTTCCTTTTTTCCATACTTACTTTTGTCAATATTTCCTTTTGTCAATATTTCCTTTTGTCAATATTTCCTTTTTTCTATACTTTTTTTTGGCATTATTTCCTTTTTTCAATATTTCCTTTTGTCAAAATTTCCTTTTTTCAATATATCCTTTTTTCAATATTTCCTTTTGTCAATATTTCCTTTTGTCAATATTTCCTTTTTTCAATATTTCCTTTTGTCAATATTTCCTTTTGTCAATATTTCCTTTTTTCAATATTTCCTTTTTTCTATACTTCCTTTTTTCAATATTTCCTTTTTTCTATACTTCCTTTTTTCAATATTTCCTTTTTTCAATATTTCCTTTTTTCAATATTTCCTTTTTTCTATACGTCCTTTTTTTAATATTTCCTTTTGTCAATATTTCCTTTTTTCAATATTTACTTTTGTTAATATTTCCTCTTGTCAATATTTCCTTAAGTCAATAATTCATTTTTTCAATATTTCCTTTTGTCAATATTTCCTTTTTTCAATATTTCCTTTTGTCAATATTTCCTTTTTTCAATATTTCCTTTTGTCAATATTTCCTTTTTTCAAAATTTCCTTTTTTCAATATATCCTTTTTTCAATCTTTCTTTTTGTCAATATTTCCTTTTGTCAATATTTCCTTTTTTCAATATTTCCTTTGTTCAATATTTCCTTTTGTCAATATATCCTTTTTTCAATATTTCCTTTTTTCTATACTTCCTTTTTTCAATATTTCCTTTTTTCAATATTTCCTTTTTTCTATACGTCCTTTTTTCAATATTTCCTTTTGTCAATATTTCCTTTTTTCAATATTTACTTTTGTCAATATTTCCTTTTGTCAATATTTCCTTAAGTCAATAATTCATTTTTTCAATATATCCTTTTGTCAATATTTCCTTTTTTCAATATTTCCTTTTGTCAATATTTCCTTTTGTCAATATTTCCTTTTGTCAATATTTCCTTTTTTCAATATTTCCTCTTCTTAATATTTCCTTTTTACTATACTTCCTTTTTTCAATATTTTCTTTTTTCTATACTTCATTTTGTCAATATTACCTTTTTTCAATATTTCCTTTTGTAAATATTTACTTTTTTCAATATTTCCTTTTGTCAACATTTCCTTTTTTCTATACTTCCTTTTATCAATATTTTCTTTTGTCAATATTTCCTTTTGTCAAAATTTTCTTTGGTCAATATTTCCTTTTGTCAATTTTATCTTTTGTCAATATTTCCTTTTTTCAACATTTCCTTTTTTCTATACTTCCTTTTGTCAATATTTCTTTTGTCAATATTTCCTTTTTTCAATATTTCCTTTTGTCTTTTTGTCAATATTTCCTTTTTTCAATATTTCCTGTTTCAATATTTCCTTTTGTCAATATTTCCTTTTTTCAATATTTCCTTTTGTCAATATTTCCTTTTGTCAATTTTTCCTTCTGTCAATATTTACTTTTGTCAATATTTCCTTTTGTCAATATTTCCTTTTTTCAATATTTCCTTTTACAATATTTCCGTTTTTCAATATTTTCTTTTTTCAATATTTCCTTTTGTCAATATTTCCTTTTGTCAATATTTCCTTTTGTCAATATTTCCTTTTGTCAATATTTCTTTTTTTCAATATTTCTTTTTTTCTATACTTCCTTTTTTCAATATTTCATTTTGTCAATATTTCCTTTATTCAATATTTCCTTTTGTCAATATTTCCTTTTTTCCATACTTACTTTTGTCAATATTTCCTTTTGTCAATATTTCCTTTTGTCAATATTTCCTTTTTTCTATACTTTTTTTTGGCATTATTTCCTTTTTTCAATATTTCCTTTTGTCAAAATTTCCTTTTTTCAATATATCCTTTTTTCAATATTTCCTTTTGTCAATATTTCCTTTTGTCAATATTTCCTTTTTTCAATATTTCCTTTTGTCAATATTTCCTTTTGTCAATATATCCTTTTTTCAATATTTCCTTTTTTCTATACTTCCTTTTTTCAATATTTCCTTTTTTCTATACTTCCTTTTTTCAATATTTCCTTTTTTCAATATTTCCTTTTTTCAATATTTCCTTTTTTCTATACGTCCTTTTTTCAATATTTCCTTTTGTCAATATTTCCTTTTTTCAATATTTACTTTTGTTAATATTTCCTCTTGTCAATATTTCCTTAAGTCAATAATTCATTTTTTCAATATTTCCTTTTGTCAATATTTCCTTTTTTCAATATTTCCTTTTGTCAATATTTTCTTTTTTCAATATTTCCTTTTGTCAATATTTCCTTTTTTCTTTACTTCCTTTTGTCAATATTTTCTTTTGTCAATATTTCCTTTTGTCAAAATATCCTTTTTTCTATACTTCCTTTTGTCAATATTTCCTTTTGTCAATATTTCCTTTTTTCTGTACTTCCTTTTTTCAATATTTCCTTTTTTCTATACTTCCTTTTGTCAAATTTTACCTTTTGTCAAAATTTCCTTTTTTCTGTAGTTCCTTTTTTCACTAATTCTTTTTTCTATATTTTCTTTTGAAAATATTTCCTTTTGTCAATATTTCCTTTTTTCAATATTTCGTTTTGTCAATATTTCCTTTTTTCAATATTTCCTTTTGTGAATATTTCCTTTTGTCAATATTTCCTTTTGTCAATATTTCCTTTTTTCAATATTTCCTTTTTTCTATACTTCCTTTTTTCAATTTTTTGTTTTTTCTATACTTCCTTTTGCCATTTTTCCTTTTGATAATATTTCCTTTTAAAATATTTCCTTTTTTCTATACTTCTTTTTGTCAATATTTCCTTTTGTAAATTTTTCCTTTCGTCAATATTTACTTTTCTCAATATTTCCATTTGTCAGAATTGCCTTTTTCCAATATTTCCTCATATCAATATTTCCTTTTTTCAATATTTCCTTTTTTTAATATTTCCTTTTTTCAATATTTACTTTTATAAATATTTCCTTTTTTAATAGTTCCGTTTGTCAATATTTCCTTTTGTCAATATTTCCTTTTGTCAATATATCCTTTTTTCAATATTTCCTTTTGTCAATATTTCCTTTTTTCAATATTTCCTTTTTTCAATATTTCCTTTTTTCTATATTTGTCTTTTTCATTATTTACTTTTCTCAATATTTCCTTTTTTCAATATTTCCTTTTTTCAATATTTCCTTTTGTCAATATTTCCTTTTGTCAATATTTCCTTTTTTCAATATTTCCTTTTGTCAATATTTCATTTTTTCAATACTTCCGTTTGTCATTATTTACTTTTCTCAATATTTCCTTTTTTCAATATTTCCTTTTTCCAATATTTCCTTTTGTCAATATTTCCTTTTGTCAATATTTCCTTTTTTCAATATTTCCTTTTGTCAATATTTCATTTTTTCAATACTTCCGTTTGTCAATATTTCCTTTTGTCACTATTTCCTTTTTTCAATATTTCCGTTTGTCAATATTTCCTTTTGTCAATATATCCTTTTTTCAATATTTCCTTTTTTCTATTCTCCCTTTTTTCAATTTTTCCTTTTTTCATTATTTCCTTTTTTCAATATTTCCTTTTTTCTATACTTACTTTTTTCAATATTTCCTTATTTCAATATTTGCATTTTTCAATTTTTCCTTTTGTCAATATTTCATTTTGTCAATATTTCCTTTTGTCAATATTTCCTTTATTCAATATTTCCTTTTGTCAATATTTCCTTTTGTCAATATTTCCTTTTTTCTATACTTCCTTTTGTCAATATTTCCTTTTGTAAATTTTTCTTTTCGTCAATATTTACTTTTGTCAATATTTCCTTTTGTCAATATTTCCTTTTTTCAATATTTCCTTATATCAATGTTTCCTTTTTTTAATATTTCCGTTTTTCAATATTTCCTTTTTTTAATATTTCCTTTTGTCAATATTTCCTTTTGTCAATATTTCCTTTTGTCAATAATTCCATTTTTCAATATTCCCTTCTGTCAATATTTCCTCTTTTTAATATTTTCTTTTCAATATTTCCTTTTGTCAATATTATTTTTTGTCAATATTTCCTTTTTTCAATGTTTCCTTTTTTCAATATTTACTTTTATCAATATTTCCTTTTTTCAATACTTCCGTTTGTCAATATTTCCTTTTGTCAATATTTCCTTTTGTCAATATATCCTTTTTTCAATATTTCCTTTTGTCAATATTTCCTTTTTTCAATATTTCCTTTTTTCAATATTTCCTTTTGTTAATATTTCTTTTTGTCAATATTTCCTTTTTTCAATATTTCCTTTTTTCAATATTTCCTTTTGTCAATATTTCCTTTTTTCAATATTTCCTTTTGTCAATATTTCCTTTTGTCAATTTTTCCTTCTGTCAATATTTACTTTTGTCAATATTTCCTTTTTTCAATATTTCCGTTTTTCAATATTTCCTTTTTTCAATATTTCCTTTTGTCAATATTTCCTTTTGTCAATATTTCCTTTTGTCAATATTTCCTTTTTTCAATATTTCCTTTTTTCTATACTTCCTTTTTTTAATATTTCATTTTGTCAATATTTCCTTCATTCAATATTTCCTTTTGTCAATATTTCCTTTTTTCTATACTTACTTTTGTCAATATTTCCTTTTGTCAATATTTCCTTTTGTCAATATTTCCATTTGTCAATATTTCCTTTTTTCTATACTTCCTTTCGTCAATATTTCCTTTGTCAATATTTCTTTTTGTCAATATTTCCTTTTTTCAATATTTCCTTTTTTCTATACTTTCTTTTGTCAATATTTCCATTTTTCTAAATTTCCATTTTTCAATATTTCCTATGTTCAATATTTACACTTTTCTATACTTACTTTTGTCAAAATTTCCTTTTGTCAATATTTCCTTTTTTCAATATTTCCTTTTGTCTATATTGTCTTTTTTCTATACTTCCTTTTGTCAATATTTTTTTTCTATACTTCCTTTTGTCAATATTTCCTATTGTCAATATTTCCCTTTTTCAATATTTCCTTTTGTCAATATTTCCTTTTGTCAATATTTCCTTTATTCAATATTTCCCTTTGTCAATATTTCCTTTTTTCTATACTTCCTTTTTTCAATATTTCCTTTTTTCAATATTTCCTATTTTCAATATTTCCTTTATTCAATATTTCCTTTTTCAATATTTCCTTTTTTCAATATTTCCTTTTTTCAATATTTCCTTTTTTCAATATTTCCTTTTGTCAATATTTCCTTTTTTCTATACTTCCATCTGTCAATATTTCCTTTTGTAAATATTTCCTTTTTCAATATTTCCTTTTTTCAATATTATCTTTTTTCAACATTTCCTTTTTTCAATATTTCCTTTTGTCAACATTTCCTTTTTTCTATACTTCCTTTTGTCAATATTTTCTTTTGTCAATATTTCCTTTTGTCAATATTTCCTTTTTTCTATACTTCCTTTTGTCAATATTTCCTTTTGTCAATATTTCCTTTTTTCAATATTTCCTTTTTTCAATATTTCCTTTTTTCAATATTTCCTTTTTTCTATACTTCCTTTTTTAAATATTTTCATTTTTCTATACTTCCTTTTGTCAAAATTTCTTTTTGTCAATATTCCCTTTTGGTAATATATCTTTTTTCTATACTTCCTTTTGGCATAATTTCCTTTTTTCAATATTTCCTTTTGTCAAAATTTCCTTTTTTCAATATTTCCTTTTTTCAATATTTCCTTTTTTCAATATTTCATTTTTTCAATACTTTTGTTTGTCAATATTTCTTTTTGTCAATATTTCCTTATGTCAATATTTCCTTTTTTCTATACTTCCTTTTGTCAATATTTCCTTTTTTCAAAATTTCAATTTTTCAATATTTCCTGTGTTCAATATTTCCACTTTTCTATACTTCCTTTTGTTAAAATTTCCTTTTGTCAATATTTCCTTTTTTCAATATTTCCTTTTGTCTATATTGTCTTTTTTCTATACTTCCTTTTGTCAATTTTTTTTTTCTATACGTCCTTTTGTCAATATTTCCTTTTGTCAATATTTCCTTTTGTCAATATTTCCTTTTTTCAATATTTCCTTTTGTCAATATTTCCTTTTGTCAATATTTCCTTTATTCAATATTTCCTTTTGTCAATATTTTCTTTTTTCTTTACTTCCTTTTTTCAATATTTCCTTTTTTCAATATTTCCTTTTGTCAATATTTCCTTTATTCAATATTTCCTTTTGTCAATATTTCCTATTTTCTATACTTCCTTGTTTCAATATTTCCTTTTGTCAATATTTCCTTTTGTCAATATTTCCTTTTTTAACATTTCCTTTTTTTCAGTATTTCCTTTTTTCAATATTTCCTTTTATCAATATTTCCTTTTGTCAATATTTCCTTTTTTTCTATACTTTCTTTTATCAATATTTCCTTTTGTAAATATTTCCTTTTGTCAATATTTCCTTTTTTCAATATTTCCTTTTTTCAATATTCCCTTTTTTCAATAATTCCTTTTTTCTATACTTCCTTTTGTCAATATTTCCTTTTGTCAATATTTCCTTTTTTCAATATTTCCTTTTGTCAACATTTCCTTTTTTCTATACTTCCTTTTGTCAATATTTTCTTTTGTCAATATTTCCTTTTGTCTATATGTCCTTTTTTCTATACTTCCTTTTGTCAATATATCCTTTTGTCAATATTTGCTTTTTTCAATATTTCCTTTTTTCAATATTTCCTTTTTTCTATACTTCCTTTTTTCAATATTTCCTTTTTTCTATACTTCCTTTGTCAAAATTTCTTTTTGTCAATATTACCTTTTGTCAATATTTCCTTTTTTCAATATTTCCTTTTGTCAATATTTCCTTTTTTCTATACTTCCTTTTGGCAATATTTCCTTTTTTCAATATTTCCTTTTGTGAAAATTTCCTTTTTTCAATATATCCTTTTTTCAATATTTCCCTTCGTCAATATTTCCTTTTGTCAATATTTCCTTTTATCAATATTTCCTTTTGTCAATATTTAATTTTTTCAATACTTCCGTTTGTCAATATTTCCTTTGGTCAATATTTCCTTTTGTCAATATATCCTTTTTTCAATATTTCCTTTTTTCTATACTTCCTTTTTTCAATATTTCCTTTTGTCAATATTTCCTTTTTTCAATATTTCCTTATTTCCAAACGTCCTTTTTTCAATATTTCCTTTTGTAAATATTTCCTTTTTTCAATATTTACTTTTGTCAATATTTCCTTTTGTCAATATTTCCTTTTGTCAATATTTCCTTTTTTCAATATTTCCTTTTTTCAATATTTCCTTTTTTTCAATATTTCCTTATGTCAATATTTCCTTTTGTCAATATTTCCTTTTATCAATATTTCCTTTTTTTCAATATTTCCTCTTTTCAATATTTCCTTTTTTCTATACTTCCTTTTTTCATTATTGTCTTTTTTCTATACTTCCTTTTGTCAATATTTCCTTTTGTAAATGTACCTTTTGTCAATATTTTCTTTTCTCTATACTTCCTTTTGTCAATATTACCTTTTTTTTAATATTTACTTTTGTCAATATTTCCTTTTGTCAATATTTCCTATTGTCAATATTTCCTTTTACCAATATTTTCTTTTGTCAATATTTCCTTTTTTTCTATACTTCCTTATGTCAATATTTTCTTTTGTCAATATTTCCTTTTGTCAAAATTTCCTTTTTTCTATACTTCCTTTTGTCAATATTTCCTTTTGTCAATATTTCCTTTTTTATGTACTTCCTTTTTTCAAAATTTCCTTTATTCTATACTTCCTTTGGTCAATATTTCTTTTGTCAATTTTACCTTTTGTCAAAATTTCCTTTTTTCTATACTTCCTTTTTTCACTATTTCCTTTTTCAATATTTTCTTTTGAAATTATTTCCTTTTGTCAATATTTCCTTTTTTCAATATTTCCTTGTTTCAATTTTTCCATTTTTCAATATTTCCTTTTGTCAATATTTCCTTTTGTCAATATTTCCTTTTGTCAATATTTCCTTTTGTCAATATTTCCTTTTGTCAATATTTCCTTTTTTCAATATTTCCTTTTTTCTATACTTCCTTTTTTCAATATTTCCTTTTTTCTATACTTCCTTTTGTCAATATTTCCTATTGTCAATATTTCCTTTTAAAATATTTCCTTTTTTCTATACTTCCTTTTGTCAATATTTCCTTTTGTAAATTTTTCCTTCTGTCAATATTTACTTTTGTCAATATTTCCTTTTTCAAAATTCCCTTTTTTCAATATCTCCTTATATCAATATTTCCTTTTTTCAATATTTCCTTTTTTTAATATTTCTTTTTGTCAATATTTCCTTTTGTCAATATTTCCTTTTGTCAATATTTCCTTTTGTCAATATTTCCTTTTGTCAATATTTCCTATTTTCTATACTTCCTTGTTTCAATATTTCCTTTTGTCAATATTTCCTTTTGTCAATATTTCCTTTTTTAACATTTCCTTTTTTTCAGTATTTCCTTTTTTCAATATTTCCTATTATCAATATTTCCTTTTGTCAATATTTCCTTTTTTTCTATACTTTCTTTTATCAATATTTCCTTTTGTCAATATTTCCTTTTGTCAATATTTCCTTTCTTCAATATTTCCTTTTTTCAATATTCCCTTTTTTCAATAATTCCTTCTTTCTATACTTCCTTTTGTCAATATTTCCTTTTGTCAATATTTCCTTTTTTCAATATTTCCTTTTGTCAACATTTCCTTTTTTCTATACTTCCTTTTGTCAATATTTTCTTTTGTCCATATTTCCTTTTGTCAATATTTCCTTTTTTCTATACTTCCTTTTGTCAATATTTCCTTTTGTCAATATTTGCTTTTTTCAATATTTCCTTTTTTCAATATTTCCTTTTTTCTATACTTCCTTTTTTCAATATTTCCTTTTTTCTATACTTCCTTTGTCAAAATTTCTTTTTGTCAATATTACCTTTTGTCAATATTTCCTTTTTTCAATATTTCCTTTTGTCAATATTTCCTTTTTTCTATACTTCCTTTTGGCAATATTTCCTTTTTTCAATATTTCCTTTTGTGAAAATTTCCTTTTTTCAATATATCCTTTTTTCAATATTTCCCTTCGTCAATATTTCCTTTTGTCAATATTTCCTTTTATCAATATTTCCTTTTGTCGATATTTAATTTTTTCAATACTTCCGTTTGTCAATATTTCCTTTTGTCAATATTTCCTTTTGACAATATATCCTTTTTTCAATATTTCCTTTTTTCTATACTTCCTTTTTTCAATATTTCCTTTTGTCAATATTTCCTTTTTTCAATATTTCCTTTTTTCTAAACGTCCTTTTTTCAATATTTCCTTTTGTAAATATTTCCTTTTTTCAATATTTACTTTTGCCAATATTTCCTTTTGTCAATATTTCCTTTTGTCATTATTTCCTTTTTTCAATATTTCCTTTTGTCAATATTTCCTTTTTTCAATATTTCCTTTTGTCAATATTTCCTTTTGTCAATATTTCCTTTTATCAATATTTCCTTTTTTTCAATATTTCCTCTTTTCAATATTTCCTTTTTTCTATACTTCCTTTTTTCATTATTGTCTTTTTTCTATACTTCCTTTTGTCAATATTTCCTTTTGTAAATGTACTTTTTGTCAATATTTTCTTTTCTCTATACTTCCTTTTGTCAATATTACCTTTTTTTAATATTTACTTTTGTCAATATTTCCTTTTGTCAATATTTCCTATTGTCAATATTTCCTTTTTTCAATATTTCCTTTTGTCAATATTTCCTTTTTTCTATACTTCCTTATGTCAATATTTTCTTTTGTCAATATTTCCTTTTGTCAAAATTTCCTTTTTTCTATACTTCCTTTTGTCAATATTTCCTTTTGTCAATATTTCCTTTTTTATGTACTTCCTTTTTTCAATATTTCCTTTATTCTATACTTCCTTTTGTCAATATTTCTTTTGTCAATTTTACCTTTTGTCAAAATTTCCTTTTTTCAATACTTCCTTTTTTCACTTTTTCCTTTTTCAATATTTTCTTTTGAAATTATTTCCTTTTGTCATAATTTCCTTTTTTCAATATTTCCTTTTTTCAATTTTTCCATTTTTCAATATTTCCTTTTGTCAATATTTCCTTTTGTCAATATTTCCTTTTGTCAATATTTCCTTTTGTCAATATTTCCTTTTTTCAATATTTCCTTTTTTCTATACTTCCTTTTTTCAATATTTCCTTTTTTCTATACTTCCTTTTGTCATATTTTCCTATTGTCAATATTTCCTTTGAAAATATTTCCGTTTTTCTATACTTCCTTTTGTCAATATTTCCTTTTGTAAATTTTTCCTTTCGTCAATATTTACTTTTGTCAATATTTCCTTTTTCAAAATTCCCTTTTTTCAATATTTCCTTATATCAATATTTCCTTTTTTCAATATTTCCTTTTTTTAATATTACTTTTTGTCAATATTTCCTTTTGTCAATATTTCCTTTTGTCAATATTTCCATTTTTCAAAATTTCCTACTGTCAATATTTCCTTTTTTCAATATTTCTTTTTTTCAATATTTCCTTTTGTCAATATTTCTTATAGTCAATATTTCCTTTTTTCAATGTTTCCTTTTTTCAATATTTACTGTTATCAATATTTCCTTTTTTCAATACTTCCGTTTGTCAATATTTCCTTTTGTCAATATTTCCTTTTGTCAATATATCCTTTTTTCAATATTTCCTTTTTTCAATGTTTCCTTTTTTCAATATTTACTTTTATCAATATTTCCTTTTGTCAATATTTCCTTTTGTCAATATATCCTTTTTTCAATATTTCCTTTTGTCAATATTTCCTTTTTTCAATATTTCCTTTTTTCTATATTTCTCTTTTTCATTATTTCCTCTTCTCAATATTTCCTTTTTCCAATATTTACTTTTTTCTATACTTCCTTTTGTCACTATTTCCTTTTTTCTAAATTTCCATTTTAATATTTCCTATGTTCAAAATTCCACTTTTCTATACTTCCTTTTGTCAAAATTTTCTTTTGTCAATATTACCTTTTTTCAATATTTTCTTTTGTCTATATTGTCTTTTTTCTATACTTCCTTTTTTCATAATTTTTTTTTCTATATTTCCTTTTGTCAATATTTCCTTTTGTCAATATTTCCTTTTGTCAATATTTCCTTTTGTCAATATTTCCTTTTGTCAATATTTCCTTTTTTCTATACTTCCTTTTGGCAATATTTCCTTTTTTCAATATTTCCTTTTGTCAAAATTTCCTTTTTTCAATATATTCTTTTTCAATATTTCCTTTTGTCAATATTTACTTTTGTCAATATTTCCTTTTGTCAATATTTCCATTTGTCAAAATTTCCTTTTTTCAATATTTCCTTTTGTCAATATTTCCTTTTGTCAATATTTCCTTTTTTCTATACTTCCTTTTGGCAATATTTCCTTTTGTCAATATTTCCTTTTGTCAATATATCCTTTTTTCAATATTTCCTTTTTTCTATACTTCCTTTTTTCAATATTTCCTTTTTTCAATATTTCCTTTTTTCAATATTTCCTTTTTTCTATACGTTCTTTTTTCAATATTTCCTTTTGTCAATATTTCCTTTTTTCAATATTTACTTTTGTCAATATTTCCTTTTGTCAATATTTCCTTAAGTCAATAACTCATTTTTTCAATATTTCCTTTTGTCAATATTTCCTTTTTTCAATATTTCCTTTTGTCAATATTTCCTTTTGTAAATATTTCCTTTTGTCAATATTTCCTTTTGTAAATATTTCCTTTTGTCAATATTTCCTACTTTCAATATTTCCTCTTTTCAATGTTTCCTTTTTACTATACTTCCTTTTTTCAATATTCTCTTTTTTCTATACTTCGTTTTGTCAATATAACCTTTTTTCAATATTTCCTTTTGTCAATATTTCCTTTTTTCAATATTTCCTTTTGTCAATATTTCCTTTTTTCTATACTTCCTTTTGTCAATATTTTCTTTTGTCAATATTTCCTTTCGTCAAAATTTCCTTTTTTCTATACTTCCTTTTGTCAATATTTCCTTTTGTCAATATTTCCTTTTGTCAATATTTCCTTTTTTCTGTACTTCCTTTTTTCAATATTTCCTTTTTTCTATACTTCCTTTTGTCAATTTTTCCTTTTGTCAATTTTTCCTTTTTTTAATATTTCCCTTTTTCAATATTTCCTTTTTTCAACATTTCCTTTTGTCAATATTTCCTTTTTTCAATATTTCCTTTTTTCAATATTTCCTTTTGTCAATATTTCCTTTTGTCAATTTTATCTTTTGTCAATATTTCCTTTTTTTAATATTTCCTTTTTTCAATATTTCCTTTTTTCAATATTTCCTTTTATCAATATTTCCTTTTGTCAATTTTATCTTTTGTCAATATTTCCTTTTTTTAATATTTCCTTTTTTCTAGACTTCCTTTTTTCAACATTTCCTTTTTTCTATACTACCTTTTGTCAATATTTCCTTTTGTCAATATTTCCTTTAGTCAATATTTCCTTTTTTCTATACTTCGTTTTGTCAATATTTCCTTTTGTCAATATTTCCTTTTTTCTATACTTCGTTTTGTCAATATTTCCTTTTTTCAATATTAACTTTTGTCAATTTTTCCTTTTTTCAATCTTTCCTTTTGTCATTATTTCCTTTTGTCAATATTTCCTTTATTCAATATTTCCTTTGGTCAATATTTCCTTTTATCAATATATCCTTTTTTCAATATTTCCTTTTTTCTATACTTCCTTTTTTCAATATTTCCTTTTTTCAATATTTCCTTTTTTCAATATTTCCTTTTTTCTATACGTCCTTTTTTTCAATATTTCCTTTTACAATATTTCCTTTTTTCAATATTTACTTTTGTCAATATTTCCTTTTGTCAATATTTCCTTCAGTCAATAATTCATTTTTTCAATATTTCCTTTTGTCAATATTTCCTTTTTTCAATATTTTCTTTTGTCAATATTTCCTTTTGTCAATATTACCTTTTTTCAATATTTCCGTTTGTAAATATTTCCTTTTTTCAATATTTCCATTTGTCAACATTTCCTTTTTTCTATACTTCCTTTTGTCAATTTTATCTTTTGTCAATATTTCCTTTTTTCAACATTTCCTTTTTTCTATACTTCCTTTTGTCAATATTTCTTTTGTCAATATTTCCTTTTGTCTTTTTGTCAATATTTCCTTTTTTCAATATTTCCTTTTTCAATATTTCCTTTTGTCAATATTTCCTTTTTTCAATATTTCCTTTTGTCAATATTTCCTTTTGTCAATTTTTCCTTCTGTCAATATTTACTTTTGTCAATATTTCCTTTTGTCAATATTTCCTTTTTTCAATATTTCCTTTTACAATATTTCCTTTTGTCAATATTTCCTTTTTTCAACATTTCCTTTTTTCTATACTTCCTTTTGTCAATATTTCTTTTGTCAATATTTCCTTTTGTCTTTTTGTCAATATTTCCTTTTTTCAATATTTCCTTTTTCAATATTTCCTTTTGTCAATATATCCTTTTTTCAATATTTCCTTTTTTCAATGTTTCCTTTTTTCAATATTTACTTTTATCAATATTTCCTTTTGTCAATATTTCCTTTTGTCAATATATCCTTTTTTCAATATTTCCTTTTGTCAATATTTCCTTTTTTCAATATTTCCTTTTTTCTATATTTCCCTTTTTCATTATTTCCTCTTCTCAATATTTCCTTTTTCCAATATTTACTTTTTTCTATACTTCCTTTTGTCACTATTTCCTTTTTTCTAAATTTCCATTTTTCAATATTTCCTATGTTCAAAATTCCACTTTTCTATACTTCCTTTTGTCAAAATTTCCTTTTGTCAATATTACCTTTTTTCAATATTTCCTTTTGTCTATATTGTCTTTTTTCTATACTTCCTTTTTTCATAATTTTTTTTTCTATACTTCCTTTTGTCAATATTTCCTTTTGTCAATATTTCCTTTTGTCAATATTTCCTTTTGTCAATATTTCCTTTTGTCATTATTTCCTTTTTTCTATACTTCCTTTTGGCAATATTTCCTTTTTTCAATATTTCCTTTTGTCAAAATTTCCTTTTTTCAATATATTCTTTTTCAATATTTCCTTTTGTCAATATTTACTTTTGTCAATATTTCCTTTTGTCAATATTTCCATTTGTCAAAATTTCCTTTTTTCAATATTTCCTTTTGTCAATATTTCCTTTTGTCAATATTTCCTTTTTTCTATACTTCCTTTTGGCAATATTTCCTTTTGTCAATATTTCCTTTTGTCAATATATCCTTTTTTCAATATTTCCTTTTTTCTATACTTCCTTTTTTCAATATTTCCTTTTTTCAATATTTCCTTTTTTCAATATTTCCTTTTTTCTATACGTTCTTTTACAATATTTCCTTTTGTCAATATTTCCTTTTTTCAATATTTACTTTTGTCAATATTTCCTTTTGTCAATATTTCCTTAAGTCAATAATTCATTTTTTCAATATTTCCTTTTGTCAATATTTCCTATTGTCAATATTTCCTTTTTTCAATATTTCCTCTTTTCAATGTTTCCTTTTTACTATACTTCCTTTTTTCAATATTCTCTTTTTTCTATACTTCGTTTTGTCAATATAACCTTTTTTCAATATTTCCTTTTGTCAATATTTCCTTTTTTAAATATTTCCTTTTGTCAATATTTCCTTTTTTCTATACTTCCTTTTGTCAATATTTTCTTTTGTCAATATTTCCTTTTGTCAAAATTTCCTTTTTTCTATACTTCCTTTTGTCAATATTTCCTTTTGTCAATATTTCCTTTTGTCAATATTTCCTTTTTTCTGTACTTCCTTTTTTCAATATTTCCTTTTTCTATACTTCCTTTTGTCAATTTTTCCTTTTGTCAATTTTTCCTTTTTTTAATATTTCCCTTTTTCAATATTTCCTTTTTTCAACATTTCCTTTTGTCAATATTTCCTTTTTTCAATATTTCCTTTTTTCAATATTTCCTTTTGTCAATATTTCCTTTTGTCAATTTTATCTTTTGTCAATATTTCCTTTTTTTAATATTTCCTTTTTTCAATATTTCCTTTTGTCAATATTTCCTTTTTTCTATACTTCGTTTTGTCAATATTTCCTTTTTTCAATATTAACTTTTGTCAATATTTCCTTTTTTCAATCTTTCTTTTTGTCAATATTTCCTTTTGTCAATATTTCCTTTATTCAATATTTCCTTTGGTCAATATTTCCTTTTATCAATATATCCTTTTTTCAATATTTCCTTTTTTCTATACTTCCTTTTTTCAATATTTCCTTTTTTCAATACTTCCTTTTTTCAATATTTCCTTTTTTCTATACGTCATTTTTTTCAATATTTCCTTTAGTCAATATTTCCTTTTTTCAATATTTACTTTTGTCAATATTTCCTTTTGTCAATATTTCCTTAAGTCAATAATTCATTTTTTCAATATTTCCTTTTGTCAATATTTCCTTTTTCAATATTTTCCTTTGTCAATATTTCCTTTTGTCAATATTACCTTTTTTCAATATTTCCTTTTGTAAATATTTCCTTTTTTCAATATTTCCATTTGTCAACATTTCCTTTTTTCTATACTTCCTTTTGTCAATTTTATCTTTTGTCAATATTTCCTTTTTTCAACATTTCCTTTTTTCTATACTTCCTTTTGTCAATATTTCTTTTGTCAATATTTCCTTTTGTCTTTTTGTCAATATTTCCTTTTTTGTATATTTCCTTTTTCAATATTTCCTTTTGTCAATATTTCCTTTTTTCAATATTTCCTTTTGTCAATATTTCCTTTTGTCAATTTTTCCTTCTGTCAATATTTACTTTTGTCAATATTTCCTTTTGTCAATATTTCCTTTTTTCAATATTTCCTTTTACAATATTTCCGTTTTTCAATATTTTCTTTTTTCAATATTTCCTTTTGTCAATATTTCCTTTTGTCAATATTTCCTTTTGTCAATATTTCCTTTTGTCAATATTTCCTTTTTTCAATATTTCCTTTTTTCTATACTTCCTTTTTTCAATATTTCATTTTGTCAATATTTCCTTTATTCAATATTTCCTTTTGTCAATATTTCCTTTTTTCCATACTTACTTTTGTCAATATTTCCTTTTGTCAATATTTCCTTTTGTCAATATTTCCTTTTTTCTATACTTTTTTTTGGCATTATTTCCTTTTTTCAATATTTCCTTTTGTCAAAATTTCCTTTTTTCAATATATCCTTTTTTCAATATTTCCTTTTGTCAATATTTCCTTTTGTCAATATTTCCTTTTGTCAATATTTCCTTTTTTAAATATTTCCTTTTGTCAATATTTCCTTTTTTTAATATTTCCTTTTTTCTATACTTCCTTTTGTCAATATTTCCTTTTGTCAATATTTCCTTTTTTCAATATTTCCTTTTTTCTATACATCCTTTTGTCAATATTTCCTTTTTTCAATATTTCCTTTTGTCAATATTTCCTTTTTTCAAAATTTCCTTTTTTCAATATATCCTTTTTTCAATCTTTCCTTTTTTCAATATTTCCTTTTGTCAATATTTCCTTTTTTCAATATTTCCTTTGGTCAATATTTCCTTTTGTCAATATATCCTTTTTTCAATATTTCCTTTTTTCTATACTTCCTTTTTTCAATATTTCCTTTTTTCAATATTTCCTTTTTTCAATATTTCCTTTTTTCTATACGTCCTTTTTTCAATATTTCCTTTTGTCAATATTTCTATTTTTCAATATTTACTTTTGTCAATATTTCCTTTTGTCAATATTTCCGTAAGTCAATAATTCATTTTTTCAATATTTCCTTTTGTCAATATTTCCTTTTTTCAATATTTCCTTTTGTCAATATTTCCTATTGTCAATATTTCCTTTTGTCAATATTTCCTTTTTTCAATGTTTCCTCTTTTCAATAATTCCTTTTTACTATACTTCCTTTTTTCAATATTTTCTTTTTTCTATACTTCCTTTTGTCAATATTACCTTTTTTCAATATTTCCTTTTGTAAATATTTCCTTTTTTCAATATTTCCTTTTGTCAACATTTCCTTTTTTCTATACCTCCTTTTGTCAATATTTTCTTTTGTCAATATTTCCTTTTGTCAAAATTTTCTTTTGTCAATATTTCCTTTTGTCAATTTTATCATTGTCAATATTTCCTTTTTTCAACATTTCCTTTTTTCTATACTTCCTTTTGTCAATATTTCTTTTGTCAATATTTCCTTTTTTCAATATTTCCTTTTGTCTTTTTTTCAATATTTCCTTTTTTCAATATTTCCTGTTTCAATATTTCCTTTTGTCAATATTTCCTTTTTTCAATATTTCCTTTTGTCAGTATTTCCTTTTTTCAATTTTTCCTTCTGTCAATATTTACTTTTGTCAATATTTCCTTTTGTCAATATTTCCTTTTTTCAATATTTCCTTTTACAATATTTCCGTTTTTCAATATTTTCTTTATTCAATATTTCCTTTTGTCAATATTTCCTTTTGTCAATATTTCCTTTTGTCAATATTTCCTTTTGTCAATATTTCTTTTTTTCAATATTTCTTTTTTTCTATACTTCCTTTTTTCAATATTTCATTTTTTCAATATTTCCTTTATTCAATATTTCCTTTTTTCCATACCTTTTTTTGTCAATATTTCCTTTTGTCAATATTTCCTTTTGTCAATATTTCCTTCTGTCAATATTTCCTTTTTTCTATACTTTTTTTTGACATTATTTCCTTTTTTCAATATTTCCTTTTGTCAAAATTTCCTTTTTTCAATATATCCTTTTTTCAATATTTCCTTTTGTCAATATTTCCTTTTGTCAATATTTCCTTTTTTCAATATTTCCTTTTGTCAATATTTCCTTTTGTCAATATATCCTTTTTTCAATATTTCCTTTTTTCTATACTTCCTTTTTTCAATATTTCCTTTTTTCAATATTTCCTTTTTTCAATATTTCCTTTTTTCTATACGTCCTTTTTTCAATATTTCCTTTTGTCAATATTTCCTTTTTTCAATATTTACTTTTGTCAATATTTCCTTTTGTCAATATTTCCTTAAGTCAATATTTCATTTTTTCAATATTTCCTTTTGTCAATATTTCCTTTTTTCAATATTTCCTTTTGTCAATATTACCTTTTGTCAATATTTCCTTTTGTCAATATTTCCTTTTTTCAATATTTCCTCTTTTCAATATTTCCTTTTTACTATACTTCCTTTTTTCAATATTTTCTTTTTTCTATACTTCCTTTATCAATATTACCTTTTTTCAATATTTCCTTTTGTCAATATTTCCTTTTGTCAATATTTCCTTTTTTCTATACTTCCTTTTGTCAATATTTTCTTTTGTCAATATTTCCTTTTGTCAAAATATCCTTTTTTCTATACTTCCTTTTGTCAATATTTCCTTTTGTCAATATTTCCTTTTGTCAATATTTCCTTTTTTCTATACTTCCTTTTTTCAATTTTTTCTTTTTTCTATACTTCCTTTTGCCATTTTTCCTTTAGTCAATATTTCCTTTTAAAATATTTCCTTTTTTCTATACTTCCTTTTGTCAATATTTCCTTTAGTAAATTTTTCCTTTCGTCAATATTTACATTTGTCGATATTTCCATTTGTCAGAATTCCCTTTTTCCAATATTTCCTTATATCAATATTTCCTTTTTTCAATATTTCCTTTTTTTTAATATTTCCTTTTTTCAATATTTCTTTTTTTCAATATTTCCTTTTGTCAATATTTCTTTTTGTCAATATTTGCTTTTTTCAATGTTTCCTTTTTTCAATATTTACTTTTATAAATATTTCCTTTTTTCAATAGTTCCGTTTGTCAATATTTCCTTTTGTCAATATATCCTTTTGTCAATATATCCTTTTTTCAATATTTCCTTTTGTCAATATTTCCTTTTTTCAATATTTCCTTTTTTCAATATTTCCTTCTTTCTATATTTCTCTTTTTCATTATTTCCTTTTCTCAATATTTCCTTTTTTCAATATTTCCTTTTTTCTATACTTCCTTTTGTCAATATTTCCTTTTTTCTAAATTTCTATTTTTCAATATTTCCTTTTGTCAATATTTCCTTTTTTCAATATTTCCTTCTTTCTATATTTCTCTTTTTCATTTTTTCCTTTTCTCAATATTTCCTTTTTTCAATATTTCCTTTTTTCTATACTTCCTTTTGTTACTATTTCCTTTTTTCTAAATTTCCATTTTTCAATATTTCCTATGTTCAATATTTCCACTTTTCTATACATCCTTTTGTCAAAATTTCCTTTTGTCAATATTTGCTTTTGTCAGTATTTCCTTTTTTCAATATTTCCTTTTTTCAATATTTCCTTTTTTCAACATTTCCTTTTGTCAATATTTCCTTTTTTCAATATTTCCATTTCTCTATACTTCCGTTTTTCAATATTTCCTTTTTTCTATACTTCCTTTTGTCAATATTTCCTTTTGTCAATATTTCCTTTTTTCAATATTTCCTTTTTGCAATATTTCCTTTTTTCAACATTTCCTTTTGTCAATATTTCCTTTTTTCAATATGCCTTTTTTCTATACTTCCTTTTTTCAATATTTCCTTTTTTCTATACTTCCTTTTGTCAATATTTCCTTTTGTCAATATTTCCTTTTGTCAATATTTCCTTTTGTAAATTTTTCCTTTCGTCAATATTTAATTTTGTCAATATTTCCTTTTGTCAATATTTCCTTTTGTCAATATTTCCTTTTGTCAATATTTCCTTTTTTCTATACTTTTTTTGGCATTATTTCCTTTTTTCAATATTTCCTTATGTCAAAATTTCCTTTTTTCAATATATCCTTTTTTCAATATTTCATTTTGGCAATATTTCCTTTTGTCAATTTTTCCTTTTTTCAATATTTCCTTTTGTCAATATTTCCTTTGGTCAATATATCCTTTTTTCAATATTTCCTTTTTTCTATACTTCCTTTTTTCAATATTTCCTTTTTTCAATATTTCCTTTTTTCAATATTTCCTTTTTTCTATACTTCCTTTTTTCAATATATCATTTTGTCATTATTTCGTTTATTCAATATTTTCTTTTGTCAATATTTCCTTTTTTCTCTACTTACTTTTGTCAATATTTCCTTTTGTCAATATTTCCATTTTTCTATACTTCCTTTTGTCAATATTACCTTTTGTAAATTTTTCCTTTCAACAATATTTACTTTTGTCAATAATTCCTTTTGTCAAAATTTCATTTTTTCAATATTTCCTTATATCAATGTTTCCTTTTTTCAATATTTCCTTTTTTCAATATTTCCTTTTGTTAATATTTCCTTTTGTCAATATTCCTTTTGTCAATATTTCCTTTTGTCAATATTTCCATTTTTCAATATTCCCTTTTGTCAATATTTCCTTTTTTCAATATTTCTTTTTTTCAATATTTCCTTTTGTCAATATTACTTTTTGTCAATATTTCCTTTTTTCAATGTTTCCTTTTTTCAATATTTACTTTTATCAATATTTCCTTTTTTCAATACTTCCGTTTGTCAATATTTCCTTTTGTCAATATTTCCTTTGGTCAATATATCCTTTTTTCAATATTTCCTTTTGTCAATATTTCCTTTTTTCAATATTTCCTTTTTTCAATATTTCCTTTTGTCAATATTTCCTTTTTTCAATATTTCCTCTTTTCTATACTTCCTTTTGTCAATATTCCTTTTGTCAATATTTCCTTTTGTCAATATTTCCTTTTTTCTATACTTCCTTTTGTCAATATTTCCTTTTGTAAATTTTTCCTTTCGTCAATATTTACTTATGTCAATATTTCCTTTTGTCAATATTTCCTTTTTTCAATATTTCCTTTTTTCAATATTTCCTTTTACAATATTTCCTTTTGTCAATATTTCCTTTTTTCAACATTTCCTTTTTTCTATACTTCCTTTTGTCAATATTTCTTTTGTCAATATTTCCTTTTGTCTTTTTGTCAATATTTCCTTTTTTCAATATTTCCTTTTTCAATATTTCCTTTTGTCAATATATCCTTTTTTCAATATTTCCTTTTTTCAATGTTTCCTTTTTTCAATATTTACTTTTATCAATATTTCCTTTTGTCAATATTTCCTTTTGTCAATATATCCTTTTTTCAATATTTCCTTTTGTCAATATTTCCTTTTTTCAATATTTCCTTTTTTCTATATTTCTCTTTTTCATTATTTCCTCTTCTCAATATTTCCTTTTTCCAATATTTACTTTTTTCTATACTTCCTTTTGTCACTATTTCCTTTTTTCTAAATTTCCATTTTTCAATATTTCCTATGTTCAAAATTCCACTTTTCTATACTTCCTTTTGTCAAAATTTCCTTTTGTCAATATTACCTTTTTTCAATATTTCCTTTTGTCTATATTGTCTTTTTTCTATACTTCCTTTTTTCATAATTTTTTTTTCTATACTTCCTTTTGTCAATATTTCCTTTTGTCAATATTTCCTTTTGTCAATATTTCCTTTTGTCAATATTTCCTTTTGTCATTATTTCCTTTTTTCTATACTTCCTTTTGGCAATATTTCCTTTTTTCAATATTTCCTTTTGTCAAAATTTCCTTTTTTCAATATATTCTTTTTCAATATTTCCTTTTGTCAATATTTACTTTTGTCAATATTTCCTTTTGTCAATATTTCCATTTGTCAAAATTTCCTTTTTTCAATATTTCCTTTTGTCAATATTTCCTTTTGTCAATATTTCCTTTTTTCTATACTTCCTTTTGGCAATATTTCCTTTTGTCAATATTTCCTTTTGTCAATATATCCTTTTTTCAATATTTCCTTTTTTCTATACTTCCTTTTTTCAATATTTCCTTTTTTCAATATTTCCTTTTTTCAATATTTCCTTTTTTCTATACGTTCTTTTTTCAATATTTCCTTTTGTCAATATTACCTTTTTTCAATATTTACTTTTGTCAATATTTCCTTAAGTCAATAATTCATTTTTTCAATATTTCCTTTTGTCAATATTTCCTTTTTTCAATATTTCCTGTTGTCAATATTTCCTTTTGTCAATATTTCCTATTGTCAATATTTCCTTTTTTCAATATTTCCTCTTTTCAATGTTTCCTTTTTACTATACTTCCTTTTTTCAATATTCTCTTTTTTCTATACTTCGTTTTGTCAATATAACCTTTTTTCAATATTTCCTTTTGTCAATATTTCCTTTTTTAAATATTTCCTTTTGTCAATATTTCCTTTTTTCTATACTTCCTTTTGTCAATATTTTCTTTTGTCAATATTTCCTTTTGTCAAAATTTCCTTTTTTCTATACTTCCTTTTGTCAATATTTCCTTTTGTCAATATTTCCTTTTGTCAATATTTCCTTTTTTCTGTACTTCCTTTTTTCAATATTTCCTTTTTTCTATACTTCCTTTTGTCAATTTTTCCTTTTGTCAATTTTTCCTTTTTTTAATATTTCCCTTTTTCAATATTTCCTTTTTTCAACATTTCCTTTTGTCAATATTTCCTTTTTTCAATATTTCCTTTTTTCAATATTTCCTTTTGTCAATATTTCCTTTTGTCAATTTTATCTTTTGTCAATATTTCCTTTTTTTAATATTTCCTTTTTTCAATATTTCCTTTTGTCAATATTTCCTTTTTTCTATACTTCGTTTTGTCAATATTTCCTTTTTTCAATATTAACTTTTGTCAATATTTCCTTTTTTCAATCTTTCTTTTTGTCAATATTTCCTTTTGTCAATATTTCCTTTATTCAATATTTCCTTTGGTCAATATTTCCTTTTATCAATATATCCTTTTTTCAATATTTCCTTTTTTCTATACTTCCTTTTTTCAATATTTCCTTTTTTCAATACTTCCTTTTTTCAATATTTCCTTTTTTCTATACGTCATTTTTTTCAATATTTCCTTTAGTCAATATTTCCTTTTTTCAATATTTACTTTTGTCAATATTTCCTTTTGTCAATATTTCCTTAAGTCAATAATTCATTTTTTCAATATTTCCTTTTGTCAATATTTCCTTTTTCAATATTTTCCTTTGTCAATATTTCCTTTTGTCAATATTACCTTTTTTCAATATTTCCTTTTGTAAATATTTCCTTTTTTCAATATTTCCATTTGTCAACATTTCCTTTTTTCTATACTTCCTTTTGTCAATTTTATCTTTTGTCAATATTTCCTTTTTTCAACATTTCCTTTTTTCTATACTTCCTTTTGTCAATATTTCTTTTGTCAATATTTCCTTTTGTCTTTTTGTCAATATTTCCTTTTTTCAATATTTCCTTTTTCAATATTTCCTTTTGTCAATATTTCCTTTTTTCAATATTTCCTTTTGTCAATATTTCCTTTTGTCAATTTTTCCTTCTGTCAATATTTACTTTTGTCAATATTTCCTTTTGTCAATATTTCCTTTTTTCAATATTTCCTTTTACAATATTTCCGTTTTTCAATATTTTCTTTTTTCAATATTTCCTTTTGTCAATATTTCCTTTTGTCAATATTTCCTTTTGTCAATATTTCCTTTTGTCAATATTTCCTTTTTTCAATATTTCCTTTTTTCTATACTTCCTTTTTTCAATATTTCATTTTGTCAATATTTCCTTTATTCAATATTTCCTTTTGTCAATATTTCCTTTTTTCCATACTTACTTTTGTCAATATTTCCTTTTGTCAATATTTCCTTTTGTCAATATTTCCTTTTTTCTATACTTTTTTTTGGCATTATTTCCTTTTTTCAATATTTCCTTTTGTCAAAATTTCCTTTTTTCAATATATCCTTTTTTCAATATTTCCTTTTGTCAATATTTCCTTTTGTCAATATTTCCTTTTGTCAATATTTCCTTTTTTTATTATTTCCTTTTGTCAATATTTCCTTTTTTTAATATTTCCTTTTTTCTATACTTCCTTTTGTCAATATTTCCTTTTGTCAATATTTCCTTTTTTCAATATTTCCTTTTTTCTATACATCCTTTTGTCAATATTTCCTTTTTTCAATATTTCCTTTTGTCAATATTTCCTTTTTTCAAAATTTCCTTTTTTCAATATATCCTTTTTTCAATCTTTCCTTTTTTCAATATTTCCTTTTGTCAATATTTCCTTTTTTCAATATTTCCTTTGGTCAATATTTCCTTTTGTCAATATATCCTTTTTTCAATATTTCCTTTTTTCTATACTTCCTTTTTTCAATATTTCCTTTTTTCAATATTTCCTTTTTTCAATATTTCCTTTTTTCTATACGTCCTTTTTTCAATATTTCCTTTTGTCAATATTTCTATTTTTCAATATTTACTTTTGTCAATATTTCCTTTTGTCAATATTTCCTTAAGTCAATAATTCATTTTTTCAATATTTCCTTTTGTCAATATTTCCTTTTTTCAATATTTCCTTTTGTCAATATTTCCTATTGTCAATAATTCCTTTTGTCAATATTTCCTTTTTTCAATGTTTCCTCTTTTCAATAATTCCTTTTTACTATACTTCCTTTTTTCAATATTTTCTTTTTTCTATACTTCCTTTTGTCAATATTACCTTTTTTCAATATTTCCTTTTGTAAATATTTCCTTTTTTCAATATTTCCTTTTGTCAACATTTCCTTTTTTCTATACCTCCTTTTGTCAATATTTTCTTTTGTCAATATTTCCTTTTGTCAAAATTTTCTTTTGTCAATATTTCCTTTTGTCAATTTTATCATTGTCAATATTTCCTTTTTTCAACATTTCCTTTTTTCTATACTTCCTTTTGTCAATATTTCTTTTGTCAATATTTCCTTTTTTCAATATTTCCTTTTGTCTTTTTGTCAATATTTCCTTTTTTCAATATTTCCTGTTTCAATATTTCCTTTTGTCAATATTTCCTTTTTTCAATATTTCCTTTTGTCAGTATTTCCTTTTTTCAATTTTTCCTTCTGTCAATATTTACTTTTGTCAATATTTCCTTTTGTCAATATTTCCTTTTTTCAATATTTCCTTTTACAATATTTCCGTTTTTCAATATTTTCTTTATTCAATATTTCCTTTTGTCAATATTTCCTTTTGTCAATATTTCCTTTTTTCAATATTTCCTTTTGTCAATATTTCTTTTTTTCAATATTTCTTTTTTTCTATACTTCCTTTTTTCAATATTTCATTTTTTCAATATTTCCTTTATTCAATATTTCCTTTTTTCCATACCTTTTTTTGTCAATATTTCCTTTTTTCAATATTTCCTTTTGTCAATATTTCCTTTTGTCAATATTTCATTTTGTCAATTTTATCTTTTGTCTATATTTCCTTTTTTTAATATTTCCTTTTTTCTATACTTCCTTATTTCAACATCTCCTTTTTTCTATACTACCTTTTGTCAATATTTCCTTTTGTCAATATTTCCTTTTGTCAATATTTCCTTTTTTCTATACTTCCTTTTGTCAATATTTCCTTTTTTCAATATTTCCGTTTGTCGATATTTCCTTTTTTCAATATTTCCTTTTGTCAATATTTCTTTTTGTCAATATTTCCTTTTTTCAATATTTCCTTTTTTCAATATTTCCTTTGGTCAATATTTCCTTTTTTCAATATTTCCTTTTGTCAATATTTCCTTTTGTCAATATTTCCTTTTTTCAATATTTCCTTTTTTCAATATTTCCTTTTTTCAATATTCCCTTTTTTCAATAATTCCTTTTTTCTATACTTCCTTTTGTCAATATTTCCTTTTGTCAATATTTCCTTTTTTCAATATTTCCTTTTGTCAACATTTCCTTTTTTATATACTTCCTTTTGTCAATATTTCCTTTTGTCAATATTTCCTTTTTTCTATATTTCCTTTTTTCAATATATCATTTTGTCAATATTTCCTTTATTCAATATTTTCTTTTGTCAATATTTCCTTTTTCCTATACTTACTTTTGTCAATATTTCCTTTTGTCAGTATTTCCTTTTGTCAATATTTCCTTTTTTCTATAATCCTTTTGTAAATATTTCCTTTTTTCAATATTTCCTTTTGTCAATATTTCCTTTTGTCAATATTTCCTTTTTTCTATACTTCCTTTTGGCAATACTTCCTTTTTTCTTTACTTACTTTTGTCAATATTTCCTTTTTTCAATATTTCCTTTTGTCAATATTTCCGTTTTTCAATATTTCCTTTTGTCAATATTTCCTTTTGTCAATATTTCCTTTTGTCAATATTTCCTTTTTTCAATATTTCTTTTTTTCCATAATTCCTTTTGTCAATATTTCCTTTTTTCAATATTCATTTTGTCAATTTTCCTTTTGTCAATATTTCCTTTTGTCAATATTTCCTTTTTTCAATATTTCCTATTTTCAATATTTCCTTTTTTCTATACTTCCTTTCTTCAATATTTTCTTTTTTCTATACTACCTTTTGTCAATATTTCCTTTTGTCAATATTTCCTTTTGTCAATATTTCCTTTTTTCTATACTTCCTTTTGTCAATATTTCCTTTTGTCAATATTTCCTTTTTTCAATATTTCCTTTTTTCAATATTTCCTTTTTTCTATACTTCCTTTTTTCAAAATTTCCTTTTTCTATACTTCCTTTTGTCAAAATTTCTTTTTGTCAATATTCTCTTTTGTCAATATTTCTTTTTTTCTATACTTCCTTTTGGCATTATTTCCTTTTTTCAATATTTCCTTTTGTCAATATTTCCTTTTTTCAATATTTCTTTTTGTCAATACTTCATTTTTTCAATATTTTCGTGTCAATATTTCCTTTTGTCAATATTTCCTTTTTTCAATATTTCCTTTTGTCAATATTTCCTTTTTTCAATATTTCGTTTTGTCAATATTTCCTTTTTTCAATATTTCCTTTTGTCAATATTTCCTTTTTTCAATATTTCCTTTTTTCAATATTTTCTTTTTTCAATATTTCCTTTTGTCGATATTTCCTTTTTTCAATATTTCCTTTTTTCTATACTTCCTTTTTTCAATATTTCCTTTTTTCTATACTTCCTTTCGTCAATATTTCCTTTTGTCAATATTTCCTTTTGTCAATATTTCCTTTTTTCTATACTTCCTTTTGTCAATATTTCCTTTTGTAAATTTTTCCTTTCGTCAATATTTAGTTTTGTCAATATTTCCTTTTGTCAATATTTCCTTTTTTCAATATTTCCTTATATCAATGTTTCCTTTTTTCAATATTTCCTTTTTTCAATATTTACTTTTGTTAATATTTTTTTTTGTCAATATTTCCTTTTGTCAATAATTCCTTTTGTCAATATTTCCTTTTTTCAATATTCATTTCTGTCAATATTTCCTTTTTTCAATATTTCTTTTTTTGAATATTTCCTTTTGTCAATATTTCTTTTTGTCAATATTACCTTTTTTCAATGTTTCCTTTTTTCAATATTTACTTTTATCAATATTTCCTTTTTTCAATGCTTCCGTTTGTTAATATTTCCTTTTGTCAATTTTTCCTTTTGTCAATATATCCTTTAATCAATATTTCATTTCGTCAATATTTCGTTTTTTCAATATTTCCTTTTGTCAATATTTCCTTTCTTCAATATTTCCTTTTTTCAATATTTCCTTTTGTCAATATTTCCTTTTGTCAATATTTCCTTTTGTCAATATTTCCTTTTGTCAATATTTCCTTTTTTCTATACTTCCTTTTGTCAATATTTCCTTTTGTCAATATTTCCTTTTGTCAATATATCCTTTTTTCAATATTTCCTTTTTTCTATACTTCCTTTTTTCAATATTTCCTTTTTTCAATATTTCCTTTTTTCAATATTTCCTTTTTTCTATACGTCCTTTTTTCAATATTTCCTTTTGTCAATATTTCCTTTTTTCAATATTTACTTTTGTCAAAATTTATTTTTGTCAATATTTCCTTTTGTCAATATTTCCTTTTTTCAATATTTCCTTTTGTCAATATATACTTTTTTCAATTATCCTTTTTGTCAATATTTCCTTTTGTCAATTTTTCCTTTTGTCAATATTTCCTTTTTTCAATATTTCCTTTTTTCTATACTTCCTTTTTTCAATATTTCATTTTGTCAATATTTCCTTCATTTGATATTTCCTTTTGTCAACATTTCCTTTTTTCTATACTTCCTTTTGTCAATATTTCTTTTTCAATATTTCCTTTTGTCAATATTTCATTTTTTCAATACTTCCGTTCGTCAATATTTCCTTTTGTCAATATTTCTTTTTGTCAATATTTCCTTTTTTCAATATTTCCTTTTTTCTAGACTTCCTTTTTTCAATATTTCCTTTCTTCAATATTTCCTTTTTTCAATATTTCCTTTTTTTAAAATTTCCTTTTTTCAATATTTCCTTTTTTCAATATTTCCTTTTTTCTATATTTCTCTTTTTCATTATTTCCTCTTCTCAATATTTCCTTTTTTCAATATTTCCTTTTTTCTTTACTTTCTTTTGTCAAAATTTCCTTATTTCTAAATTTCCATTCTTCAATATTTCCTATGTTCAATATTTCCACTTTTCTATACTTCCTTTAGTCAAAATTTCCTTTTGTCAATATTTCTTTTTTCAATTTTTCCTTTAGTCTATATTGTCTTTTTTCTATACTTCCTTTTGTCAATATTTTTTTTCTATACTTCCTTTTGCCAATACTTCCTTTTTCAATATTTCCTTTTTCAATATTTCCTTTTGTCAATATTTCCTTTTGTCAATATTTCCTTTTTCAAATTTTCCTTTTTTCAATATTTCCTTTTTTCAATATTTCCTTTTTTCAATATTTCCTTTTGTCAATATTTCCTTTTTTCTATACTTCCTTTTTTCTATATTTCCTTTTGTCAATATTTCCTTTTGTCAATATTTCCTTTTTTCAATATTTCCTTTTGTCAATATATTCTTTTTTCTAAACTTCCTTTTGTCTATATTTCCTTTTGTCAATATTTCCTTTTGTAAATATTCCTTTTTTTCTATTCTTTTTTTTGTCAATATTTCCTTTTGTCAATATTTACTTTTGTCAATATTTCCTTTTTTCAATATTTCCTTTTTTCAATATTTCATTTTTTCTATACTTCCTTTTTTCAATATTTCCTTTTTTCTATACTTCCTTTTGTCAAAATTTCTTTTTGTCAATATTCCCATTTGGTAATATTTATATTTTTCTATACTTCCTATTGGCATTATTTCCTTTTTTACAATATTTCCTTTTGTCAAAATTTCCTTTTTTCAATATTTCCTTTTTTCAATATTTCCTTTTGTCAATATTTCCTTTTGTCAATATATCCTTTTTTCATTATTTCCTTTTTTCAATATTTCCTTTTTTCTATGCTTTCTTTTTTCAATATTTCCTTTTTTCTATACTTCTTTTTGTCAATAATTTCTTTTGTCAATATTACCTTTTGCAAATCTTTCCTTTTTTCTATACTTTCTTTTGTCAATATTACCTTTTTTCAACATTTCCTTTTGTCAATATATCCTTTTATCAATATTTCCTTTTTTCAATATTTCCTTTTGTCAATATTTCTTTTTTTCAATATTTCCATTTTCAATATATTCTTTTTTCAATATTTCCTTTTGTCAATATTTCCTTTTTTCAATATTTCCTTTTTTCAATATTTTCTTTTTTCAATATTTCCTTTTCTCAATATTTCCTTTTTTCAATATTTCCTTTTTTCTATACTTCCTTTTTTCAATATTTCCTTTTTTCTATACTTCCTTTTGTCAATATTTCCTTTTGTCAATATTTCCTTTTGTCAATATTTCCTCTTTTCTATTCTTCCTTTTGTCAATATTTCCTTTTGTAAATTTTTCCTTTCGTCAATATTTACTTTTGTCAATATTTCCTTTTGTCAATATTTCCTTTTTTCAATATTTCCTTATATCTGTTTCCTTATTTCAATATTTCATTTTTTCAATATTTTTACTTTTGTAAATATTTCCTTTTGTCAATATTTTCTTTTGTCAATAATTCCTTTCCTCAATATTTCCATTTTTCAATATTCCCTTCTGTCAAATATTTCCTTTTTTCAATATTTCTTTTTTTCAATATTTCCTTTTGTCAATATTTCTTTTTGTCAATATTACCTTTTTTCAATGTTTCCTTTTTTCAATATTTACTTTTATCAATATTTCCTTTTTTCAATGCTTCCGTTTGTCAATATTTCCTTTAGTCATTATTTCCTTTTGTGAAAATATCCTTTTTCCAATATTTCCTTTTTTCTATTCTTCCTTTTTTCAATATTTCCTTTTTTCATTATTTCCTTTTTTCAATATTTCCTTTTTTCTATACTTTCTTTTTTCAATATTTCCTTTTGTCAATATTTCCATTTTTCAATATTTCCTTTTGTCAATATTTCCTTTTGTCAATATTTCTTTTTGTCAATATTTCCTTTTGTCAATATTTCCTTTATTCAATATTTCCTTTTGTCAATATTTCTTTTTTTCTATACTTCCTTTTGTCAATATTTCCTTTTGTCAATATTTCCTATTTTCTGTACTTCCTTTTGTCACTATTTCCTTTTTTTATATTTCCTTTTGTCAATATTTCCTTTTGTCAATATTTCCTTTTGTCAATATTTCCTTTTGTCAATATTTCCTTTTTTCAATACTATCTTTTTTCAATATTTCCTTTTTTCTATACTTCTTTTTGTCAATAATTCCTTTTGTCAATATTACCTTTTGCAAATCTTTCCTTTTTTCTATACTTTCTTTTGTCAATATTACCTTTTTTCAACATTTCCTTTTGTCAATATATCCTTTTATCAATATTTCCTTTTTTCAATATTTCCTTTTGTCAATATTTCTTTTTTTCAATATTTCCATTTTCAATATTTCCTTTTTTCAATATTTCCTTTTGTCAATATTTCCTTTTTTCAATATTTCCTTTTTTCAATATTTTCTTTTTTCAATATTTCCTTTTCTCAATATTTCCTTTTTTTAATATTTCCTTTTTTCTATACTTCCTTTTTTCAATATTTCCTTTTTTCTATACTTCCTTTTGTCAATATTTCCTTTTGTCAATATTTCCTTTGTCAATATTTCCTTTTTTCTATACTTCCTTTTGTCAATATTTCCTTTTATAAATTTTTCCTTTCGTCAATATTTACTTTTGTCAATATTTCCTTTTGTCAATATTTCCTTTTTTCAATATTTCCTTATATCTATGTTTCCTTTTTTCAATATTTCATTTTGTCAATATTTCCTTTTGTTAATATTTCCTTTTGTCAATATATTCTTTTGTCAATAATTCCTTTTGTCAATATTACCATTTTTCGATATTCCCTTCTGTCAATATTTCCTTTTTTCAATATTTCTTTTTTTCAATATTTCCTTTATTCAATATTTCTTTTTGTCAATATTACCTTTTTTCAATGTTTCCTTTTTTCAATATTTACTTTAATCAATATTTCCTTTTTTCAATGCTTCCGTTTGTCAATATTTCCTTTTGTCAATATTTCCTTTTGTGAAAATATCCTTTTTCCAATATTTCCTTTTTTCTATTCTTCCTTTTTTCAATATTTCCTTTTTTCATTATTTCCTTTTTTCAATATTTCCTTTTTTCTATACTTTCTTTTTTCAGTATTTCCTTTTGTCAATATTTCCATTTTTCAATATTTCCTTTTGTCGATATTTCCTTTTGTCAATATTTCTTTTTGTCAATATTTCCTTTTGTCAATATTTCCATTATTCAATATTTCCTTTTGTCAATATTTCCTTTTTTCTATACTTCCTTTTGTCAATATTTCCTTTTGTCAATATTTCCTTTTTTCTATACTTCCTGTTGTCACTATTTCCTTTTTTTATATTTCCTTTTGTCAATATTTACTTTTGTCAATATTTCCTTTTGTCAATATTTCCTTTTTTCAATACTTCCTTTTTTCAATATTTCCTTTTTTCTATACTTCTTTTTGTCAATAATTCCTTTTGTAATATTACCTTTTGCAAATCTTTCCTTTTTTCTATACTTTCTTTTGTCAATATTTCCTTTTTTCAACATTTCCTTTTGTCAATATATCCTTTTATCAATATTTCCTTTTTTCAATATTTCCTTTTTTCAATATTTCTTTTTGTCAATATTTCCTTTTGTCAATATTACCTTTTTTCAACATTTCCTTTTGTCAATATATCCTTTTATCAATATTTCCTTTTTTCAATATTTCCTTTTGTCAATATTTCTTTTTTTCAATATTTCCATTTTCAATATTTCCTTTTGTTAATATTTCCTTTTGTCAATATTTCCTTTTGTCAATATTTCCTTTTTTCTATACTTCCTTTTGTCAATATTTCCTTTTGTAAATTTTTCCTTTCGTCAATATTTAGTTTTGTCAATATTTCCTTTTGTCAATATTTCCTTTTTTCAATATTTCCTTATATCAATGTTTCCTTTTTTCAATATTTCCTTTTTTCAATATTTACTTTTGTTAATATTTCCTTTTGTCAATATTTCCTTTTGTCAATAATTCCTTTTGTCAATATTTCCTTTTTTCAATATTCATTTCTGTCAATATTTCCTTTTTTCAATATTTCTTTTTTTGAATATTTCCTTTTGTCAATATTTCTTTTTGTCAATATTACCTTTTTTCAATGTTTCCTTTTTTCAATATTTACTTTTATCAATATTTCCTTTTTTCAATGCTTCCGTTTGTTAATATTTCCTTTTGTCAATATTTCCTTTTGTCAATATATCCTTTATTCAATATTTCATTTCGTCAATATTTCGTTTTTTCAATATTTCCTTTTGTCAATATTTCCTTTCTTCAATATTTCCTTTTTTCAATATTTCCTTTTGTCAATATTTCCTTTTGTCAATATTTCCTTTTGTCAATATTTCCTTTTTTCAATATTTCCTTTTTTCTATACTTCCTTTTGTCAATATTTCCTTTTGTCAATATTTCCTTTTGTCAATATATCCTTTTTTCAATATTTCCTTTTTTCTATATTTCCTTTTTTCAATATTTCCTTTTTTCAATATTTCCTTTTTTCAATATTTCCTTTTTTCTATACGTCCTTTTTTCAATATTTCCTTTTGTCAATATTTCCTTTTTTCAATATTTACTTTTGTCAAAATTTATTTTTGTCAATATTTCCTTTTGTCAATATTTCCTTTTTTCAATATTTCCTTTTGTCAATATATACTTTTTTCAATTATCCTTTTTGTCAATATTTCCTTTTGTCAATTTTTCCTTTTGTCAATATTTCCTTTTTTCAATATTTCCTTTTTTCTATACTTCCTTTTTTCAATATTTCATTTTGTCAATATTTCCTTCATTTGATATTTCCTTTTGTCAACATTTCCTTTTTTCTATACTTCCTTTTGTCAATATTTCTTTTTCAATATTTCCATTTGTCAATATTTCATTTTTTCAATACTTCCGTTCGTCAATATTTCCTTTTGTCAATATTTCTTTTTGTCAATATTTCCTTTTTTCAATATTTCCTTTTTTCTAGACTTCCTTTTTTCAATATTTCCTTTCTTCAATATTTCCTTTTTTCAATATTTCCTTTTTTTAAAATTTCCTTTTTTCAATATTTCCTTTTTTCAATATTTCCTTTTTTCTATATTTCTCTTTTTCATTATTTCCTCTTCTCAATATTTCCTTTTTTCAATATTTCCTTTTTTCTATATTTTCTTTTGTCAAAATTTCCTTTTTTCTAAATTTCCATTCTTCAATATTTCCTATGTTCAATATTTCCACTTTTCTATACTTCCTTTAGTCAAAATTTCCTTTTGTCAATATTTCTTTTTTCAATTTTTCCTTTAGTCTATATTGTCTTTTTTCTATACTTCCTTTTGTCAATATTTTTTTTCTATACTTCCTTTTGCCAATACTTCCTTTTTCAATATTTCCTTTTTCAATATTTCCTTTTGTCAATATTTCCTTTTGTCAATATTTCCTTTTTCAATTTTTCCTTTTTTCAATATTTACTTTATTCAATATTTCCTTTTTTCAATATTTCCTTTTGTCAATATTTCCTTTTTTCTATACTTCCTTTGATCAATATTTCCTTTTGTCAATATTTCCTTCAGTCAATATTTCCTTTTTTCAATATTTCCTTTTGTCAACATATACTTTTTTCTATACTTCCTTTTGTCAATATTTTCTTTTGTCAATATTTCCTTTTGTAAATATTCCTTTTTTTCTATTCTTTTTTTTGTCAATATTTCCTTTTGTCAATATTTACTTTTGTCAATATTTCCTTTTTTCAATATTTCCTTTTTTCAATATTTCATTTTTTCTATACTTCCTTTTTTCAATATTTCCTTTTTTCTATACTTCCTTTTGTCAAAATTTCTTTTTGTCAATATTCCCATTTGGTAATATTTATATTTTTCTATACTTCCTATTGGCATTATTTCCTTTTTTACAATATTTCCTTTTGTCAAAATTTCCTTTTTTCAATATTTCCTTTTTTCAATATTTCCTTTTGTCAATATTTCCTTTTGTCAATATATCCTTTTTTCATTATTTCCTTTTTTCAATATTTCCTTTTTTCTATGCTTTCTTTTTTCAATATTTCCTTTTTTCTATACTTCTTTTTGTCAATAATTTCTTTTGTCAATATTACCTTTTGCAAATCTTTCCTTTTTTCTATACTTTCTTTTGTCAATATTACCTTTTTTCAACATTTCCTTTTGTCAATATATCCTTTTATCAATATTTCCTTTTTTCAATATTTCCTTTTGTCAATATTTCTTTTTTTCAATATTTCCATTTTCAATATATTCTTTTTTCAATATTTCCTTTTGTCAATATTTCCTTTTTTCAATATTTCCTTTTTTCAATATTTTCTTTTTTCAATATTTCCTTTTCTCAATATTTCCTTTTTTCAATATTTCCTTTTTTCTATACTTCCTTTTTTCAATATTTCCTTTTTTCTATACTTCCTTTTGTCAATATTTCCTTTTGTCAATATTTCCTTTTGTCAATATTTCCTCTTTTCTATACTTCCTTTTGTCAATATTTCCTTTTGTAAATTTTTCCTTTCGTCAATATTTACTTTTGTCAATATTTCCTTTTGTCAATATTTCCTTTTTTCAATATTTCCTTATATCTGTTTCCTTTTTTCAATATTTCATTTTTTCAATATTTTTACTTTTGTAAATATTTCCTTTTGTCAATATTTTCTTTTGTCAATAATTCCTTTCGTCAATATTTCCATTTTTCAATATTCCCTTCTGTCAAATATTTCCTTTTTTCAATATTTCTTTTTTTCAATATTTCCTTTTGTCAATATTTCTTTTTGTCAATATTACCTTTTTTCAATGTTTCCTTTTTTCAATATTTACTTTTATCAATATTTCCTTTTTTCAATGCTTCCGTTTGTCAATATTTCCTTTAGTCATTATTTCCTTTTGTGAAAATATCCTTTTTTCAATATTTCCTTTTTTCTATTCTTCCTTTTTTCAATATTTCCTTTTTTCATTATTTCCTTTTTTCAATATTTCCTTTTTTCTATACTTTCTTTTTTCAATATTTCCTTTTGTCAATATTTCCATTTTTCAATATTTCCTTTTGTCAATATTTCCTTTTGTCAATATTTCTTTTTGTCAATATTTCCTTTTGTCAATATTTCCTTTATTCAATATTTCCTTTTGTCAATATTTCTTTTTTTCTATACTTCCTTTTGTCAATATTTCCTTTTGTCAATATTTCCTATTTTCTGTACTTCCTTTTGTCACTATTTCCTTTTTTTATATTTCCTTTTGTCAATATTTCCTTTTGTCAATATTTCCTTTTGTCAATATTTCCTTTTTTCAATACTATCTTTTTTCAATATTTCCTTTTTTCTATACTTCTTTTTGTCAATAATTCCTTTTGTCAATATTACCTTTTGCAAATCTTTCCTTTTTTCTATACTTTCTTTTGTCAATATTACCTTTTTTCAACATTTCCTTTTGTCAATATATCCTTTTATCAATATTTCCTTTTTTCAATATTTCCTTTTGTCAATATTTCTTTTTTTCAATATTTCCATTTTCAATATTTCCTTTTTTCAATATTTCCTTTTGTCAATATTTCCTTTTTTCAATATTTCCTTTTTTCAATATTTTCTTTTTTCAATATTTCCTTTTCTCAATATTTCCTTTTTTCAATATTTCCTTTTTTCTATACTTCCTTTTTTCAATATTTCCTTTTTTCTATACTTCCTTTTGTCAATATTTCCTTTTGTCAATATTTCCTTTGTCAATATTTCCTTTTTTCTATACTTCCTTTTGTCAATATTTCCTTTTATAAATTTTTCCTTTCGTCAATATTTACTTTTGTCAATATTTCCTTTTGTCAATATTTCCTTTTTTCAATATTTCCTTATATCTATGTTTCCTTTTTTCAATATTTCATTTTGTCAATATTTCCTTTTGTTAATATTTCCTTTTGTCAATATTTTCTTTTGTCAATAATTCCTTTTGTCAATATTACCATTTTTCGATATTCCCTTCTGTCAATATTTCCTTTTGTCAATAATTCCTTTTGTCAATATTTCCTTTTTTCAATATTCATTTCTGTCAATATTTCCTTTTTTCAATATTTCTTTTTTTGAATATTTCCTTTTGTCAATATTTCTTTTTGTCAATATTACCTTTTTTCAATGTTTCCTTTTTTCAATATTTACTTTTATCAATATTTCCTTTTTTCAATGCTTCCGTTTGTTAATATTTCCTTTTGTCAATTTTTCCTTTTGTCAATATATCCTTTAATCAATATTTCATTTCGTCAATATTTCGTTTTTTCAATATTTCCTTTTGTCAATATTTCCTTTCTTCAATATTTCCTTTTTTCAATATTTCCTTTTGTCAATATTTACTTTTGTCAATATTTCCTTTTGTCAATATTTCCTTTTGTCAATATTTCCTTTTTTCTATACTTCCTTTTGTCAATATTTCCTTTTGTCAATATTTCCTTTTGTCAATATTTCCTTTTTTCAATATTTCCTTTTTTCTATATTTCCTTTTTTCTATATTTCCTTTTTTCAATATTTCCTTTTTTCAAAATTTCCTTTTTTCTATACGTCCTTTTTTCAATATTTCCTTTTGTCAATATTTCCTTTTTTCAATATTTACTTTTGTCAAAATTTATTTTTGTCAATATTTCCTTTTGTCAATATTTCCTTTTTTCAATATTTCCTTTTGTCAATATATACTTTTTTCAATTATCCTTTTTGTCAATATTTCCTTTTGTCAATTTTTCCTTTTGTCAATATTTCCTTTTTTCAATATTTCCTTTTTTCTATACTTCCTTTTTTCAATATTTCATTTTGTCAATATTTCCTTCATTTGATATTTCCTTTTGTCAACATTTCCTTTTTTCTATACTTCCTTTTGTCAATATTTCTTTTTCAATATTTCCTTTTGTCAATATTTCATTTTTTCAATACTTCCGTTCGTCAATATTTCCTTTTGTCAATATTTCTTTTTGTCAATATTTCCTTTTTTCAATATTTCCTTTTTTCTAGACTTCCTTTTTTCAATATTTCCTTTCTTCAATATTTCCTTTTTTCAATATTTCCTTTTTTTAAAATTTCCTTTTTTCAATATTTCCTTTTTTCAATATTTCCTTTTTTCTATATTTCTCTTTTTCATTATTTCCTCTTCTCAATATTTCCTTTTTTCAATATTTCCTTTTTTCTATATTTTCTTTTGTCAAAATTTCCTTTTTTCTAAATTTCCATTCTTCAATATTTCCTATGTTCAATATTTCCACTTTTCTATACTTCCTTTAGTCAAAATTTCCTTTTGTCAATATTTCTTTTTTCAATTTTTCCTTTAGTCTATATTGTCTTTTTTCTATACTTCCTTTTGTCAATATTTTTTTTCTATACTTCCTTTTGCCAATACTTCCTTTTTCAATATTTCCTTTTTCAATATTTCCTTTTGTCAATATTTCCTTTTGTCAATATTTCCTTTTTCAAATTTTCCTTTTTTCAATATTTCCTTTTTTCAATATTTTCTTTTTTCAATATTTCCTTTTGTCAATATTTCCTTTTTTCTATACTTCCTTTTTTCTATATTTCCTTTTGTCAATATTTCCTTTTGTCAATATTTCCTTTTTTCAATATTTCCTTTTGTCAACATATACTTTTTTCTATACTTCCTTTTGTCAATATTTTCTTTTGTCAATATTTCCTTTTGTAAATATTCCTTTTTTTCTATTCTTTTTTTTGTCAATATTTCCTTTTGTCAATATTTACTTTTGTCAATATTTCCTTTTTTCAATATTTCCTTTTTTCAATATTTCATTTTTTCTATACTTCCTTTTTTCAATATTTCCTTTTTTCTATACTTCCTTTTGTCAAAATTTCTTTTTGTCAATATTCCCATTTGGTAATATTTATATTTTTCTATACTTCCTATTGGCATTATTTCCTTTTTTACAATATTTCCTTTTGTCAAAATTTCCTTTTTTCAATATTTCCTTTTTTCAATATTTCCTTTTGTCAATATTTCCTTTTGTCAATATATCCTTTTTTCATTATTTCCTTTTTTCAATATTTCCTTTTTTCTATGCTTTCTTTTTTCAATATTTCCTTTTTTCTATACTTCTTTTTGTCAATAATTTCTTTTGTCAATATTACCTTTTGCAAATCTTTCCTTTTTTCTATACTTTCTTTTGTCAATATTACCTTTTTTCAACATTTCCTTTTGTCAATATATCCTTTTATCAATATTTCCTTTTTTCAATATTTCCTTTTGTCAATATTTCTTTTTTTCAATATTTCCATTTTCAATATATTCTTTTTTCAATATTTCCTTTTGTCAATATTTCCTTTTTTCAATATTTCCTTTTTTCAATATTTTCTTTTTTCAATATTTCCTTTTCTCAATATTTCCTTTTTTCAATATTTCCTTTTTTCTATACTTCCTTTTTTCAATATTTCCTTTTTTCTATACTTCCTTTTGTCAATATTTCCTTTTGTCAATATTTCCTTTTGTCAATATTTCCTCTTTTCTATTCTTCCTTTTGTCAATATTTCCTTTTGTAAATTTTTCCTTTCGTCAATATTTACTTTTGTCAATATTTCCTTTTGTCAATATTTCCTTTTTTCAATATTTCCTTATATCTGTTTCCTTATTTCAATATTTCATTTTTTCAATATTTTTACTTTTGTAAATATTTCCTTTTGTCAATATTTTCTTTTGTCAATAATTCCTTTCCTCAATATTTCCATTTTTCAATATTCCCTTCTGTCAAATATTTCCTTTTTTCAATATTTCTTTTTTTCAATATTTCCTTTTGTCAATATTTCTTTTTGTCAATATTACCTTTTTTCAATGTTTCCTTTTTTCAATATTTACTTTTATCAATATTTCCTTTTTTCAATGCTTCCGTTTGTCAATATTTCCTTTAGTCATTATTTCCTTTTGTGAAAATATCCTTTTTTCAATATTTCCTTTTTTCTATACTTCCTTTTTTCAATATTTCCTTTTTTCATTATTTCCTTTTTTCAATATTTCCTTTTTTCTATACTTTCTTTTTTCAATATTTCCTTTTGTCAATATTTCCATTTTTCAATATTTCCTTTTGTCAATATTTCCTTTTGTCAATATTTCTTTTTGTCAATATTTCCTTTTGTCAATATTTCCTTTATTCAATATTTCCTTTTGTCAATATTTCTTTTTTTCTATACTTCCTTTTGTCAATATTTCCTTTTGTCAATATTTCCTATTTTCTGTACTTCCTTTTGTCACTATTTCCTTTTTTTATATTTCCTTTTGTCAATATTTCCTTTTGTCAATATTTCCTTTTGTCAATATTTCCTTTTTTCAATACTATCTTTTTTCAATATTTCCTTTTTTCTATACTTCTTTTTGTCAATAATTCCTTTTGTCAATATTACCTTTTGCAAATCTTTCCTTTTTTCTATACTTTCTTTTGTCAATATTACCTTTTTTCAACATTTCCTTTTGTCAATATATCCTTTTATCAATATTTCCTTTTTTCAATATTTCCTTTTGTCAATATTTCTTTTTTTCAATATTTCCATTTTCAATATTTCCTTTTTTCAATATTTCCTTTTGTCAATATTTCCTTTTTTCAATATTTCCTTTTTTCAATATTTTCTTTTTTCAATATTTCCTTTTGTCAATATTTCCTTTTTTCAATATTTCCTTTTTTCTATACTTCCTTTTTTCAATATTTCCTTTTTTCTATACTTCCTTTTGTCAATATTTCCTTTTGTCAATATTTCCTTTGTCAATATTTCCTTTTTTCTATACTTCCTTTTGTCAATATTTCCTTTTATAAATTTTTCCTTTCGTCAATATTTACTTTTGTCAATATTTCCTTTTGTCAATATTTCCTTTTTTCAATATTTCCTTATATCTATGTTTCCTTTTTTCAATATTTCATTTTGTCAATATTTCCTTTTGTTAATATTTCCTTTTGTCAATATATTCTTTTGTCAATAATTCCTTTTGTCAATATTACCATTTTTCGATATTCCCTTCTGTCAATATTTCCTTTTTTCAATATTTCTTTTTTTCAATATTTCCTTTATTCAATATTTCTTTTTGTCAATATTACCTTTTTTCAATGTTTCCTTTTTTCAATATTTACTTTAATCAATATTTCCTTTTTTCAATGCTTCCGTTTGTCAATATTTCCTTTTGTCAATATTTCCTTTTGTGAAAATATCCTTTTTCCAATATTTCCTTTTTTCTATTCTTCCTTTTTTCAATATTTCCTTTTTTCATTATTTCCTTTTTTCAATATTTCCTTTTTTCTATACTTTCTTTTTTCAGTATTTCCTTTTGTCAATATTTCCATTTTTCAATATTTCCTTTTGTCGATATTTCCTTTTGTCAATATTTCTTTTTGTCAATATTTCCTTTTGTCAATATTTCCATTATTCAATATTTCCTTTTGTCAATATTTCCTTTTTTCTATACTTTCTTTTGTCAATATTTCCTTTTGTCAATATTTCCTTTTTTCTATACTTCCTGTTGTCACTATTTCCTTTTTTTATATTTCCTTTTTTTATATTTCCTTTTGTCAATATTTCCTTTTGTCAATATTTCCTTTTTTCAATACTTCCTTTTTTCAATATTTCCTTTTTTCTATACTTCTTTTTGTCAATAATTCCTTTTGTAATATTACCTTTTGCAAATCTTTCCTTTTTTCTATACTTTCTTTTGTCAATATTTCCTTTTTTCAACATTTCCTTTTGTCAATATATCCTTTTATCAATATTTCCTTTTTTCAATATTTCCTTTTTTCAATATTTCTTTTTGTCAATATTTCCTTTTGTCAATATTACCTTTTTTCAACATTTCCTTTTGTCAATATATCCTTTTATCAATATTTCCTTTTTTCAATATTTCCTTTTGTCAATATTTCTTTTTTTCAATATTTCCATTTTCAATATTTCCTTTTGTTAATATTTCCTTTTGTCAATATTTCCTTTTGTCAATATTTCCTTTTTTCTATACTTCCTTTTGTCAATATTTCCTTTTGTAAATTTTTCCTTTCGTCAATATTTAGTTTTGTCAATATTTCCTTTTGTCAATATTTCCTTTTTTCAATATTTCCTTATATCAATGTTTCCTTTTTTCAATATTTCCTTTTTTCAATATTTACTTTTGTTAATATTTCCTTTTGTCAATATTTCCTTTTGTCAATAATTCCTTTTGTCAATATTTCCTTTTTTCAATATTCATTTCTGTCAATATTTCCTTTTTTCAATATTTCTTTTTTTGAATATTTCCTTTTGTCAATATTTCTTTTTGTCAATATTACCTTTTTTCAATGTTTCCTTTTTTCAATATTTACTTTTATCAATATTTCCTTTTTTCAATGCTTCCGTTTGTTAATATTTCCTTTTGTCAATATTTCCTTTTGTCAATATATCCTTTAATCAATATTTCATTTCGTCAATATTTCGTTTTTTCAATATTTCCTTTTGTCAATATTTCCTTTCTTCAATATTTCCTTTTTTCAATATTTCCTTTTGTCAATATTTACTTTTGTCAATATTTCCTTTTGTCAATATTTCCTTTTGTCAATATTTCCTTTTTTCTATACTTCCTTTTGTCAATATTTCCTTTTGTCAATATTTCCTTTTGTCAATATATCCTTTTTTCAATATTTCCTTTTTTCTATACTTCCTTTTTTCAATATTTCCTTTTTTCAATATTTCCTTTTTTCAAAATTTCCTTTTTTCTATAAGTCCTTTTTTCAATATTTCCTTTTGTCAATATTTCCTTTTTTCAATATTTACTTTTGTCAAAATTTATTTTTGTCAATATTTCCTTTTGTCAATATTTCCTTTTTTCAATATTTCCTTTTGTCAATATATACTTTTTTCAATTATCCTTTTTGTCAATATTTCCTTTTGTCAATTTTTCCTTTTGTCAATATTTCCTTTTTTCAATATTTCCTTTTTTCTATACTTCCTTTTTTCAATATTTCATTTTGTCAATATTTCCTTCATTTGATATTTCCTTTTGTCAACATTTCCTTTTTTCTATACTTCCTTTTGTCAATATTTCTTTTTCAATATTTCCTTTTGTCAATATTTCATTTTTTCAATACTTCCGTTCGTCAATATTTCCTTTTGTCAATATTTCTTTTTGTCAATATTTCCTTTTTTCAATATTTCCTTTTTTCTAGACTTCCTTTTTTCAATATTTCCTTTCTTCAATATTTCCTTTTTTCAATATTTCCTTTTTTTAAAATTTCCTTTTTTCAATATTTCCTTTTTTCAATATTTCCTTTTTTCTATATTTCTCTTTTTCATTATTTCCTCTTCTCAATATTTCCTTTTTTCAATATTTCCTTTTTTCTATATTTTCTTTTGTCAAAATTTCCTTTTTTCTAAATTTCCATTCTTCAATATTTCCTATGTTCAATATTTCCACTTTTCTATACTTCCTTTAGTCAAAATTTCCTTTTGTCAATATTTCTTTTTTCAATTTTTCCTTTAGTCTATATTGTCTTTTTTCTATACTTCCTTTTGTCAATATTTTTTTTCTATACTTCCTTTTGCCAATACTTCCTTTTTCAATATTTCCTTTTTCAATATTTCCTTTTGTCAATATTTCCTTTTGTCAATATTTCCTTTTTCAAATTTTCCTTTTTTCAATATTTCCTTTTTTCAATATTTCCTTTTTTCAATATTTCCTTTTGTCAATATTTCCTTTTTTCTATACTTCCTTTTTTCTATATTTCCTTTTGTCAATATTTCCTTTTGTCAATATTTCCTTTTTTCAATATTTCCTTTTGTCAACATATACTTTTTTCTATACTTCCTTTTGTCAATATTTTCTTTTGTCAATATTTCCTTTTGTAAATATTCCTTTTTTTCTATTCTTTTTTTTGTCAATATTTCCTTTTGTCAATATTTACTTTTGTCAATATTTCCTTTTTTCAATATTTCTTTTTTTCAATATTTCATTTTTTCTATACTTCCTTTTTTCAATATTTCCTTTTTTCTATACTTCCTTTTGTCAAAATTTCTTTTTGTCAATATTCCCATTTGGTAATATTTATATTTTTCTATACTTCCTATTGGCATTATTTCCTTTTTTACAATATTTCCTTTTGTCAAAATTTCCTTTTTTCAATATTTCCTTTTTTCAATATTTCCTTTTGTCAATATTTCCTTTTGTCAATATATCCTTTTTTCATTATTTCCTTTTTTCAATATTTCCTTTTTTCTATGCTTTCTTTTTTCAATATTTCCTTTTTTCTATACTTCTTTTTGTCAATAATTTCTTTTGTCAATATTACCTTTTGCAAATCTTTCCTTTTTTCTATACTTTCTTTTGTCAATATTACCTTTTTTCAACATTTCCTTTTGTCAATATATCCTTTTATCAATATTTCCTTTTTTCAATATTTCCTTTTGTCAATATTTCTTTTTTTCAATATTTCCATTTTCAATATATTCTTTTTTCAATATTTCCTTTTGTCAATATTTCCTTTTTTCAATATTTCCTTTTTTCAATATTTTCTTTTTTCAATATTTCCTTTTCTCAATATTTCCTTTTTTCAATATTTCCTTTTTTCTATACTTCCTTTTTTCAATATTTCCTTTTTTCTATACTTCCTTTTGTCAATATTTCCTTTTGTCAATATTTCCTTTTGTCAATATTTCCTCTTTTCTATACTTCCTTTTGTCAATATTTCCTTTTGTAAATTTTTCCTTTCGTCAATATTTACTTTTGTCAATATTTCCTTTTGTCAATATTTCCTTTTTTCAATATTTCCTTATATCTGTTTCCTTTTTTCAATATTTCATTTTTTCAATATTTTTACTTTTGTAAATATTTCCTTTTGTCAATATTTTCTTTTGTCAATAATTCCTTTCGTCAATATTTCCATTTTTCAATATTCCCTTCTGTCAAATATTTCCTTTTTTCAATATTTCTTTTTTTCAATATTTCCTTTTGTCAATATTTCTTTTTGTCAATATTACCTTTTTTCAATGTTTCCTTTTTTCAATATTTACTTTTATCAATATTTCCTTTTTTCAATGCTTCCGTTTGTCAATATTTCCTTTTGTCAATATTTCCTTTTGTGAAAATATCCTTTTTTCAATATTTCCTTTTTTCTATTCTTCCTTTTTTCAATATTTCCTTTTTTCATTATTTCCTTTTTTCAATATTTCCTTTTTTCTATACTTTCTTTTTTCAATATTTCCTTTTGTCAATATTTCCATTTTTCAATATTTCCTTTTGTCAATATTTCCTTTTGTCAATATTTCTTTTTGTCAATATTTCCTTTTGTCAATATTTCCTTTATTCAATATTTCCTTTTGTCAATATTTCTTTTTTTCTATACTTCCTTTTGTCAATATTTCCTTTTGTCAATATTTCCTATTTTCTGTACTTCCTTTTGTCACTATTTCCTTTTTTTATATTTCCTTTTGTCAATATTTCCTTTTGTCAATATTTCCTTTTGTCAATATTTCCTTTTTTCAATACTATCTTTTTTCAATATTTCCTTTTTTCTATACTTCTTTTTGTCAATAATTCCTTTTGTCAATATTACCTTTTGCAAATCTTTCCTTTTTTCTATACTTTCTTTTGTCAATATTACCTTTTTTCAACATTTCCTTTTGTCAATATATCCTTTTATCAATATTTCCTTTTTTCAATATTTCCTTTTGTCAATATTTCTTTTTTTCAATATTTCCATTTTCAATATTTCCTTTTTTCAATATTTCCTTTTGTCAATATTTCCTTTTTTCAATATTTCCTTTTTTCAATATTTTCTTTTTTCAATATTTCCTTTTCTCAATATTTCCTTTTTTCAATATTTCCTTTTTTCTATACTTCCTTTTTTCAATATTTCCTTTTTTCTATACTTCCTTTTGTCAATATTTCCTTTTGTCAATATTTCCTTTGTCAATATTTCCTTTTTTCTATACTTCCTTTTGTCAATATTTCCTTTTATAAATTTTTCCTTTCGTCAATATTTACTTTTGTCAATATTTCCTTTTGTCAATATTTCCTTTTTTCAATATTTCCTTATATCTATGTTTCCTTTTTTCAATATTTCATTTTGTCAATATTTCCTTTTGTTAATATTTCCTTTTGTCAATATTTTCTTTTGTCAATAATTCCTTTTGTCAATATTACCATTTTTCGATATTCCCTTCTGTCAATATTTCCTTTTTTCAATATTTCTTTTTTTCAATATTTCCTTTATTCAATATTTCTTTTTGTCAATATTACCTTTTTTCAATGTTTCCTTTTTTCAATATTTACTTTAATCAATATTTCCTTTTTTCAATGCTTCCGTTTGTCAATATTTCCTTTTGTCAATATTTCCTTTTGTGAAAATATCCTTTTTCCAATATTTCCTTTTTTCTATTCTTCCTTTTTTCAATATTTCCTTTTTTCATTATTTCCTTTTTTCAATATTTCCTTTTTTCTATACTTTCTTTTTTCAATATTTCCTTTTGTCAATATTTCCATTTTTCAATATTTCCTTTTGTCGATATTTCCTTTTGTCAATATTTCTTTTTGTCAATATTTCCTTTTGTCAATATTTCCATTATTCAATATTTCCTTTTGTCAATATTTCCTTTTTTCTATACTTCCTTTTGTCAATATTTCCTTTTGTCAATATTTCCTTTTTTCTATACTTCCTGTTGTCACTATTTCCTTTTTTTATATTTCCTTTTGTCAATATTTACTTTTGTCAATATTTCCTTTTGTCAATATTTCCTTTTTTCAATACTTCCTTTTTTCAATATTTCCTTTTTTCTATACTTCTTTTTGTCAATAATTCCTTTTGTAATATTACCTTTTGCAAATCTTTCCTTTTTTCTATACTTTCTTTTGTCAATATTTCCTTTTTTCAACATTTCCTTTTGTCAATATATCCTTTTATCAATATTTCCTTTTTTCAATATTTCCTTTTTTCAATATTTCTTTTTGTCAATATTTCCTTTTGTCAATATTACCTTTTTTCAACATTTCCTTTTGTCAATATATCCTTTTATCAATATTTCCTTTTTTCAATATTTCCTTTTGTCAATATTTCTTTTTTTCAATATTTCCATTTTCAATATTTCCTTTTTTCAATATTTCCTTTTGTCAATATTTCCTTTTTTCAATATTTCCTTTTTTCAATATTTTCTTTTTTCAATATTTCCTTTTCTCAATATTTCCTTTTTTCAATATTTCCTTTTTTCTATACTTCCTTTTTTCAATATTTCCTTTTTTCTATACTTCCTTTTGTCAATATTTCCTTTTGTCAATATTTCCTTTTTTCAATATTTCCTTTTTTCTAGACTTCCTTTTTTCAATATTTCCTTTCTTCAATATTTCCTTTTTTCAATATTTCCTTTTTTTAAAATTTCCTTTTTTCAATTATTCCTTTTTTCAATATTTCCTTTTTTCTATATTTCTCTTTTTCATTATTTCCTCTTCTCAATATTTCCTTTTTTCAATATTTCCTTTTTTCTATATTTTCTTTTGTCAAAATTTCCTTTTTTCTAAATTTCCATTCTTCAATATTTCCTATGTTCAATATTTCCACTTTTCTATACTTCCTTTAGTCAAAATTTCCTTTTGTCAATAATTCTTTTTTCAATTTTTCCTTTAGTCTATATTGTCTTTTTTCTATACTTCCTTTTGTCAATATTTTTTTTCTATACTTCCTTTTGCCAATACTTCCTTTTTCAATATTTCCTTTTTTCAATATTTCCTTTTGTCAATATTTCCTTTTGTCAATATTTCCTTATTCAAATTTTCCTTTTTTCAATATTTCCTTTTTTCAATATTTTCTTTTTTCAATATTTCCTTTTGTCAATATTTCCTTTTTTCTATACTTCCTTTTTCCTATATTTCCTTTTGTCAATATTTCCTTTTGTCAATATTTCCTTTTTTCAATATTTCCTTTTGTCAACATTTCCTTTTTTCTATACTTCCTTTTGTCAATATTTTCTTTTGTCAATATTTCCTTTTGTAAATATTCCTTTTTTTCTATTCTTTTTTTTGTCAATATTTCCTTTTGTCAATATTTCCTTTTGTCAATATTTCCTTTTTTCAATATTTCCTTTTTTCAATATTTCATTTTTTCTATACTTCCTTTTTTCAATATTTCCTTTTTTCTATACTTCCTTTTGTCAAAATTTCTTTTTGTCAATATTCCCATTTGGTAATATTTATTTTTTTCTATACTTCCTATTGGCATTATTTCCTTTTTTACAATATTTCCTTTTGTCAAAATTTCCTTTTTTCAATATTTCCTTTTTTCAATATTTCCTTTTGTCAATATTTCCTTTTGTCAATATATCCTTTTTTCATTATTTCCTTTTTTCAATATTTCCTTTTTTCTATGCTTTCTTTTTTCAATATTTCCTTTTTTCTATACTTCTTTTTGTCAATAATTCCTTTTGTCAATATTACCTTTTGCAAATCTTTCCTTTTTTCTATACTTTCTTTTGTCAATATTACCTTTTTTCAACATTTCCTTTGGTCAATATATCCTTTTATCAATATTTCCTTTTTTCAATATTTCCTTTTGTCAATATTTCTTTTTTTCAATATTTCCATTTTCAATATATTCTTTTTTCAATATTTCCTTTTGTCAATATTTCCTTTTTTCAATATTTCCTTTTTTCTATACTTCCTTTTGTCAATATTTCCTTTTGTCAATATTTCCTTTTGTCAATATTTCCTCTTTTCTATACTTCCTTTTGTCAATATTTCCTTTTGTAAATTTTTCCTTTCGTCAATATTTACTTTTGTCAATATTTCCTTTTTTCAATATTTCCTTATATATATGTTTCCTTTGTCAAGATTTCATTTTGTCAATATTTCCTTTTGTTAATATTTCCTTTTGTCAATATTTTCTTTTGTCAATAATTCCTTTTGTCAATATTTCCATTTTTCAATATTCCCTTCTGTCAAATATTTCCTTTTTTCAATATTTCTTTTTTTCAATATTTCCTTTTGTCAATATTTCTTTTTGTCAATATTACCTTTTTTCAATGTTTCCTTTTTTCAATATTTACTTTTATCAATATTTCCTTTTTTCAATGCTTCCGTTTGTCAATATTTCCTTTTGTCAATATTTCCTTTTGTGAAAATATCCTTTTTTCAATATTTCCTTTTTTCTATTCTTCCTTTTTTCAATATTTCCTTTTGTCAATATTTCCTTTTGTCAATATTTCCTTTTTTCTATACTTCCTTTTGTGAATATTTCCTTTTGTAAATTTTTCCTTTCGTCAATATTTACTTTTGTCAATATTTCCTTTTGTCAATATTTCCTTTTTTCAATATTTCCTTATATCAATGTTTCCTTTTTTCAATATTTCCTTTTTTCAATATTTCCTTTTTTCCATATTTCTCTTTTTCATTATTTCCTCTTCTCAATATTTCCTTTTTTCAATATTTCCTTTTTTCTATACTTTCTTTTGTCAAAATTTCCTTTTTTCTAAATTTCCATTCTTCAATATTTCCTATGTTCAATATTTCCACTTTTCTATACTTCCTTTTGTCAAAATTTCCTTTTGTCAATATTTCTTTTTTCAATTTTTCCTTTAGTCTGTATTGCCTTTTTTCTATACTTCCTTTTGTCAATATTTTTTTTCTATACTTCCTTTTGTCAATATTTCCTTTTGACAATATTTCCTTTTTCAAATTTTCCTTTTTTCAATATTTCCTTTTTTCAATATTTTCTTTTTTCAATATTTCCTTTTGTCAATATTTCCTTTTTTCTATACTTCCTTTTTTCTATATTTCCGTTTGTCAATATTTCCTTTTGTCAACATTTCCTTTTTTCAATATTTCCTTTTGTCAACATTTCCTTTTTTCTATACTTCCTTTTGTCGATATTTTCTTTTGTCAATATTTCCTTTTGTAAATATTCCTTTTTTTCTATACTTCCTTTTGTCAATATTTCCTTTTGTCAATATTTCCTTTTCTCAATATTTCCTTTTTTCAATATTTCATTTTTTCTATACTTCCTTTTTTCAATATTTCCTTTTTTCTATACTTCCTTTTGTCAAAATTTCTTTTTGTCAATATTCCCTTTTGGTAATATTTATTTTTTTCTATACTTCCTATTGGCATTATTTCCTTTTTTACAATATTTCCTTTTGTCAAAATTTCGTTTTTTCAATATTTCCTTTTTTCAATATTTCCTTTTGTCAATATTTCCTTTTGTCAATATTTCCTTTTTTCAATATTTCCTTTTGTCAACATTTCCTTTTTTCTATACTTCCTTTTGTCAATATTTTCTTTTGTCAATATTTCCTTTTGTAAATATTCCTTTTTTTCTATACTTCCTTTTGTCAATATTTCCTTTTGTCAATATTTCCTTTTTTCAATATTTCCTTTTTTCAATATTTCATTTTTTCTATACTTCCTTTTTTCAATATTTCCTTTTTTCTATACTTCCTTTTGTCAAAATTTCTTTTTGTCAATATTCCCTTTTGGTAATATTTATTTTTTTCTATGCTTCCTATTGGCATTATTTCCTTTTTTACAATATTTCCTTTTGTCAAAATTTCCTTTTTTCAATATTTCCTTTTTTCAATATTTCCTTTTGTCAATATTTCCTTTTTTCAATATTTCCTTTTTTCTATACTTCCTTTTTTCAATATTTCCTTTTTTCTATACTTCCTTTTGTCAATATTTCCTTTTGTCAATATTTCTTTTTGTCAATATTTCCTTTTTTCAATATTTCCTTTTTTCAATATTTCCTTTTGTCAATATTTCCTTTTTTCAATATTTCCTTTTTCCAATATTTCCTTTTTTCAATATTTCCTTATATCAATGTTTCCTTTTTTCAATATTTCCTTTTTTCAATATTTCCTTTTGTTAATATTTCCTTTTGTCAATATTTTCTTTTGTCAATAATTGCTTTTGTCAATATTTCAATTTTTCAATATTCCCTTCTGTCAATATTTCCTTTTTTCAATATTTCTTTTTTTCAATATTTCCTTTTGTCAATATTTCTTTTTGTCAATATTACCTTTTTTCAATATTTCCTTTTTTCAATATTTACTTTTATCAATATTTCCTTTTTTCAATGCTTCCGTTTGTCAATATTTCCTTTTGTCAATATTTCCTTTTGTGAAAATATCCTTTTTTCAATATTTCCTTTTTTCTATTCTTCCTTTTTTCAATATTTCCTTTTGTCAATGTTTCCTTTTTTCTATACTTCCTTTTGTCATTATTTCCTTTTTTTATATTTCCTTTTGTCAATATTTCCTTTTGTCAATATTTCCTTTTTTCAATACTTCCTTGTTTCAATATTTCCTTTTTTCTATACTTCTTTTTGTCAATAATTCCTTTTGTCAATATTACCTTTTGCAAATCTTTCCTTTTTTCTATACTTTCATTTGTCAATATTACCTTTTTTCAACATTTCCTTTTGTCAATATATCCTTTTATCAATATTTCCTTTTTTCAATATTTCCTTTTGTCAATATTTCTTTTTTTCAATATTTCCTTTTTTCAATATTTCCTTTTTTCAATATTTCCTTTTGTCAATATTTCCTTTTTTCAATATTTCCTTTTTTCAATATTTTCTTTTTTCAATATTTCCTTGTCTCAATATTTCCTTTTTTCAATATTTCCTTTTTTCTATACTTCCTTTTTTCAATATTTCCTTTTTTCTATACTTCCTTTTGTCAATATTTCCTTTTGTCAATATTTCCTTTTGTCAATATTTCCTTTTTTCTATACTTCCTTTTGTCAATATTTCTTTTTGTCAATATTTCCTTTTTTCAATATTTCCTTTTTTCAATATTTCCTTTTGTCAATATTTCCTTTTTTCAATATTTCCTTATATCAATGTTTCCTTTTTTCAATATTTCCTTTTTTCAATATTTCCTTTTGTTAATATTTCCTTTTGTCAATATTTTCTTTTGTCAATAATTGCTTTTGTCAATATTTCAATTTTTCAATATTCCCTTCTGTCAATATTTCCTTTTTTCAATATTTCTTTTTTTCAATATTTCCTTTTGTCAATATTTCTTTTTGTCAATATTACCTTTTTTCAATATTTCCTTTTTTCAATATTTACTTTTATCAATATTTCCTTTTTTCAATGCTTCCGTTTGTCAATATTTCCTTTTGTCAATATTTCCTTTTGTGAAAATATCCTTTTTTCAATATTTCCTTTTTTCTATTCTTCCTTTTTTCAATATTTCCTTTTGTCAATGTTTCCTTTTTTCTATACTTCCTTTTGTCATTATTTCCTTTTTTTATATTTCCTTTTGTCAATGTTTCCTTTTTTCAATACTTCCTTTTTTCAATATTTCCTTTTTTCTATACTTCTTTTTGTCAATAATTCCTTATGTCAATATTACCTTTTGCAAATCTTTCCTTTTTTCTATACTTTCTTTTGTCAATATTTCCTTTTTTCAACATTTCCTTTTGTCAATATACTTCTTTTTTTCAATATTTCCTTTTTTCAATATTTCCTTTTGTCAATATTTCCTTTTGTCAATATTTCCTTTTTTCAATATTTCCTTTTTTCAATATTTCCTTTTGTCAATATTTCCTTTTTTCAATATTTCCTTTTTTCAATATTTTCTTTTTTCAATATTTCCTTTTGTCAATATTTCCTTTTTTCAATATTTCCTTTTTCTATACTTCCTTTTTTCAATATTTCCTTTTTTCTATACTTCCTTTTGTCAATATTTCCTTTTGTCAATATTTCCTTTTGTCAATATTTCCTTTTTTCTATACTTCCTTTTGTGAATATTTCCTTTTGTAAATTTTTCCTTTCGTCAATATTTACTTTTGTCAATATTTCCTTTTGTCAATATTTCCTTTTTTCAATATTTCCTCATATCAATGTTTCCTTTTTTCAATATTTCCTTTTTTCAATATTTCCTTTTTTCCATATTTCTCTTTTTCATTATTTCCTCTTCTCAATATTTCCTTTTTTCAATATTTCCTTTTTTCTATACTTTCTTTTGTCAAAATTTCTTTTTTTCTAAATTTCCATTCTTCAATATTTCCTATGTTCAATATTTCCACTTTTCTATACTTCCTTTTGTCAAAATTTCCTTTTGTCAATATTTCTTTTTTCAATTTTTCCTTTAGTCTATATTGTCTTTTTTCTATACTTCCCTTTGTCAATATTTTTTTTCTATACTTCCTTTTGTCAATATTTCCTTTTGTCAATATATCCTTTTTTCATTATTTCCTTTTTTCAATATTTCCTTTTTTCTATGCTTTCTTTTTTCAATATTTCCTTTTGTCAATATTTCCATTTTTCAATATTTTTTTTGTCAATATTTCCTTTTGTCAATATTTCATTTGGTCAATATTTCCTTTTGTCAATATTTCCTTTATTCAATATTTCCTTTTGTCAATATTTCTTTTTTTCTATACTTCCTTTTGTCAATATTTCCTTTTGTCAATATTTCCTTTTTTCTATACTTCCTTTTTCAATATTTCCTTTTTTTATATTTCCTTTTGTCAATATTTCCTTTTGTCAATATTTCCTTTTTTCAATACTTCCTTTTTTCAATATTTCCTTTTTTCTATACTTCTTTTTGTCAATAATTCCTTTTGTCAATATTACCTTTTGCAAATCTTTCCTTTTTTCTATGCTTTCTTTTTTCAATATTTCCTTTTGTCAATATTTCCATTTTTCAATATTTTTTTTGTCAATATTTCCTTTTGTCAATATTTCATTTGGTTAATATTTCCTTTTGTCAATATTTCCTTTATTCAATATTTCCTTTTGTCAATATTTCTTTTTTTCTATACTTCCTTTTGTCAATATTTCCTTTTGTCAATATTTCCTTTTTTCTATACTTCCTTTTTCACTATTTCCTTTTTTTATATTTCCTTTTGTCAATATTTCCTTTTGTCAATATTTCCTTTTTTCAATACTTCCTTTTTTCAATATTTCCTTTTTTCTATACTTCTTTTTGTCAATAATTCCTTTTGTCAATATTACCTTTTGCAAATCTTTCCTTTTTTCTATACTTTCATTTGTCAATATTACCTTTTTTCAACATTTCCTTTTGAATATATATCATTTTATCAATATTTCCTTTTTTCAATATTTCCTTTTGTCAATATTTCTTTTTTTCAATATTTCCTTTTTTCAATATTTCCTTTTTTCAATATTTCCTTTTGTCAATATTTCCTTTTTTCAATATTTCCTTTTTTCAATATTTTCTTTTTTCAATATTTCCTTTTCTCAATATTTCCTTTTTTCAATATTTCCTTTTTTCTATACTTCCTTTTTTCAATATTTCCTTTTTTCTATACTTCCTTTTGTCAATATTTCCTTTTGTCAATATTTTCTTTTGTCAATATTTCCTTTTTTCTATACTTCCTTTTGTCAATATTTCTTTTTGTCAATATTTCCTTTTTTCAATATTTCCTTTTTTCAATATTTCCTTTTGTCAATATTTCCTTTTTTCAATATTTCCTTATATCAATGTTTCCTTTTTTCAATATTTCCTTTTTTCAATATTTCCTTTTGTTAATATTTCCTTTTGTCAATATTTTCTTTTGTCAATAATTGCTTTTTTCAATATTTCCATTTTTCAATATTCCCTTCTGTCAATATTTCCTTTTTTCAATATTTCTTTTTTTCAATATTTCCTTTTGTCAATATTTCTTTTTGTCAATATTACCTTTTTTCAATATTTCCTTTTTTCAATATTTCCTTTTGTCAATGTTTCCTTTTTTCTATACTTCCTTTTGTCATTATTTCCTTTTTTTATATTTCCTTTTGTCAATATTTCCTTTTGTCAATATTTCCTTTTGTCAATATTTCCTTTTTTCAATACTTCCTTTTTTCAATATTTCCTTTTTTCTATACTTCTTTTTGTCAATAATTCCTTATGTCAATATTACCTTTTGCAAATCTTTCCTTTTTTCTATACTATCTTTTGTCAATATTTCCTTTTTTCAACATTTCCTTTTGTCAATATATCTTTTTTTCAATATTTCCTTTTTTCAATATTTCCTTTTGTCAATATTTCTTTTTGTCAATATTTCCTTTTTTCAATATTTCCTTTTTTCAATATTTCCTTTTGTCAATATTTCCTTTTTTCAATATTTCCTTTTTTCAATATTTTCTTTTTTCAATATTTCCTTTTGTCAATATTTCCTTTTTTCAATATTTCCTTTTTCTATACTTCCTTTTTTCAATATTTCCTTTTTTCTATACTTCCTTTTGTCAATATTTCCTTTTGTCAATATTTCCTTTTGTCAATATTTCCTTTTTTCTATACTTCCTTTTGTGAATATTTCCTTTTGTAAATTTTTCCTTTCGTCAATATTTACTTTTGTCAATATTTCCTTTTGTCAATATTTCCTTTTTTCAATATTTCCTTATATCAATGTTTCCTTTTTTCAATATTTTCTTTTTTCAATATTTCCTTTTTTCCATATTTCTCTTTTTCATTATTTCCTCTTCTCAATATTTCCTTTTTTCAATATTTCCTTTTTTCTATACTTTCTTTTGTCAAAATTTCTTTTTTTCTAAATTTCCATTCTTCAATATTTCCTATGTTCAATATTTCCACTTTTCTATACTTCCTTTTGTCAAAATTTCCTTTTGTCAATATTTCTTTTTTCAATTTTTCCTTTAGTCTATATTGTCTTTTTTCTATACTTCCCTTTGTCAATATTTTTTTTCTATACTTCCTTTTGTCAATATTTCCTTTTGTCAATATATCCTTTTTTCATTATTTCCTTTTTTCAATATTTCCTTTTTTCTATGCTTTCTTTTTTCAATATTTCCTTTTGTCAATATTTCCATTTTTCAATATTTTTTTTGTCAATATTTCCTTTTGTCAATATTTCATTTGGTCAATATTTCCTTTTGTCAATATTTCCTTTATTCAATATTTCCTTTTGTCAATATTTCTTTTTTTCTATACTTCCTTTTGTCAATATTTCCTTTTGTCAATATTTCCTTTTTTCTATACTTCCTTTTTCAATATTTCCTTTTTTTATATTTCCTTTTGTCAATATTTCCTTTTGTCAATATTTCCTTTTTTCAATACTTCCTTTTTTCAATATTTCCTTTTTTCTATACTTCTTTTTGTCAATAATTCCTTTTGTCAATATTACCTTTTGCAAATCTTTCCTTTTTTCTATACTTTCTTTTGTCAATATTACCTTTTTTCAACATTTCCTTTTGTCAATATATCCTTTTATCAATATTTCCTTTTTTCAATATTTCCTTTTGTCAATATTTCTTTTTTTCAATATTTCCTTTTTTCAATATTTCCTTTTTTCAATATTTCCTTTTGTCAATATTTCCTTTTTTCAATATTTCCTTTTTTCAATATTTTCTTTTTTCAATATTTCCTTTTCTCAATATTTCCTTTTTTCTATGCTTTCTTTTTTCAATATTTCCTTTTGTCAATATTTCCATTTTTCAATATTTTTTTTGTCAATATTTCCTTTTGTCAATATTTCATTTGGTCAATATTTCCTTTTGTCAATATTTCCTTTATTCAATATTTCCTTTTGTCAATATTTCTTTTTTTCTATACTTCCTTTTGTCAATATTTCCTTTTGTCAATATTTCCTTTTTTCTATACTTCCTTATGCACTATTTCCTTTTTTTATATATCCTTTTGTCAATATTACCTTTTTTCAATATTTCCTTTTTTCAATATTTCCTTTTTTCAATATTTCCTTTTTTCAATATTTCCTTTTTTCAATATTTCCTTTTTTCAATATTTCGTTTTTTCTATACGTCCTTTTTTCAATATTTCCTTTTGTCAATATTTCCTTTTTTCAATATTTCCTTTTTTCAATATTTCCTTTTTTCTATACGTCCTTTTTTCAATATTTCCTTTTGTCAATATTTCCTTTTTTCAATATTTACTTTTGTAAAAATTTATTTTTGTCAATATTTCCTTTTGTCAATATTTCCTTTTTTCAATATTTCCTTTTTTCTATACTTCCTTTTTTCAATATTTCATTTTGTCAATATTTCCTTCATTTGATATTTCCTTTTGTCAACATTTCCTTTTTTCTATACTTCCTTTTGTCAATATTTTCTTTTGTCAATATTTCCTTTTGTAAATATTCCTTTTTTTTTGTATACTTCCTTTTGTCAATATTTCCTTTTGTCAATATTTCCTTTTTTCTATACTTCCTTTTTTCAATATTTCCTTTTTTCTATACTTCCTTATGTCAAAATTTCTTTTTGTCAATATTCCCTTTTGGTAATATTTATTTTTTTCTATACTTCCTATTGGCATTATTTCCTTTTTTACAATATTTCCTTTTGTCAAAATTTCCTTTTTCAATATTTCCTTTTTTCAATATTTCCTTTTGTCAATATTTCCTTTTGTCAATATATCCTTTTTTCATTATTTCCTTTTTTCAATATTTCCTTTTTTCTATGCTTTCTTTTTTCAATATTTCCTTTTGTCAATATTTCCATTTTTCAATTTTTTTTTTGTCAATATTTCCTTTTGTCAATATTTCATTTGGTCAATATTTCCTTTTGTCAATATTTCCTTTATTCAATATTTCCTTTTGTCAATATTTCTTTTTTTCTATACTTCCTTTTGTCAATATTTCCTTTTGTCAATATTTCCTTTTTTCTATACTTCCTTTTTCACTATTTCCTTTTTTTATATTTCCTTTTGTCAATATTTCCTTTTGTCAATATTTCCTTTTTTCAATACTTCCTTTTTTCAATATTTCCTTTTTTCTATACTTCTTTTTGTCAATAATTCCTTTTGTCAATATTACCTTTTGCAAATCTTTCCTTTTTTCTATACTTTCTTTTGTCAATATTACCTTTTTTCAACATTTCCTTTTGTCAATATATCCTTTTATCAATATTTCCTTTTTTCAATATTTCCTTTTGTCAATATTTCCTTTTTTCAATATTTCCTTATGTCAAAATTTCTTTTTGTCAATATTCCCTTTTGGTAATATTTATTTTTTTCTATACTTCCTATTGGCATTATTTCCTTTTTTACAATATTTCCTTTTGTCAAAATTTCCTTTTTTCAATATTTCCTTTTTTCAATATTTCCTTTTGTCAATATTTCCTTTTGTCAATATATCCTTTTTTCATTATTTCCTTTTTTCAATATTTCCTTTTTTCTATGCTTTCTTTTTTCAATATTTCCTTTTGTCAATATTTCCATTTTTCAATATTTTTTTTGTCAATATTTCCTTTTGTCAATATTTCATTTGGTCAATATTTCCTTTTGTCAATATTTCCTTTATTCAATATTTCCTTTTGTCAATATTTCTTTTTTTCTATACTTCCTTTTGTCAATATTTCCTTTTGTCAATATTTCCTTTTTTCTATACTTCCTTTTTCACTATTTCCTTTTTTTATATTTCCTTTTGTCAATATTTCCTTTTGTCAATATTTCCTTTTTTCAATACTTCCTTTTTTCAATATTTCCTTTTTTCTATACTTCTTTTTGTCAATAATTCCTTTTTTCAATATTACTTTTGCAAATCTTTCCTTTTTTCTATACTTTCTTTTGTCAATATTACCTTTTTTCAACTTTTCCTTTTGTCAATATATCCTTTTATCAATATTTCCTTTTTTCAATATTTCCTTTTGTCAATATTTCTTTTTTTCAATATTTCCTTTTTTCAATATTTCCTTTTTTCAATATTTCCTTTTGTCAATATTTCCTTTTTTCAATATTTCCTTTTTTCAATATTTTCTTTTTTCAATATTTCCTTTTCTCAATATTTCCTTTTTTCAATATTTCCTTTTTTCTATACTTCCTTTTTTCAATATTTCCTTTTTTCTATACTTCCTTTTGTCAATATTTCCTTTTGTCAATATTTCCTTTTGTCAATATTTCCTTTTGTCAATATTTCCTTTTTTCTATACTTCCTTTTGTCAATATTTCTTTTTGTCAATATTTCCTTTTTTCAATATTTCCTTTTTTCAATATTTCCTTTTGTCAATATTTCCTTTTTTCAATATTTCCTTATATCAATGTTTCCTTTTTTCAATATTTCCTTTTTTCAATATTTCATTTTGTTAATATTTCCTTTTGTCAATATTTTCTTATGTCAATAATTGCTTTTGTCAATATTTCCATTTTTCAATATTCCCTTCTGTCAATATTTCCTTTTTTCAATATTTCTTTTTTTCAATATTTCCTTTTGTCAATATTTCTTTTTGTCAATATTACCTTTTTTCAATATTTCCTTTTTTCAATATTTACTTTTATCAATATTTCCTTTTTTCAATGCTTCCGTTTGTCAATATTTCCTTTTGTCAATATTTCCTTTTGTGAAAATATCCTTTTTTCAATATTTCCTTTTTTCTATTCTTCCTTTTTTCAATATTTCCTTTTGTCAATATTTCCTTTTTTCTATACTTCCTTTTGTCATTATTTCCTTTTTTTATATTTCCTTTTGTCAATATTTCCTTTTGTCAATATTTCCTTTTGTCAATATTTCCTTTTTTCAATACTTCCTTTTTTCAATATTTCCTTTTTTCTATACTTCTTTTTGTCAATAATTCCTTATGTCAATATTACCTTTTGCAAATCTTTCCTTTTTTCTATACTTTCTTTTGTCAATATTTCCTTTTTTCAACATTTCCTTTTGTCAATATATCTTTTTTTCAATATTTCCTTTTTTCAATATTTCCTTTTGTCAATATTTCTTTTTGTCAATATTTCCTTTTTTCAATATTTCCTTTTTTCAATATTTCCTTTTGTCAATATTTCCTTTTTTCAATATTTCCTTTTTTCAATATTTTCTTTTTTCAATATTTCCTTTTGTCAATATTTCCTTTTTTCAATATTTCCTTTTTCTATACTTCCTTTTTTCAATATTTCCTTTTTTCTATACTTCCTTTTGTCAATATTTCCTTTTGTCAATATTTCCTTTTGTCAATATTTCCTTTTTTCTATACTTCCTTTTGTTAATATTTCCTTTTGTAAATTTTTCCTTTCGTCAATATTTACTTTTGTCAATATTTCCTTTTGTCAATATTTCCTTTTTTCAATATTTCCTTATATCAATGTTTCCTTTTTTCAATATTTTCTTTTTTCAATATTTCCTTTTTTCCATATTTCTCTTTTTCATTATTTCCTCTTCTCAATATTTCCTTTTTTCAATATTTCCTTTTTTCTATACTTTCTTTTGTAAAATTTTCTTTTTTCTAAATTTCCATTCTTCAATATTTCCTATGTTCAATATTTCCACTTTTCTATACTTCCTTTTGTCAAAATTTCCTTTTGTCAATATTTCTTTTTTCAATTTTTCCTTTAGTCTATATTGTCTTTTTTCTATACTTCCCTTTGTCAATATTTTTTTTCTATACTTCCTTTTGTCAATATTTCCTTTTGTCAATATTTCCTTTTTCAAATTTTCCTTTTTTCAATATTTCCTTTTTTCAATATTTTCTTTTTTCAATATTTCCTTTTGTCAATATTTCCTTTTTTCTATACTTCCTTTTTTCTATATTTCCTTTTGTCAATATTTCCTTTTGTCAACATTTCCTTTTTTCAATATTTCCTTTTGTCAACATTTCCTTTTTTCTATACTTCCTTTTGTCGATATTTTCTTTTGTCAATATTTCCTTTTGTAAATATTCCTTTTTTTCTATACTTCCTTTTGTCAATATTTCCTTTTGTCAATATTTCCTTTTCTCAATATTTCCTTTTTTCAATATTTCATTTTTTCTATACTTCCTTTTTTCAATATTTCCTTTTTTCTATACTTCCTTTTGTCAAAATTTCTTTTTGTCAATATTCCCTTTTGGTAATATTTATTTTTTTCTATACTTCCTATTGGCATTATTTCCTTTTTTACAATATTTCCTTTTGTCAAAATTTCCTTTTTTCAATATTTCCTTTTTTCAATATTTCCTTTTGTCAATATTTCCTTTTGTCAATATTTCCTTTTTTCAATATTTCCTTTTGTCAACATTTCCTTTTTTCTATACTTCCTTTTGTCAATATTTTCTTTTGTCAATATTTCCTTTTGTAAATATTCCTTTTTTTCTATACTTCCTTTTGTCAATATTTCCTTTTGTCAATATTTCCTTTTTTCAATATTTCCTTTTTTCAATATTTCATTTTTTCTATACTTCCTTTTTTCAATATTTCCTTTTTTCTATACTTCCTTTTGTCAAAATTTCTTTTTGTCAATATTCCCTTTTGGTAATATTTATTTTTTTCTATGCTTCCTATTGGCATTATTTCCTTTTTAACAATATTTCCTTTTGTCAAAATTTCCTTTTTTCATTATTTCCTTTTTTCAATATTTCCTTTTGTCAATATTTCCTTTTGTCAATATATCCTTTTTTCATTATTTCCTTTTTTGAATATTTCCTTTTTTCTATGCTTTCTTTTTTCAATATTTCCTTTTGTCAATATTTCCATTTTTCAATATTTCATTTTGTCAATATTTCCTTTTGTCAATATTTCTTTTTGTCAATATTTCCTTTTGTCAATATTTCCTTTATTCAATATTTCCTTTTGTCAATATTTCCTTTTGTCAATATTTCCTTTTTTCAATATTTCCTTTTTTCTATACTTCTTTTTTTCAATAATTCCTTTTGTCAATATTACCTTTTGCAAATCTTTCCTTTTTTCTATACTTTCTTTTGTCAATATTACCTTTTTTCAACATTTCCTTTTGTCAATATATCCTTTTATCAATATTTCCTTTTTTCAATATTTCCTTTTGTCAATATTTCTTTTATTCAATATTTCCTTTTTTCAATATTTCCTTTTTTCAATATTTCCTTTTGTCAATATTTCCTTTTTTCAATATTTCCTTTTTTCAATATTTTCTTTTTTCAATATTTCCTTTTCTCAATATTTCCTTTTTCAATATTTCCTTTTTTCTTTACTTCCTTTTTTCAATATTTCCTTTTTTCTATACTTCCTTTTGTCAATATTTCCTTTTGTCAATATTTCCTTTTGTCAATGTTTCTTTTTTTCTATACTTCCTTTTGTCAATATTTCCTTTTGTAAATTTTTCCTTTCGTCAATATTTACTTTTGTCAATATTTCCTTTCGTCAATATTTCCTTTTTTTTAATATTTCCTTTTATCAATGTTTCCTTTTTTCAATATCTCCTTTTTTCAATATTTCCTTTTGTTAATATTTCCTTTTGTCAATATTTTCTTTTGTCAATAATTGCTTTTGTCAATATTTCCATTTTTCAATATTCCCTTCTGTCAATATTTCCTTTTTTCAATATTTCTTTTTTTCAATATTTCCTTTTGTCAATATTACCTTTTTTCAATGTTTCCTTTTTTCAATATTTATTTTTATCAATATTTCCTTTTTTCAATGCTTCCGTTTGTCAATATTTCCTTTTTTCTATTCTTCCTTTTTTCAATATTTCCTTTTTTCATTATTTCCTTTTTTCAATATTTCCTTTTTTCTATACTTTCTTTTTTCAATATTTCCTTTTGTCAATATTTCCTTTTTTCAATATTTCCTTTTTCTATACTTCCTTTTTTCAATATTTCCTTTTTTCTATACTTCCTTTTGTCAATATTTCCTTTTGTCAATATTTCCTTTTGTCAATATTTCCTTTTTTCTATACTTCCTTTTGTGAATATTTCCTTTTGTAAATTTTTCCTTTCGTCAATATTTACTTTTGTCAATATTTCCTTTTGTCAATATTTCCTTTTTTCAATATTTCCTTATATCAATGTTTCCTTTTTTCAATATTTTCTTTTTTCAATATTTCCTTTTTTCCATATTTCTCTTTTTCATTATTTCCTCTTCTCAATATTTCCTTTTTTCAATATTTCCTTTTTTCTATACTTTCTTTTGTAAAATTTTCTTTTTTCTAAATTTCCATTCTTCAATATTTCCTATGTTCAATATTTCCACTTTTCTATACTTCCTTTTGTCAAAATTTCCTTTTGTCAATATTTCTTTTTTCAATTTTTCCTTTAGTCTATATTGTCTTTTTTCTATACTTCCCTTTGTCAATATTTTTTTTCTATACTTCCTTTTGTCAATATTTCCTTTTGTCAATATTTCCTTTTTCAAATTTTCCTTTTTTCAATATTTCCTTTTTTCAATATTTTCTTTTTTCAATATTTCCTTTTGTCAATATTTCCTTTTTTCTATACTTCCTTTTTTCTATATTTCCTTTTGTCAATATTTCCTTTTGTCAACATTTCCTTTTTTCAATATTTCCTTTTGTCAACATTTCCTTTTTTCTATACTTCCTTTTGTCGATATTTTCTTTTGTCAATATTTCCTTTTGTAAATATTCCTTTTTTTCTATACTTCCTTTTGTCAATATTTCCTTTTGTCAATATTTCCTTTTCTCAATATTTCCTTTTTTCAATATTTCATTTTTTCTATACTTCCTTTTTTCAATATTTCCTTTTTTCTATACTTCCTTTTGTCAAAATTTCTTTTTGTCAATATTCCCTTTTGGTAATATTTATTTTTTTCTATACTTCCTATTGGCATTATTTCCTTTTTTACAATATTTCCTTTTGTCAAAATTTCGTTTTTTCAATATTTCCTTTTTTCAATATTTCCTTTTGTCAATATTTCCTTTTGTCAATATTTCCTTTTTTCAATATTTCCTTTTGTCAACATTTCCTTTTTTCTATACTTCCTTTTGTCAATATTTTCTTTTGTCAATATTTCCTTTTGTAAATATTCCTTTTTTTCTATACTTCCCCATGTAGCAAAAGAATATTGAAAAATGATTTTAAAATTATTTCAAATGATTTTAAAATCAAAATACCATAAGATGGCTAAATTCATGACTTTTTCAAGATTTTAAAATAATTTTAAAATAATGTATTAGGCGTTGATCTTTTTAAGTCTTGTACCATTTGATCTCACTTTGTTGATAGTATATTCTTGGATATGCAGGAAGTAATGGCTTATTTTTGCCAAAAATGCTCCTTTTTTAATTTCACAGAAAAATAATTATGTGAACATTATTTTAAAACAATTTCAAAATTATTTTACACACATTTTAAAATAATTTAAAAATAATTTTGAAATAATTTGATAATTATTTTCTAATCATCTTAACATAATAGTAAAATCATTTTAACATAATTTTGAATTAATTAGATCATTATTTTGAAATCATTTTAAAACGCTCATATAAATTTACATTGGTACATGTAATCTTAGTCATACCAGTGTGATAAAATAAACCAGTAAAAAAATTCTCATTCCTTGGAGGTGATTATGGATAACTGACAAGTAGCTTTACAAAAAACAAGTAATACAGATGATTTTGGAGACTTTGTCTACCAAAAATGAATCCCTTTTTTCAAAAGTGAGTTTGAATTTCGCCATCTTGAAATCCACAAAACTGTACTTTTTGGCAGTTTTCCATAATATTTCTAGAAATATAAAATAATGAATTTCCGGGAAAAATATCCCAACATGAAGGCATATCATCAAAAAATGGACATTGAACGATCCGAGAATGCAATCAAGGAACACCTGAATACACTCCCAATATGTGCTTTATTGCATACTGAAAAGGGATAAGACCTGAGTAAATAGATTCATCACACAAATTAGTTTCTAAGCTAATCACTGACGTATGACTTCCAAGTTGTCTAAGAGGTCATGGAAATGGTGGGATTTTCGTGAAAGCTTATGGATAAGGAGATTCTCTAATTCTCTCGATTCATGTACCACTTCCTTCAAAACATTAATGTCTGTTGACGCTAGAATAATTGTTAGGTGGGAAATTTGTTTTTTACTGTTCCTGGCTCAGTTCAAAATTTCAAATATGTTTACTTATATCATATTAACATAGCAATTAATCATTTTAAAAAGAGGCTGAATTAGTTACAACATATTTTAAAACTATTTTAAAATCTATATTTCATAGCTCATACAAGAATAGGACATATTTTAAACTTATGTTAAAATCATTTTGAAATGGTGAAAAAAAGATTTGTAACGTTGAAACAGAGAAAGCTAATATGTTTTCAAAATTATGTTAAAATCATTTTAAAATGTTCTCGCAATATATTTTAAAATAATTTTTACATAAGATTTTGCTACTTGGGTCCTTTTGTCAATATTTCCTTTTGTCAATATTTCCTTTTTTCAATATTTCCTTTTTTCAATATTTCATTTTTTCTATACTTCCTTTTTTCAATATTTCCTTTTTTCTATACTTCCTTTTGTCAAAATTTCTTTTTGTCAATATTCCCTTTTGGTAATATTTATTTTTTTCTATGCTTCCTATTGGCATTATTTCCTTTTTAACAATATTTCCTTTTGTCAAAATTTCCTTTTTTCAATATTTCCTTTTTTCAATATTTCCTTTTGTCAATATTTCCTTTTGTCAATATATCCTTTTTTCATTATTTCCTTTTTTGAATATTTCCTTTTTTCTATGCTTTCTTTTTTCAATATTTCCTTTTGTCAATATTTCCATTTTTCAATATTTCCTTTTGTCAATATTTCCTTTTGTCAATATTTCTTTTTGTCAATATTTCCTTTTGTCAATATTTCCTTTATTCAATATTTCCTTTTGTCAATATTTCCTTTTTTCTATACTTCCTTATGTCACTATTTCCTTTTTTTATATTTCCTTTTGTCAATATTTCCTTTTGTCAATATTTCCTTTTGTCAATATTTCCTTTTTTCAATATTTCCTTTTTTCTATACTTCTTTTTTTCAATAATTCCTTTTGTCAATATTACCTTTTGCAAATCTTTCCTTTTTTCTATACTTTCTTTTGTCAATATTACCTTTTTTCAACATTTCCTTTTGTCAATATATCCTTTTATCAATATTTCCTTTTTTCAATATTTCCTTTTGTCAATATTTCTTTTATTCAATATTTCCTTTTTTCAATATTTCCTTTTTTCAATATTTCCTTTTGTCAATATTTCCTTTTTTCAATATTTCCTTTTTTCAATATTTTCTTTTTTCAATATTTCCTTTTCTCAATATTTCCTTTTTCAATATTTCCTTTTTTCTTTACTTCCTTTTTTCAATATTTCCTTTTTTCTATACTTTCTTTTGTCAATATTTCCTTTTGTCAATATTTCCTTTTGTCAATGTTTCTTTTTTTCTATACTTCCTTTTGTCAATATTTCCTTTTGTAAATTTTTCCTTTCGTCAATATTTACTTTTGTCAATATTTCCTTTTGTCAATATTTCCTTTTTTTAAATATTTCCTTTTATCAATGTTTCCTTTTTTCAATATCTCCTTTTTTCAATATTTCCTTTTGTTAATATTTCCTTTTGTCAATATTTTCTTTTGTCAATAATTCCTTTTGTCAATATTTCCATTTTTCAATATTCCCTTCTGTCAATATTTCCTTTTTTCAATATTTCTTTTTTTCAATATTTCCTTTTCAATATTACCTTTTTTCAATGTTTCCTTTTTTCAATATTTATTTTTATCAATATTTCCTTTTTTCAATGCTTCCGTTTGTCAATATTTCCTTTTTTCTATTCTTCCTTTTTTCAATATTTCCTTTTTTCATTATTTCCTTTTTTCAATATTTCCTTTTTTCTATACTTTCTTTTTTCAATATTTCCTTTTGTGAATATTTCAATTTTTCAATATTTCCTTTTGTCAATATTTCCTTTTGTCAATATTTCTTTTTGTCAATATTTCCTTTTGTCAATATTTCCTTTTGTCAATATTTCCTTTTGTCAATGTTTCTTTTTTTCTATACTTCCTTTTGTCAATATTTCCTTTTGTAAATTTTTCCTTTCGTCAATATTTACTTTTGTCAATATTTCCTTTTGTCAATATTTCCTTTTTTTAAATATTTCCTTTTATCAATGTTTCCTTTTTTCAATATCTCCTTTTTTCAATATTTCCTTTTGTTAATATTTCCTTTTGTCAATATTTTCTTTTGTCAATAATTCCTTTTGTCAATATTTCCATTTTTCAATATTCCCTTCTGTCAATATTTCCTTTTTTCAATATTTCTTTTTTTCAATATTTCCTTTTGTCAATATTACCTTTTTTCAATGTTTCCTTTTTTCAATATTTATTTTTATCAATATTTCCTTTTTTCAATGCTTCCGTTTGTCAATATTTCCTTTTTTCTATTCTTCCTTTTTTCAATATTTCCTTTTTTCATTATTTCCTTTTTTCAATATTTCCTTTTTTCTATACTTTCTTTTTTCAATATTTCCTTTTGTGAATATTTCAATTTTTCAATATTTCCTTTTGTCAATATTTCCTTTTGTCAATATTTCTTTTTGTCAATATTTCCTTTTGTCAATATTTCCTTTTGTCAATATTTCCTTTTGTCAATGTTTCTTTTTTTCTATACTTCCTTTTGTCAATATTTCCTTTTGTAAATTTTTCCTTTCGTCAATATTTACTTTTGTCAATATTTCCTTTTGTCAATATTTCCTTTTTTTAAATATTTCCTTTTATCAATGTTTCCTTTTTTCAATATCTCCTTTTTTCAATATTTCCTTTTGTTAATATTTCCTTTTGTCAATATTTTCTTTTGTCAATAATTCCTTTTGTCAATATATCCATTTTTCAATATTCCCTTCTGTCAATATTTCCTTTTTTCAATATTTCTTTTTTTCAATATTTCCTTTTGTCAATATTACCTTTTTTCAATGTTTCCTTTTTTCAATATTTATTTTTATCAATATTTCCTTTTTTCAATGCTTCCGTTTGTCAATATTTCCTTTTTTCTATTCTTCCTTTTTTCAATATTTCCTTTTTTCATTATTTCCTTTTTTCAATATTTCCTTTTTTCTATACTTTCTTTTTTCAATATTTCCTTTTGTGAATATTTCAATTTTTCAATATTTCCTTTTGTCAATATTTCCTTTTGTCAATATTTCTTTTTGTCAATATTTCCTTTTGTCAATATTTCCTTTATTCAATATTTCCTTTTGTCAATATTTGCTTTTTTCTATACTTCCTTTTGTCAATATTTCCTTTTGTCAATATTTCCTTTTTTCTATACTTCCTTTTGTCACTATTTCCTTTTTTTATATTTCCTTTTGTCAATATTTCCTAGTGTCAATATTTCCTTTTTTCAATACTTCCTTTTTTCAATATTTCCTTATTTCTATACTTCTTTTTGTCAATAATTCCTTTTGTCAATATTACCTTTTGCAAATCTTTCCTTTTTTCTATACTTTCTTTTGTCAATATTTCTTTTTTTCAACATTTCCTTTTGTCAATATTTCTTTTTGTCAATATTTCCTTTTTTCAATATTTCCTTTTGTCAATATTTCTTTTTGTCAATATTTCCTTTTTTCAATATTTCCTTTTGTCAATATTTCTTTTTGTCAATATTTCCTTTTTTCAATATTTCCTTTTGTCAATATTTCCTTTTGTCAATATTTCCTTTTTTCAATATTTCCTTTTTTCAATATTTTCTTTTTTCAATATTTCCTTTTGTCAATATTTCCTTTTTTCAATATTTCCTTTTTTCTATACTTCCTTTTTTCAATATTTCCTTTTTTCTATACTTCCTTTTGTCAATATTTCCTTTTGTCAATATTTCCTTTTGTAAATTTTTCCTTTCGTCAATATTTACTTTTGTCAATATTTCCTTTTGTCAATATTTCCTTTTTTCAATATTTCCTTATATCAATGTTTCCTTTTTTCAATATTTCCTTTTTTCAATATTTCCTTTTTTCTATATTTCTCTTTTTCATTATTTCCTCTTCTCAATATTTCCTTTTTTCAATATTTCTTTTTTCTATACTTTTTTTTGTCAAAATTTCCTTTTTTCTAAATTTCCATTCTTCAATATTTCCTATGTTCAATATTTCCACTTTTCTATACTTCCTTTTGTCAAAATTTCCTTTTGTCAATATTTCTTTTTTCAATTTTTCCTTTAGTCTTTATTGTCTTTTTTCTATACTTCCTTTTGTCAATATTTTTTACTATACTTCCTTTTGTCAATATTTCCTTTTGTCAATATTTCCTTTTTTCAATATTTCCTTTTGTCAATATTTCCTTTTGTCAATATTTATTTTTTCAAATTTTCCTTTTTTCAATATTTCCTTTTTTCAATATTTTCTTTTTTCAATATTTCCTTTTGTCAATATTTCCTTTTTTCTATACTTCCTTTTTTCTATATTTCCTTTTGTCAATATTTCCTTTTGTCAATATTTCCTTTTTTCAATATTTCCTTTTGTCAACATTTCCTTTTTTCTATACTTCCTTTTGTCAATATTTTCTTTTGTCAATATTTCCTTTTGTAAATATTTCTTTTTTTCTATACTTCCTTTTGTCAATATTTCCTTTTGTCAATATTTCCTTTTTTCAATATTTCCTTTTTTCAATATTTCATTTTTTCTATACTTCCTTTTTTCAATATTTCCTTTTTTCTATACTTCCTTTTGTCAAAATTTCTTTTTGTCAATATTCCCTTTTGGTAATATTTATTTTTTTCAATACTTCCTATTGGCATTATTTCCTTTTTTACAATATTTCCATTTGTCAAAATTTCCTTTTTTCAATATTTCCTTTTTTCAATATTTCCTTTGTCAATATTTCCTTTTGTCAATATATCCTTTTTTCATTATTTCCTTTTTTCAATTTTTCCTTTTTTCTATGCTTTCTTTTCTCAATATTTCCTTTTGTCAATATTTCCATTTTTCAATATTTCCTTTTGTCAATATTTCCTTTTGTCAATATTTCTTTTTGTCAATATTTCCTTTTGTCAATATTTCCTTTATTCAATATTTCCTTTTGTCAATATTTATTTTTTTCTATACTTCCTTTTGTCAATATTTCCTTTTGTCAATATTTCCTTTTTTCTATACTTCCTTTTGTCACTAATTCCTTTTTTTATATTTCCTTTTGTCAATATTTCCTTTTGTCAATATTTCCTTTTGTCAATATTTCCTTTTTTCAATACTTCCTTTTTTCAATATTTCCTTTTTTCTTTACTTCTTTTTGTCAATAATTCCTTTTGTCAATATTACCTTTTGCAAATCTTTCCTTTTTTCTATACTTTCTTTTGTCAATATTACCTTTTTTCAACATTTCCTTTTGTCAATATATCCTTTAATCAATATTGCCTTTTTTCAATATTTCCTTTTGTCATTATTTCTTTTTTTCAATATTTCCTTTTTTCAATATTTCCTTTTTTCAATATTTTCTTTTGTCAATATTTCCTTTTTTCAATATTTCCTTTTTTCAATATTTTCTTTTTTCAATATTTCCTTTTCTCAATATTTCCTTTTTTCAATATTTCCTTTTTTCTATACTTCCTTTTTTCAATATTTCCTTTTTTCTATACTTCCTTTTGTTAATATTTCCTTCTGTCAATATTTCCTTTTGTCAATATTTCCTTTTTTCTATACTTCCTTTTGTCAATTTTTCTTTTTGTAAATTTTTCCTTTCGTCAATATTTACTTTTGTCAATATTTCCTTTTGTCAATAATTCCTTTTTTCAATATTTCCTTATATCAATGTTTCCTTTTTTCAATATTTTCTTTTTTCAATATTTCCTTTTGTTAATATTTCCATTTGTCAATATTTTCTTTTGTCAATAATTCCTTTTGTAAATATTTCCATTTTTCAATATTCCCTTCTGTCAATATTTCCTTTTTTCAATATTTCTTTTTTTCAATATTTCCTTTTGTCAATATTTTTTTTGTCAATATTACCTTTTTTCAATGTTTCCTTTTTTCAATATTTACTTTTATCAATATTTCCTCTTTTCAATGCTTCCGTATGTTAATATTTCCTTTTGTCAATATTTCCTTTTGTGAAAATATCCTTTTTTCAATATTTCCTTTTTTCTATTCTTCCTTTTTTCAATATTTCCTTTTTTCATTATTTCCTTTTTTCAATATTTCCTTATTTCTTTACTTTTTTTTTTCAATATTTCCTTTCGTCAATATTTCCATTTTTCAATATTTCCTTTTGTCAATATTTCCTTTTGTCAATATTTCTTTTTGTCAATATTTCCTTTTGTCAATATTTCCTTTATTCAATATTTTCTTTTGTCAATATTTCCTTTTTTCTATACTTCCTTTTGTCAATATTTCCTTTTGTCAATATTTCCTTTTTTCTATACTTCCTTTTGTCACTATTTCCTTTTTTTATATTTCCTTTTGTCAATATTTCCTTTTTTCAATATTTCCTTTTGTCAAAATTTCCTTTTTTCAATACTTCCTTTTTAAAATATTTCCTTTTTTCTATACTTTTTTTTGTCAATAATTCATTTTGTCAATATTACCTTTTGCAAATCTTTCCTTTTTTCTATACTATCTTTTGTCAATATTTCCTTTTTTCAACATTTCCTTTTGTCAATATATCCTTTTATCAATATTTCCTTTTGTCAATATTTACTTTTGTCAATATTTCCTTTTGTCAATATTTCCTTTTTTCTATACTTCCTTTTGTCAATATTTCCTTTTGTAAATTTTTCTTTTCGTCAATATTTACTTTTGTCAATATTTCCTTTTGTCAATATTTCCTTTTTTCAATATTTCCTTATATCAATGTTTCCTTTTTTCAATATTTCCTTTTTTCAATATTTACTTTTGTTAATATTTCCTTTTGTCAATATTTCCTTTTGTCAATAATTCCTTTTGTCAATATTTCCATTTTTCAATATTCCCTTCTGTCAATATTTCCTTTTTTCAATATTTCTTTTTTTCAATATTTCCTTTTGTCAATATTTCTTTTTGTCAATATTACCTTTTTTCAATGTTTCCTTTTTTCAATATTTACTTTTATCAATATTTCCTTTTTTCAATGCTTCCGTTTGTTAATATTTCCTTTTGTCAATATTTCCTTTTGTCAATATATCCTTTTTTCAATATTTCATTTCGTCAATATTTCGTTTTTTCAATATTTCCTTTTGTCAATATTTCCTTTTTTCAATATTTCCTTTTTTCAATATTTCCTTTTGTCAATATTTCCTTTTGTCAATATTTCCTTATGTCAATATTTCCTTTTTTCTATACTTCCTTTTGTCAATATTTCCTTTTCTCAATATTTCCTTTTGTCAATATATCCTCTTTTCAATATTTCCTTTTTTCTATACTTCCTTTTTTCAATATTTCCTTTTTTTAATATTTCCTTTTTTCTATACGTCCTTTTTTCAATATTTCCTTTTGTCAATATTTCCTTTTTTCAATATTTCCTTTTTTCAATATTTCCTTTTTTCTATACGTCCTTTTTTCAATATATCCTTTTGTCAATATTTCCTTTTTTCAATATTTACTTTTGCAAAAATTTATTTTTGTCAATATTTCCTTTTGTCAATATTTCCTTTTTTCAATATTTCCTTTTTTCTATACTTCCTTTTTTCAATATTTCATTTTGTCAATATTTCCTTCATTTGATATTTCCTTTTGTCAACATTTCCTTTTTTCTATACTTCCTTTTGTCAATATTTTCTTTTGTCAATATTTCCTTTTGTAAATATTCCTATTTTTTGTATACTTTCTTTTGTCAATATTTCCTTTTGTCAATATTTCCTTTGTTCTATACTTCCTTTTTTCAATATTTCCTTTTTTCTATACTTCCTTATGTCAAAATTTCTTTTTGTCAATATTCCCTTTTGATAAAATTTATTTTTTTCTATACTTCCTATTGGCATTATTTCCTTTTTTACAATATTTCCTTTTGTCAAAATTTCCTTTTTTCAATATCTCCTTTTTTCAATATTTCCTTTTGTCAATATTTCCTTTTGTCAATATATCCTTTTTTCAATATTTCCTTTTTTCTATACTTCCTTTTTTCAATATTTCCTTTTTTCAATATTTCCTTTTTTTAATATTTCCTTTTTTCTATACGTCCTTTTTTCAATATTTCCTTTTGTCAATATTTCCATTCTTCAATATTTACTTTTGTCAATATTTCCTTTTGTCAATATTTCCTTTTGTCAATATTTCCTTTTTTCAATATTTCCTTTTATCAATATTTCCTTTTTTCAATATTTCCTTTTGTCAATATTTCCTTTTTTCAATATTTCCTTTTTTCTATAGGTCACTTTTTCATTATTTCCTTTTCTCAATATTTCCTTTTTTCAACATTTCCTTTTTTCTATACTTTTTTTTGTCAATAATTCATTTTGTCAATATTACCTTTTGCAAATCTTTCCTTTTTTCTATACTATCTTTTGTCAATATTTCCTTTTTTCAACATTTCCTTTTGTCAATATATCCTTTTATCAATATTTCCTTTTGTCAATATTTCCTTTTGTCAATATTTCCTTTTGTCAATATTTCCTTTTTTCTATACTTCCTTTTGTCAATATTTCCTTTTGTAAATTTTTCTTTTCGTCAATATTTACTTTTGTCAATATTTCCTTTTGTCAATATTTCCTTTTTTCAATATTTCCTTATATCAATGTTTCCTTTTTTCAATATTTCCTTTTTTCAATATTTACTTTTGTTAATATTTCCTTTAGTCAATATTTCCTTTTGTCAATAATTCCTTTTGTCAATATTTCCATTTTTCAATATTCCCTTCTGTCAATATTTCCTTTTTTCAATATTTCTTTTTTTCAATATTTCCTTTTGTCAATATATCTTTTTGTCAATATTACCTTTTTTCAATGTTTCCTTTTTTCAATATTTACTTTTATCAATATTTCCTTTTTTCAATGCTTCCGTTTGTTAATATTTCCTTTTGTCAATATTTCCTTTTGTCAATATATCCTTTTTTCAATATTTCATTTCGTCAATATTTCGTTTTTTCAATATTTCCTTTTGTCAATATTTCCTTTTTTCAATATTTCCTTTTTTCAATATTTCCTTTTGTCAATATTTCCTTTTGTCAATATTTCCTTATGTCAATATTTCCTTTTTTCTATACTTCCTTTTGTCAATATTTCCTTTTCTCAATATTTCCTTTTGTCAATATATCCTCTTTTCAATATTTCCTTTTTTCTATACTTCCTTTTTTCAATATTTCCTTTTTTCAATATTTCCTTTTTTCAATATTTCCTTTTTTCAATATTTCCTTTTTTCAATATTTCCTTTTTTCTATACGTCCTTTTTTCAATATTTCCTTTTGTCAATATTTCCTTTTTTCAATATTTCCTTTTTTCAATATTTCCTTTTTTCAATATTTCCTTTTTTCTATACGTCCTTTTTTCAATATTTCCTTTTGTCAATATTTCCTTTTTTCAATATTTACTTTTGCAAAAATTTATTTTTGTCAATATTTCCTTTTGTCAATATTTCCTTTTTTCAATATTTCCTTTTCTATACTTCCTTTTTTCAATATTTCATTTTGTCAATATTTCCTTCATTTGATATTTCCTTTTGTCAACATTTCCTTTTTTCTATACTTCCTTTTGTCAATATTTTCTTTTGTCAATATTTCCTTTTGTAAATATTCCTTTTTTTTTTGTATACTTCCTTTTGTCAATATTTCCTTTTGTCAATATTTCCTTTTTTCTATACTTCCTTTTTTCAATATTTCCTTTTTTCTATACTTCCTTATGTCAAAATTTCTTTTTGTCAATATTCCCTTTTGATAATATTTATTTTTTTCTATACTTCCTATTGGCATTATTTCCTTTTTTACAATATTTCCTTTTGTCAAAATTTCCTTTTTTCAATATTTCCTTTTTTCAATATTTCCTTTTGTCAATATTTCCTTTTGTCAATATATCCTTTTTTCAATATTTCCTTTTTTCTATACTTCCTTTTTTCAATATTTCCTTTTTTCAATATTTCCTTTTTTTAATATTTCCTTTTTTCTATACGTCCTTTTTTCAATATTTCCTTTTGTCAATATTTCCATTCTTCAATATTTACTTTTGTCAATATTTCCTTTTGTCAATATTTCCTTTTGTCAATATTTCCTTTTTTCAATATTTCCTTTTATCAATATTTCCTTTTTTCAATATTTCCTTTTGTCAATATTTCCTTTTTTCAATATTTCCTTTTTTCTATATGTCACTTTTTCATTATTTCCTTTTCTCAATATTTCCTTTTTTCAACATTTCCTTTTTTCTATACTTTTTTTTGTCAATAATTCATTTTGTCAATATTACCTTTTGCAAATCTTTCCTTTTTTCTATACTATCTTTTGTCAATATTTCCTTTTTTCAACATTTCCTTTTGTCAATATATCCTTTTATCAATATTTCCTTTTGTCAATATTTCCTTTTGTCAATATTTCCTTTTGTCAATATTTCCTTTTTTCTATACTTCCTTTTGTCAATATTTCCTTTTGTAAATTTTTCTTTTCGTCAATATTTACTTTTGTCAATATTTCCTTTTGTCAATATTTCCTTTTTTCAATATTTCCTTATATCAATGTTTCCTTTTTTCAATATTTCCTTTTTTCAATATTTACTTTTGTTAATATTTCCTTTTGTCAATATTTCCTTTTGTCAATAATTCCTTTTGTCAATATTTCCATTTTTCAATATTCCCTTCTGTCAATATTTCCTTTTTTCAATATTTCTTTTTTTCAATATTTCCTTTTGTCAATATTTCTTTTTGTCAATATTACCTTTTTTCAATGTTTCCTTTTTTCAATATTTACTTTTATCAATATTTCCTTTTTTCAATGCTTCCGTTTGTTAATATTTCCTTTTGTCAATATTTCCTTTTGTCAATATATCCTTTTTTCAATATTTCATTTCGTCAATATTTCGTTTTTTCAATATTTCCTTTTGTCAATATTTCCTTTTTTCAATATTTCCTTTTTTCAATATTTCCTTTTGTCAATATTTCCTTTTGTCAATATTTCCTTATGTCAATATTTCCTTTTTTCTATACTTCCTTTTGTCAATATTTCCTTTTCTCAATATTTCCTTTTGTCAATATATCCTCTTTTCAATATTTCCTTTTTTCTATACTTCCTTTTTTCAATATTTCCTTTTTTCAATATTTCCTTTTTTCAATATTTCCTTTTTTCAATATTTCCTTTTTTCAATATTTCATTTTTTCTATACGTCCTTTTTTCTATATTTCCTTATGTCAATATTTCCTTTTTTCAATATTTCCTTTTTTCAATATTTCCTTTTTTCTATACGTCCTTTTTTCAATATTTCCTTTTGTCAATATTTCCTTTTTTCAATATTTACTTTTGTAAAAATTTATTTTTTTCAATATTTCCTTTTGTCAATATTTCCTTTTTTCAATATTTCCTTTTTTCTATACTTCCTTTTTTCAATATTTCATTTTGTCAATATTTCCTTCATTTGATATTTCCTTTTGTCAACATTTCCTTTTTTCTATACTTCCTTTTGTCAATATTTCCTTTTGTCAATATTTCCTTTTTTCTATACTTTCTTTTTTCAATATTTCCTTTTTTCTATACTTCCTTATGTCAAAATTTCTTTTTGTCAATATTCCCTTTTGATAATATTTATTTTTTTCTATACTTCCTATTGGCATTATTTCCTTTTTTACAATATTTCCTTTTGTCAAAATTTCCTTTTTTCAATATTTCCTTTTTTCAATATTTCCTTTTGTCAATATTTCCTTATGTCAATATTTCCTTTTTTCTATACTTCCTTTTGTCAATATTTCCTTTTCTCAATATTTCCTTTTGTCAATATATCCTCTTTTCAATATTTCCTTTTTTCTATACTTCCTTTTTTCAATATTTCCTTTTTTCAATATTTCCTTTTTTCAATATTTCCTTTTCTCAATATTTCCTTTTTTCTATACGTCCTTTTTTCAATATTTCCTTTTGTCAATATTTCCTTTTTTCAATATTTCCTTTTTTCAATATTTCCTTTTTTCTATACGTCCTTTTTTCAATATTTCCTTTTGTCAATATTTCCTTTTTTCAATATTTACTTTTGTAAAAATTTATTTTTGTCAATATTTCCTTTTGTCAATATTTCCTTTTTTCAATATTTCCTTTTTTCTATACTTCCTTTTTTCAATATTTCATTTTGTCAATATTTCCTTCATTTGATATTTCCTTTTGTCAACATTTCCTTTTTTCTATACTTCCTTTTGTCAATATTTTCTTTTGTCAATATTTCCTTTTGTAAATATTCCTTTTTTTTTGTATACTTCCTTTTGTCAATATTTCCTTTTGTCAATATTTCCTTTTTTCTATACTTCCTTTTTTCAATATTTCCTTTTTTCTATACTTCCTTATGTCAAAATTTCTTTTTGTCAATATTCCCTTTTGATAATATTTATTTTTTTCTATACTTCCCATTGGCATTATTTCCTTTTTTACAATATTTCCTTTTGTCAAAATTTCCTTTTTTCAATGCTTCCGTTTGTTAATATTTCCTTTTGTCAATATTTCCTTTTGTCAATATATCCTTTTTTCAATATTTCATTTCGTCAATATTTCGTTTTTTCAATATTTCCTTTTGTCAATATTTCCTTTTTTCAATATTTCCTTTTTTCAATATTTCCTTTTGTCAATATTTCCTTTTGTCAATATTTCCTTATGTCAATATTTCCTTTTTTCTATACTTCCTTTTGTCAATATTTCCTTTTCTCAATATTTCCTTTTGTCAATATATCCTCTTTTCAATATTTCCTTTTTTCTATACTTCCTTTTTTCAATATTTCCTTTTTTCAATATTTCCTTTTTTCAATATTTCCTTTTTTCAATATTTCCTTTTTTCAATATTTCCTTTTTTCTATACTTCCTTTTTTCAATATTTCCTTTTGTCAATATTTCCTTTTTTCAATATTTCCTTTTTTCTATACTTCCTTTTTTCTATACGTCCTTTTTTCAATATTTCCTTTTGTCAATATTTCCTTTTTTCAATATTTACTTTTGCAAAAATTTATTTTTGTCAATATTTCCTTTTGTCAATATTTCCTTTTTTCAATATTTCCTTTTCTATACTTCCTTTTTTCAATATTTCATTTTGTCAATATTTCCTTCATTTGATATTTCCTTTTGTCAACATTTCCTTTTTTCTATACTTCCTTTTGTCAATATTTTCTTTTGTCAATATTTCCTTTTGTAAATATTCCTTTTTTTTTTTTATACTTCCTTTTGTCAATATTTCCTTTTGTCAATATTTCCTTTTTTCTATACTTCCTTTTTTCAATATTTCCTTTTTTCTATACTTCCTTATGTCAAAATTTCTTTTTGTCAATATTCCCTTTTGATAATATTTATTTTTTTCTATACTTCCTATTGGCATTATTTCCTTTTTTACAATATTTCCTTTTGTCAAAATTTCCTTTTTTCAATATTTCCTTTTTTCAATATTTCCTTTTGTCAATATTTCCTTTTGTCAATATATCCTTTTTTCAATATTTCCTTTTTTCTATACTTCCTTTTTTCAATATTTCCTTTTTTCAATATTTCCTTTTTTTAATATTTCCTTTTTTCTATACGTCCTTTTTTCAATATTTCCTTTTGTCAATATTTCCATTCTTCAATATTTACTTTTGTCAATATTTCCTTTTGTCAATATTTCCTTTTGTCAATATTTCCTTTTTTCAATATTTCCTTTTATCAATATTTCCTTTTTTCAATATTTCCTTTTGTCAATATTTCCTTTTTTCAATATTTCCTTTTTTCTATATGTCACTTTTTCATTATTTCCTTTTCTCAATATTTCCTTTTTTCAACATTTCCTTTTTTCTATACTTTTTTTTGTCAATAATTCATTTTGTCAATATTACCTTTTGCAAATCTTTCCTTTTTTCTATACTATCTTTTGTCAATATTTCCTTTTTTCAACATTTCCTTTTGTCAATATATCCTTTTATCAATATTTCCTTTTGTCAATATTTCCTTTTGTCAATATTTCCTTTTGTCAATATTTCCTTTTTTCTATACTTCCTTTTGTCAATATTTCCTTTTGTAAATTTTTCTTTTCGTCAATATTTACTTTTGTCAATATTTCCTTTTGTCAATATTTCCTTTTTTCAATATTTCCTTATATCAATGTTTCCTTTTTTCAATATTTCCTTTTTTCAATATTTACTTTTGTAAATATTTCCTTTTGTCAATATTTCCTTTTGTCAATAATTCCTTTTGTCAATATTTCCATTTTTCAATATTCCCTTCTGTCAATATTTCCTTTTTTCAATATTTCTTTTTTTCAATATTTCCTTTTGTCAATATTTCTTTTTGTCAATATTACCTTTTTTCAATGTTTCCTTTTTTCAATATTTACTTTTATCAATATTTCCTTTTTTCAATGCTTCCGTTTGTTAATATTTCCTTTTGTCAATATTTCCTTTTGTCAATATATCCTTTTTTCAATATTTCATTTCGTCAATATTTCGTTTTTTCAATATTTCCTTTTGTCAATATTTCCTTTTTTCAATATTTCCTTTTTTCAATATTTCCTTTTGTCAATATTTCCTTTTGTCAATATTTCCTTATGTCAATATTTCCTTTTTTCTATACTTCCTTTTGTCAATATTTCCTTTTCTCAATATTTCCTTTTGTCAATATATCCTCTTTTCAATATTTCCTTTTTTCTATACTTCCTTTTTTCAATATTTCCTTTTTTCAATATTTCCTTTTTTCATTTGATATTTCCTTTTGTCAACATTTCCTTTTTTCTATACTTCCTTTTGTCAATATTTCCTTTTGTCAATATTTCCTTTTTTCTATACTTTCTTTTTTCAATATTTCCTTTTTTCTATACTTCCTTATGTCAAAATTTCTTTTTGTCAATATTCCCTTTTGATAATATTTATTTTTTTCTATACTTCCTATTGGCATTATTTCCTTTTTTACAATATTTCCTTTTGTCAAAATTTCCTTTTTTCAATATTTCCTTTTTTCAATATTTCCTTTTGTCAATATTTCCTTATGTCAATATTTCCTTTTTTCTATACTTCCTTTTGTCAATATTTCCTTTTCTCAATATTTCCTTTTGTCAATATATCCTCTTTTCAATATTTCCTTTTTTCTATACTTCCTTTTTTCAATATTTCCTTTTTTCAATATTTCCTTTTTTCAATATTTCCTTTTTTCAATATTTCCTTTTTTCTATACGTCCTTTTTTCAATATTTCCTTTTGTCAATATTTCCTTTTTTCAATATTTCCTTTTTTCAATATTTCCTTTTTTCTATACGTCCTTTTTTCAATATTTCCTTTTGTCAATATTTCCTTTTTTCAATATTTACTTTTGTAAAAATTTATTTTTGTCAATATTTCCTTTTGTCAATATTTCCTTTTTTCAATATTTCCTTTTTTCTATACTTCCTTTTTTCAATATTTCATTTTGTCAATATTTCCTTCATTTGATATTTCCTTTTGTCAACATTTCCTTTTTTCTATACTTCCTTTTGTCAATATTTTCTTTTGTCAATATTTCCTTTTGTAAATATTCCTTTTTTTTTGTATACTTCCTTTTGTCAATATTTCCTTTTGTCAATATTTCCTTTTTTCTATACTTCCTTTTTTCAATATTTCCTTTTTTCTATACTTCCTTATGTCAAAATTTCTTTTTGTCAATATTCCCTTTTGATAATATTTATTTTTTTCTATACTTCCCATTGGCATTATTTCCTTTTTTACAATATTTCCTTTTGTCAAAATTTCCTTTTTTCAATATTTCCTTTTTTCAATATTTCCTTTTGTCAATATTTCCTTTTGTCAATATATCCTTTTTTCAATATTTCCTTTTTTCTATACTTCCTTTTTTCAATATGTCCTTTTTTCAATATTTCCTTTTTTTAATATTTCCTTTTTTCTATACGTCCTTTTTTCAATATTTCCTTTTTTCTATATGTCACTTTTTCATTATTTCCTTTTCTCAATATTTCCTTTTTTCAACATTTCCTTTTTTCTATACTTTTTTTTGTCAATAATTCATTTTGTCAATATTACCTTTTGCAAATCTTTCCTTTTTTCTATACTATCTTTTGTCAATATTTCCTTTTTTCAACATTTCCTTTTGTCAATATATCCTTTTATCAATATTTCCTTTTGTCAATATTTCCTTTTGTCAATATTTCCTTTTGTCAATATTTCCTTTTTTCTATACTTCCTTTTGTCAATATTTCCTTTTGTAAATTTTTCTTTTCGTCAATATTTACTTTTGTCAATATTTCCTTTTGTCAATATTTCCTTTTTTCAATATTTCCTTATATCAATGTTTCCTTTTTTCAATATTTCCTTTTTTCAATATTTACTTTTGTTAATATTTCCTTTTGTCAATATTTCCTTTTGTCAATAATTCCTTTTGTCAATATTTCCATTTTTCAATATTCCCTTCTGTCAATATTTCCTTTTTTCAATATTTCTTTTTTTCAATATTTCCTTTTGTCAATATTTCTTTTTGTCAATATTACCTTTTTTCAATGTTTCCTTTTTTCAATATTTACTTTTATCAATATTTCCTTTTTTCAATGCTTCCGTTTGTTAATATTTCCTTTTGTCAATATTTCCTTTTGTCAATATATCCTTTTTTCAATATTTCATTTCGTCAATATTTCGTTTTTTCAATATTTCCTTTTGTCAATATTTCCTTTTTTCAATATTTCCTTTTTTCAATATTTCCTTTTGTCAATATTTCCTTTTGTCAATATTTCCTTATGTCAATATTTCCTTTTTTCTATACTTCCTTTTGTCAATATTTCCTTTTCTCAATATTTCCTTTTGTCAATATATCCTCTTTTCAATATTTCCTTTTTTCTATACTTCCTTTTTTCAATATTTCCTTTTTTCAATATTTCCTTTTTTCAATATTTCCTTTTTTCAATATTTCCTTTTTTCAATATTTCCTTTTTTCTATACGTCCTTTTTTCAATATTTCCTTTTGTCAATATTTCCTTTTTTCAATATTTCCTTTTTTCAATATTTCCTTTTTTCTATACGTCCTTTTTTCAATATTTCCTTTTGTCAATATTTCCTTTTTTCAATATTTACTTTTGTAAATATTTATTTTTGTCAATATTTCCTTTTGTCAATATTTCCTTTTTTCAATATTTCCTTTTTTCTATACTTCCTTTTTTCAATATTTCATTTTGTCAATATTTCCTTCATTTGATATTTCCTTTTGTCAACATTTCCTTTTTTCTATACTTCCTTTTGTCAATATTTTCTTTTGTCAATATTTCCTTTTGTAAATATTCCTTTTTTTTTGTATACTTCCTTTTGTCAATATTTCCTTTTGTCAATATTTCCTTTTTTCAATATTTCCTTTTTTCTATATGTCACTTTTTCATTATTTCCTTTTCTCAATATTTCCTTTTTTCAACATTTCCTTTTTTCTATACTTCCTTTTGTCAATATTTCCTTTTTTCTAAATTTCCATTTTTCAATATTTCCTGTGTTCAATATTTCCACTTTTCTATACTTCCTTTTGTCAAAATTTCCTTTTGTCAATATTTCCTTTTTTCAATATTTCCTTTTGTCTGTATTGTCTTTTTTCTATACTTCCTTTTGTCAATATTTTTTTTTCTATACTTCCTTTTGTCAATATTTCCTTTTGTCAATATTTCCTTTTGCCAATATTTCCTTTTTTTAATATTTCCTTTTGTCAATATTTCCTTTTGTCAATATTTCCTTTATTCAAAATTTCCTTTATTCAATATTTCCTTTTGTCAATATTTCATTATTTCAATACTTCCGTTTGTCAATATTTCCTTTTGTCAATATTTCATTATTTCAATACTTCCGTTTGTCAATATTTCCTTTTGTCAATATTTCCTTTTGTCAATATATCCTTTTTTCAATATTTCCTTTTTTCTATACTTCCTTTTTTCAATATTTCCTTTTTTCAATATTTCCTTTTTTTAATATTTCCTTTTTTCTATACGTCCTTTTTTCAATATTTCCTTTTGTCAATATTTCCATTCTTCAATTTTTACTTTTGTCAATATTTCCTTTTGTCAATATTTCCTTTTGTCAATATTTCCTTTTTTCAATATTTCCTTTTGTCAATATTTCCTTTTTTCAATTTTTCCTTTTGTCAATATTTCCTTTTTTCAATATTTCCTTTTTTCTATATCTCTCTTTCTCATTATTTCCTTTTCTCAATATTTCCTTTTTTCAACATTTCCTTTTTTCTATACTTCCTTTTGTCAATATTTCCTTTTTTCTAAATTTCCATTTTTCAATATTTCCTGTGTTCAATATTTCCACTTTTCTATACTTCCTTTTGTCAAAATTTCCTTTTGTCAATATTTCCTTTTTTCAATATTTCCTTTTGTCTGTATTGTCTTTTTTCTATACTTCCTTTTGTCAATATATTTTTTTCTATACTTCCTTTTGTCAATATTTCCTTTTGTCAATATTTCCTTTTGTCAATAGTTCCTTTTTTCAATATTTCCTTTTGTCAATATTTTCTTTTGTCACTATTTCCTTTTGTCAATATTTCCTTTATTCAATATTTCCTTTTGCCAATATTTCCTTTTTTCAATATTTCCTATTTCAATAATTCCTTTTTTCAATATTTCCTTTTTTCAATATTTCCTTTTTTCAATATTTCCGTATGTCAATATTTCCTTTTTTCTATACTTTCTTTTGTCAATATTTCCTTTTGTAAATATTTCCTTTTGTCAATATTTCCTTTTTTCAATATTTCCTTTTTTCAATATTTCCTTTATTCAATATTCCCTTTTTTCAATAATTCCTTTTTTCTATACTTCCTTTTGTCAATATTTCCTTTTGTCAATATTTCCTTATTTCAATATTTTCTTTTGTCAATATTTCCTTTTTTCTATACTTCCTTTTTCAAAATTTCTTGTGTTCAATATTACCTTTTCTCAATATTTCCTTCTTTCCTATGCTTCCTTTTGGCAATATTTCCTTTTTTCAATATTTCCTTTTGTCAAAATTTCCTTTTTTCAATATTTCCTTTATTCAATATTTCCTTTTGTCAATATTTCCTTTTGTCAATATTTCCTTTTTCAAATTTTCCTTTTTTCAATATTTCCTTTTTTCAATATTTTCTTTTTTCAATATTTCCTTTTGTCAATATTTCCTTTTTTCTATACTTCCTTTTTTCTATATTTCCTTTTGTCAATATTTCCTTTTGTCATTATTTCCTTTTTTCAATATTTCCTTTTGTCAACATTTCCTTTTTTCTCTACATCCTTTTGTCAATATTTTCTTTTGTCAATATTTCCTTTTGTAAATATTCCTTTTTTTCTATACTTCCTTTTGTCAATATTTCCTTTTGTCAATATTTCCTTTTTTCAATATTTCATTTTTTCTATACTTCCTTTTTTCAATATTTCCTTTTTTCTATACTTCCTTTTGTCAAAATTTCTTTTTGTCAATATTCCCTTTTGGTAATATTTATTTTTTTCTATACTTCCTATTGGCATTATTTCCTTTTTTACAATATTTCCTTTTGTCAAAATTTCCTTTTTTCAATATTTCCTTTTTTCAATATTTCCTTTTGTCAATATTTCCTTTTGTCAATATATCCTTTTTTCATTATTTCCTTTTTTCAATATTTCCTTTTTTCTATGCTTTCTTTTTTCAATATTTCCTTTTGTCAATATTTCCATTTTTCAATATTTTTTTTGTCAATATTTCCTTTTGTCAATATTTCATTTGGTCAATATTTCCTTTTGTCAATATTTCCTTTATTCAATATTACCTTTTGTCAATATTTCTTTTTTTCTATACTTCCTTTTGTCAATATTTCCTTTTGTCAATATTTCCTTTTTTCTATACTTCCTTTTTCACTATTTCCTTTTTTTATATTTCCTTTTGTCAATATTTCCTTTTGTCAATATTTCCTTTTTTCAATACTTCCTTTTTTCAATATTTCCTCTTTTCTATACTTCTTTTTGTCAATAATTCCTTTTGTCAATATTACCTTTTGCAAATCTTTCCTTTTTTCTATACTTTCTTTTGTCAATATTACCTTTTTTCAACATTTCCTTTTGTCAATATATCCTTTTATCAATATTTCCTTTTTTCAATATTTCCTTTTGTCAATATTTCTTTTTTTCAATATTTCCTTTTTTCAATATTTCCTTTTTTCAATATTTCCTTTTGTCAATATTTCCTTTTTTCAATATTTCCTTTTTTCAATATTTTCTTTTTTCAATATTTCCTTTTCTCAATATTTCCTTTTTTCAATATTTCCTTTTTTCTATACTTCCTTTTTTCAATATTTCCTTTTTTCTATACTTCCTTTTGTCAATATTTCCTTTTGTCAATATTTCCTTTTGTCAATATTTCCTTTTTTCTATACTTCCTTTTGTCAATATTTCTTTTTGTCAATATTTCCTTTTTTCAATATTTCCTTTTTTCAATATTTCCTTTTGTCAATATTTCCTTTTTTCAATATTTCCTTATATCAATGTTTCCTTTTTTCAATATTTCCTTTTTTCAATATTTCCTTTTGTTAATATTTCCTTTTGTCAATATTTTCTTTTGTCAACAATTGCTTTTGTCAATATTTCCATTTTTCAATATTCCCTTCTGTCAATATTTCCTTTTTTCAATATTTCTTTTTTTCAATATTTCCTTTTGTCAATATTTCTTTTTGTCAATATTACCTTTTTTCAATATTTCCTTTTTTCAATATTTACTTTTATCAATATTTCCTTTTTTCAATGCTTCCGTTTGTCAATATTTCCTTTTGTCAATATTTCCTTTTGTGAAAATATCCTTTTTTCAATATTTCCTTTTTTCTATTCTTCCTTTTTTCAATATTTCCTTTTGTCAATATTTCCTTTTTTCTATACTTCCTTTTGTCATTATTTCCTTTTTTTATATTTCCTTTTGTCAATATTTCCTTTTGTCAATATTTCCTTTTGTCAATATTTCCTTTTTTCAATACTTCCTTTTTTCAATATTTCCTTTTTTCTATACTTCTTTTTGTCAATAATTCCTTATGTCAATATTACCTTTTGCAAATCTTTCCTTTTTTCTATACTTTCTTTTGTCAATATTTCCTTTTTTCAACATTTCCTTTTGTCAATATATCTTTTTTTCAATATTTCCTTTTTTCAATATTTCCTTTTGTCAATATTTCTTTTTGTCAATATTTCCTTTTTTCAATATTTCCTTTTTTCAATATTTCCTTTTTTCAATATTTTCTTTTTTCAATATTTCCTTTTGTCAATATTTCCTTTTTTCAATATTTCCTTTTTCTATACTTCCTTTTTTCAATATTTCCTTTTTTCTATACTTCCTTTTGTCAATATTTCCTTTTGTCAATATTTCCTTTTGTCAATATTTCCTTTTTTCTATACTTCCTTTTGTCAATATTTCCTTTTGTAAATTTTTCCTTTCGTCAATATTTACTTTTGTCAATATTTCCTTTTGTCAATATTTCCTTTTTTCAATATTTCCTTATATCAATGTTTCCTTTTTTCAATATTTCCTTTTTTCCATATTTCTCTTTTTCATTATTTCCTCTTCTCAATATTTCCTTTTTTCAATATTTCCTTTTTTCTATACTTTCTTTTGTCAAAATTTCCTTTTTTCTAAATTTCCATTCTTCAATATTTCCTATGTTCAATATTTCCACTTTTCTATACTTCCTTTTGTCAAAATTTCCTTTTGTCAATATTTCTTTTTTCAATTTTTCCTTTAGTCTATATTGTCTTTTTTCTATACTTCCCTTTGTCAATATTTTTTTTCTATACTTCCTTTTGTCAATATTTCCTTTTGTCAATATTTCCTTTTTCAAATTTTCCTTTTTTCAATATTTTCTTTTTTCAATATTTCCTTTTGTCAATATTTCCTTTTTTCTATACTTCCTTTTTTCTATATTTCCTTTTGTCAATATTTCCTTTTGTCAACATTTCCTTTTTTCAATATTTCCTTTTGTCAACATTTCCTTTTTTCTATACTTCCTTTTGTCGATATTTTCTTTTGTCAATATTTCCTTTTGTAAATATTCCTTTTTTTCTATACTTCCTTTTGTCAATATTTCCTTTTGTCAATATTTCCTTTTCTCAATATTTCCTTTTTTCAATATTTCATTTTTTCTATACTTCCTTTTTTTAATATTTCCTTTTTTCTATACTTCCTTTTGTCAAAATTTCTTTTTGTCAATATTCCCTTTTGGTAATATTTATTTTTTTCTATACTTCCTATTGGCATTATTTCCTTTTTTACAATATTTCCTTTTGTCAAAATTTCGTTTTTTCAATATTTCCTTTTTTCAATATTTCCTTTTGTCAGTATTTCCTTTTGTCTATATTTCCTTTTTTCAATATTTCCTTTTGTCAACATTTCCTTTTTTCTATACTTCCTTTTGTCAATATTTTCTTTTGTCAATATTTCCTTTTGTAAATATTCCTTTTTTTCTATACTTCCTTTTGTCAATATTTCCTTTTGTCAATATTTCCTTTTTTCAATATTTCCTTTTTTCAATATTTCATTTTTTCTATACTTCCTTTTTTCAATATTTCCTTTTTTCTATACTTCCTTTTGTCAAAATTTCTTTTTGTCAATATTCCCTTTTGGTAATATTTATTTTTTTCTATGCTTCCTATTGGCATTATTTCCTTTTTTACAACATTTCCTTTTGTCAAAATTTCCTGTTTTCAATATATCCTTTTTTCAATATTTCCTTTTCTCAATATTTCCTTTTGTCAATATATCCTTTTTTCATTATTTCCTTTTTTGAATATTTCCTTTTTTCTATGCTTTCTTTTTTCAATATTTCCTTTTGTCAATATTTCCATTTTTCAATATTTCCTTTTGTCAATATTTCCTTTTGTCAATATTTCTTTTTGTCAATATTTCCTTTTGTCAATATTTCCTTTATTCAATATTTCCTTTTGTCAATATTTCTTTTTTTCTATACTTCCTTTTGTCAATATTTCCTTTTGTCAATATTTCCTTTTTTCTATACTTCCTTATGTCACTATTTCCTTTTTTTATATTTCCTTTTGTCAATATTTCCTTTTGTCAATATTTCCTTTTGTCAATATTTCCTTTTTTCAATATTTCCTTTTTTCTATACTTCTTTTTGTCAATAATTCCTTTTGTCAATCTTACCTTTTGCAAATCTTTCCTTTTTTCTATACTTTCTTTTGTCAATATTACCTTTTTTCAACATTTCCTTTTGTCAATATATCCTTTTATCAATATTTCCTTTTTTCAATATTTCCTTTTGTCAATATTTCTTTTATTCAATATTTCCTTTTTTCAATATTTCCTTTTTTCAATATTTCCTTTTGTCAATATTTCCTTTTTTCAATAATTCCTTTTTTCAATATTTTCTTTTTTCAATATTTCCTTTTCTCAATATTTCCCTTTTCAATATTTCCTTTTTTCTATATTTCCTTTTTTCAATATTTCTTTTTTTCTATACTTCCTTTTGTCAATATTTCCTTTTGTCAATATTTCCTTTTGTCAATGTTTCCTTTTTTCTATACTTCCTTTTGTCAATATTTCCTTTTGTAAATTTTTCCTTTCGTCAATATTTACTTTTGTCAATATTTCCTTTTGTCAATATTTCCTTTTTTTAAATATTTCCTTTTATCAATGTTTCCTTTTTTCAATATCTCCTTTTTTCAATATTTCCTTTTGTTAATATTTCCTTTTGTCAATATTTTCTTTTGTCAATAATTCCTTTTGTCAATATTTCCATTTTTCAATATTCCCTTCTGTCAATATTTCCTTTTTTCAATATTGCTTTTTTTCAATATTTCCTTTTGTCAATATTACCTTTTTTCAATGTTTCCTTTTTTCAATATTTATTTTTATCAATATTTCCTTTTTTCAATGCTTCCGTTTGTCAATATTTCCTTTTTTCTATTCTTCCTTTTTTCAATATTTCCTTTTTTTATTATTTCCTTTTTTCAATATTTCCTTTTTTCTATACTTTCTTTTTTCAATATTTCCTTTTGTGAATATTTCAATTTTTCAATATTTCCTTTTGTCAATATTTCCTTTTGTCAATATTTCTTTTTGTCAATATTTCCTTTTGTCAATATTTCCTTTATTCAATATTTCCTTTTGTCAATATTTGCTTTTTTCTATACTTCCTTTTGTCAATATTTCCTTTTGTCAATATTTCCTTTTTTCTATACTTCCTTTTGTCACTATTTCCTTTTTTTATATTTCCTTTTGTCAATATTTCCTTTTGTCAATATTTCCTTTTTTCAATACTTCCTTTTTTCAATATTTCCTTTTTTCTATACTTCTTTTTGTCAATAATTCCTTTTGTCAATATTACCTTTTGCAAATCTTTCCTTTTTTCTATACTTTCTTTTGTCAATATTTCTTTTTTTCAACATTTCCTTTTGTCAATATTTCTTTTTGTCAATATTTCCTTTTTTCAATATTTCCTTTTTTCAATATTTCTTTTTGTCAATATTTCCTTTTTTCAATATTTCCTTTTGTCAATATTTCTTTTTGTCAATATTTCCTTTTTTCAATATTTCCTTTTGTCAATATTTCCTTTTGTCAATATTTCCTTTTTTCAATATTTCCTTTTTTCAATATTTTCTTTTTTCAATATTTCCTTTTGTCAATATTTCCTTTTTTCAATATTTCCTTTTTTATATACTTCCTTTTTTCAATATTTCCTTTTTTCTATACTTCCTTTTGTCAATATTTCCTTTTGTCAATATTTCCTTTTGTCAATATTTCTTTTTTTCTATACTTCCTTTTGTCAATATTTCCTTTTGTCAATATTTCCTTTTTCAAATTTTCCTTTTTTCAATATTTCCTTTTTTCAATATTTTCTTTTTTCAATATTTCCTTTTGTCAATATTTGTTTTTTTCTATACTTCCTTTTTTCTATATTTCCTTTTGTCAATATTTCCTTTTGTCAACATTTCCTTTTTTCAATATTTCCTTTTGTCAACATTTCCTTTTTTCTATACTTCCTTTTGTCGATATTTTCTTTTGTCAATATTTCCTTTTGTAAATATTCCTTTTTTTCTATACTTCCTTTTGTTAATATTTCCTTTTGTCAATATTTCCTTTTCTCAATATTTCCTTTTTTCAATATTTCATTTTTTCTATACTTCCTTTTTTCAATATTTCCTTTTTTCTATACTTCCTTTTGTCAAAATTTCTTTTTGTCAATATTCCCTTTTGGTAATATTTATTTTTTTCTATACTTCCTATTGGCATTATTTCCTTTTTTACAATATTTCCTTTTGTCAAAATTTCGTTTTTTCAATATTTCCTTTTTTCAATATTTCCTTTTGTCAATATTTCCTTTTGTCAATATTTCCTTTTTTCAATATTTCCTTTTGTCAACATTTCCTTTTTTCTATACTTCCTTTTGTCAATATTTTCTTTTGTCAATATTTCCTTTTGTAAATATTCCTTTTTTTCTATACTTCCTTTTGTCAATATTTCCTTTTGTCAATATTTCTTTTTTTCAATATTTCCTTTTTTCAATATTTCATTTTTTCTATACTTCCTTTTTTCAATATTTCCTTTTTTCTATACTTCCTTTTGTCAAAATTTCTTTTTGTCAATATTCCCTTTTGGTAATATTTATTTTTTTCTATGCTTCCTATTGGCATTATTTCCTTTTTTACAATATTTCCTTTTGTCAAAATTTCCTTTTTTCAATATTTCCTTTTTTCAATATTTCCTTTTCTCAATATTTCCTTTTGTCAATATATCCTTTTTTCATTATTTCCTTTTTTGAATATTTCCTTTTTTCTATGCTTTCTTTTTTCAATATTTCCTTTTGTCAATATTTCCATTTTTCAATATTTCCTTTTGTCAATATTTCCTTTTGTCAATATTTCTTTTTGTCAATATTTCCTTTTGTCAATATTTCCTTTATTCAATATTTCCTTTTGTCAATATTTCTTTTTTTCTATACTTCCTTTTGTCAATATTTCCTTTTGTCAATATTTCCTTTTTTCTATACTTCCTTATGTCACTATTTCCTTTTTTTATATTTCCTTTTGTCAATATTTCCTTTTGTCAATAATTCCTTTTGTCAATATTTCCTTTTTTCAATATTTCCTTTTTTCTATACTTCTTTTTGTCAATAATTCCTTTTGTCAATATTACCTTTTGCAAATCTTTCCTTTTTTCTATACTTTCTTTTGTCAATATTACCTTTTTTCAACATTTCCTTTTGTCAATATATCCTTTTATCAATATTTCCTTTTTTCAATATTTCCTTTTGTCAATATTTCTTTTATTCAATATTTCCTTTTTTCAATATTTCCTTTTTTCAATATTTCCTTTTGTCAATATTTCCTTTTTTCAATATTTCCTTTTTTCAATATTTTCTTTTTTCAATATTTCCTTTTCTCAATATTTCCTTTTTCAATATTTCCTTTTTTCTATATTTCCTTTTTTCAATATTTCCTTTTTTCTATACTTCCTTTTGTCAATATTTCCTTTTGTCAATATTTCCTTTTGTCAATGTTTCCTTTTTTCTATACTTCCTTTTGTCAATATTTCCTTTTGTAAATTTTTCCTTTCGTCAATATTTACTTTTGTCAATATTTCCTTTTGTCAATATTTCCTTTTTTTAAATATTTCCTTTTATCAATGTTTCCTTTTTTCAATATCTCCTTTTTTCAATATTTCCTTTTGTTAATATTTCCTTTTGTCAATATTTTCTTTTGTCAATAATTCCTTTTGTCAATATTTCCATTTTTCAATATTCCCTTCTGTCAATATTTCCTTTTTTCAATATTTCTTTTTTTCAATATTTCCTTTTGTCAATATTACCTTTTTTCAATGTTTCCTTTTTTCAATATTTATTTTTATCAATATTTCCTTTTTTCAATGCTTCCGTTTGTCAATATTTCCTTATTTCTATTCTTCCTTTTTTCAATATTTCCTTTTTTTATTATTTCCTTTTTTCAATATTTCCTTTTTTCTATACTTTCTTTTTTCAATATTTCCTTTTGTGAATAATATAATTTTTCAATATTTCCTTTTGTCAATATTTCCTTTTGTCAATATTTCTTTTTGTCAATATTTCCTTTTGTCAATATTTCCTTTATTCAATATTTCCTTTTGTCAATATTTGCTTTTTTCTATACTTCCTTTTGTCAATATTTCCTTTTGTCAATATTTCCTTTTTTCTTTACTTCCTTTTGTCACTATTTCCTTTTTTTATAATTCCTTTTGTCAATATTTCCTTTTGTCAATATTTCCTTTTTTCAATACTTCCTTTTTTCAATATTTCCTTTTTTCTATACTTCTTTTTGTCAATAATTCCTTTTGTCAATATTACCTTTTGCAAATCTTTCCTTTTTTCTATACTTTCTTTTGTCAATATTTCTTTTTTTCAACATTTCCTTTTGTCAATATTTCTTTTTGTCAATATTTCCTTTTTTCAATATTTCCTTTTTTCAATATTTCTTTTTGTCAATATTTCCTTTTTTCAATATTTCCTTTTGTCAATATTTCTTTTTGTCAATATTTCCTTTTTTCAATATTTCCTTTTGTCAATATTTCCTTTTGTCAATATTTCCTTTTTTCAATATTTCCTTTTTTCAATATTTTCTTTTTTCAATATTTCCTTTTGTCAATATTTCCTTTTTTCAATATTTCCTTTTTTCTATACTTCCTTTTTTCAATATTTCCTTTTTTCTATACTTCCTTTTGTCAATATTTCCTTTTGTCAATATTTCCTTTTGTCAATATTTCCTTTTTTCTATACTTCCTTTTGTCAATATTTCCTTTTGTAAATTTTTCCTTTCGTCAATATTTACTTTTGTCAATATTTCCTTTTGTCAATATTTCCTTTTGTCAATATTTCCTTTTTTCAATATTTCCTTATATCAATGTTTCCTTTTTTCAATATTTCCTTTTTTCAATATTTCCTTTTTTCTATATTTCTCTTTTTCATTATTTCCTCTTCTCAATATTTCCTTTTTTCAATATTTCTTTTTTCTATACTTTTTTTTGTCAAAATTTCCTTTTTTCTAAATTTCCATTCTTCAATATTTCCTATGTTCAATATTTCCACTTTTCTATACTTCCTTTTGTCAAAATTTCCTTTTGTCAATATTTCTTTTTTCAATTTTTCCTTTAGTCTTTATTGTCTTTTTTCTATACTTCCTTTTGTCAATATTTTTTACTATACTTCCTTTTGTCAATATTTCCTTTTGTCAATATTTCCTTTTTTCAATATTTCCTTTTGTCAATATTTCCTTTTGTCAATATTTATTTTTTCAAATTTTCCTTTTTTCAATATTTCCTTTTTTCAATATTTTCTTTTTTCAATATTTCATTTTGTCAATATTTCCTTTTTTCTATACTTCCTTTTTTCTATATTTCCTTTTGTCAATATTTCCTTTTGTCAATATTTCCTTTTTTCAATATTTCTTTTTGTCAACATTTCCTTTTTTCTATACTTCCTTTTGTCAATATTTTCTTTTGTCAATATTTCCTTTTGTAAATATTCCTTTTTTTCTATACTTCCTTTTGTCAATATTTCCTTTTGTCAATATTTCCTTTTTTCAATATTTCCTTTTTTCAATATTTCATTTTTTCTATACTTCCTTTTTTCAATATTTCCTTTTTTCTATACTTCCTTTTGTCAAAATTTCTTTTTGTCAATATTCCCTATTGGTAATATTTATTTTTTTCAATACTTCCTATTGGCATTATTTCCTTTTTTACAATATTTCCATTTGTCAAAATTTCCTTTTTTCAATATTTCCTTTTTTCAATATTTCCTTTGTCAATATTTCCTTTTGTCAATATATCCTTTTTTCATTATTTCCTTTTTTCAATTTTTCCTTTTTTCTATGCTTTCTTTTCTCAATATTTCCTTTTGTCAATATTTCCATTTTTCAATATTTCCTTTTGTCAATATTTCCTTTTGTCAATATTTCTTTTTGTCAATATTTCCTTTTGTCAATATTTCCTTTATTCAATATTTCCTTTTGTCAATATTTCTTTTTTTCTATACTTCCTTTTGTCAATATTTCCTTTTGTCAATATTTCCTTTTTTCTATACTTCCTTTTGTCACTAATTCCTTTTTTTATATTTCCTTTCGTCAATATTTCCTTTTGTCAATATTTCCTTTTGTCAATATTTCCTTTTTTCAATACTTCCTTTTTTCAATATTTCCTTTTTTCTATACTTATTTTTGTCAATAATTCCTTTTGTCAATATTACCTTTTGCAAATCTTTCCTTTTTTCTATACTTTCTTTTGTCAATATTACCTTTTTTCAACATTTCCTTTTGTCAATATATCCTTTAATCAATATTGCCTTTTTTCAATATTTCCTTTTGTCATTATTTCTTTTTTTCAATATTTCCTTTTTTCAATATTTCCTTTTTTCAATATTTTCTTTTGTCATTATTTCCTTTTTTCAATATTTCCTTTTTTCAATATTTTCTTTTTTCAATATTTCCTTTTCTCAATATTTCCTTTTTTCAATATTTCCTTTTTTCTATGCTTCCTTTTTTCAATATTTCCTTTTTTCTATACTTCCTTTTGTTAATATTTCCTTCTGTCAATATTTCCTTTTGTCAATATTTCCTTTTTTCTATACTTCCTTTTGTCAATTTTTCCTTTTGTAAATTTTTCCTTTCGTCAATATTTACTTTTGTCAATATTTCCTTTTGTCAATAATTCCTTTTTTCAATATTTCCTTATATCAATGTTTCCTTTTTTCAATATTTTCTTTTTTCAATATTTCCTTTTGTTAATATTTCCATTTGTCAATATTTTCTTTTGTCAATAATTCCTTTTGTAAATATTTCCATTTTTCAATATTCCCTTCTGTCAATATTTCCTTTTTTCAATATTTCTTTTTTTCAATATTTCCTTTTGTCAATATTTCTTTTTGTCAATATTACCTTTTTTCAATGTTTCCTTTTTTCAATATTTACTTTTATCAATATTTCCTCTTTTCAATGCTTCCGTTTGTCAATATTTCCTTTTGTCAATATTTCCTTTTGTGAAAATATCCTTTTTTCAATATTTCCGTTTTTCTATTCTTCCTTTTTTCAATATTTCCTTTTTTCATTATTTCCTTTTTTCAATATTTCCTTATTTCTTTACTTTTTTTTTCAATATTTCCTTTCGTCAATATTTCCATTTTTCAATATTTCCTTTTGTCAATATTTCCTTTTGTCAATATTTCTTTTTGTCAATATTTCCTTTTGTCAATATTTCCTTTATTCAATATTTTCTTTTGTCAATATTTCCTTTTTTCTATACTTCCTTTTGTCAATATTTCCTTTTGTCAATATTTCCTTTTTTCTATACTTCCTTTTGTCACTATTTCCTTTTTTTATATTTCCTTTTGTCAATATTTCCTTTTTTCAATATTTCCTTTTGTCAAAATTTCCTTTTTTCAATACTTTTTTTTTTCAATATTTCCTTTTTTCTATACTTTTTTTTGTCAATAATTCATTTTGTCAATATTACCTTTTGCAAATCTTTCCTTTTTTCTATACTATCTTTTGTCAATATTTCCTTTTTTCAACATTTCCTTTTGTCAATATATCCTTTTATCAATATTTCCTTTTGTCAATATTTCCTTTTGTCAATATTTCCTTTTGTCAATATTTCCTTTTGTCAATATTTCCTTTTTTCTATACTTCCTTTTGTCAATATTTCCTTTTGTAAATTTTTCTTTTCGTCAATATTTACTTTTGTCAATATTTCCTTTTGTCAATATTTCCTTTTTTCAATATTTCCTTATATCAATGTTTCCTTTTTTCAATATTTCCTTTTTTCAATATTTACTTTTGTTAATATTTCCTTTTGTCAATATTTCCTTTTGTCAATAATTCCTTTTGTCAATATTTCCATTTTTCAATATTCCCTTCTGTCAATATTTCCTTTTTTCAATATTTTTTTTTTTCAATATTTCCTTTTGTCAATATTTCTTTTTGTCAATATTACCTTTTTTCAATGTTTCCTTTTTTCAATATTTACTTTTATCAATATTTCCTTTTTTCAATGCTTCCGTTTGTTAATATTTCCTTTTGTCAATATTTCCTTTTGTCAATATATCCTTTTTTCAATATTTCATTTCGTCAATATTTCGTTTTTTCAATATTTCCTTTTGTCAATATTTCCTTTTTTCAATATTTCCTTTTTTCAATATTTCCTTTTGTCAATATTTCCTTTTGTCAATATTTCCTTATGTCAATATTTCCTTTTTTCTATACTTCCTTTTGTCAATATTTCCTTTTTTCAATATTTCCTTTTGTCAATATATCCTCTTTTCAATATTTCCTTTTTTCTATACTTCCTTTTTTCAATATTTCCTTTTTTCAATATTTCCTTTTTTCAATATTTCCTTTTTTCAATATTTCCTTTTTTCAATATTTCCTTTTTTCTATACGTCCTTTTTTCAATATTTCCTTTTGTCAATATTTCCTTTTTTCAATATTTCCTTTTTTCAATATTTCCTTTTTTCTATACGTCCTTTTTTCAATATTTCCTTTTGTCAATATTTCCTTTTTTCAATATTTACTTTTGTAAAAATTTATTTTTGTCAATATTTCCTTTTGTCAATATTTCCTTTTTTCTATACTTCCTTTTTTCAATATTTCATTTTGTCAATATTTCCTTCATTTGATATTTCCTTTTGTCAACATTTCCTTTTTTCTATACTTCCTTTTGTCAATATTTTCTTTTGTCAATATTTCCTTTTGTAAATATTCCTTTTTTTTTGTATACTTCCTTTTGTCAATATTTCCTTTTGTAAATATTTCCTTTTTTCTATACTTCCTTTTTTCAATATTTCCTTTTTTCTATACTTCCTTATGTCAAAATTTCTTTTTGTCAATATTCCCTTTTGATAATATTTATTTATTTCTATACTTCCTATTGGCATTATTTCCTTTTTTACAATATTTCCTTTTGTCAAAATTTCCTTTTTTCAATATTTCCTTTTTTCAATATTTCCTTTTGTCAATATTTCCTTTTGTCAATATATCCTTTTTTCAATATTTCCTTTTTTCTATACTTCCTTTTTTCAATATTTCCTTTTTTCAATATTTCCTTTTTTTAATATTTCCTTTTTTCTATACGTCCTTTTTTCAATATTTCCTTTTGTCAATATTTCCATTCTTCAATATTTACTTTTGTCAATATTTCCTTTTGTCAATATTTCCTTTTGTCAATATTTCCTTTTTTCAATATTTCCTTTTATCAATATTTCCTTTTTTCAATATTTCCTTTTGTCAATATTTCCTTTTTTCAATATTTCCTTTTTTCTATATGTCACTTTTTCATTATTTCCTTTTCTCAATATTTCCTTTTTTCAACATTTCCTTTTTTCTATACTTTTTTTTGTCAATAATTCATTTTGTCAATATTACCTTTTGCAAATCTTTCCTTTTTTCTATACTATCTTTTGTCAATATTTCCTTTTTTCAACATTTCCTTTTGTCAATATATCCTTTTATCAATATTTCCTTTTGTCAATATTTCCTTTTGTCAATATTTCCTTTTGTCAATATTTCCTTTTTTCTATACTTCCTTTTGTCAATATTTCCTTTTGTAAATTTTTCTTTTCGTCAATATTTACTTTTGTCAATATTTCCTTTTGTCAATATTTCCTTTTTTCAATATTTCCTTATATCAATGTTTCCTTTTTTCAATATTTCCTTTTTTCAATATTTACTTTTGTTTATATTTCCTTTTGTCAATATTTCCTTTTGTCAATAATTCCTTTTGTCAATATTTCCATTTTTCAATATTCCCTTCTGTCAATATTTCCTTTTTTCAATATTTCTTTTTTTCAATATTTCCTTTTGTCAATATTTCTTTTTGTCAATATTACCTTTTTTCAATGTTTCCTTTTTTCAATATTTACTTTTATCAATATTTCCTTTTTTCAATGCTTCCGTTTGTTAATATTTCCTTTTGTCAATATTTCCTTTTGTCAATATATCCTTTTTTCAATATTTCATTTCGTCAATATTTCGTTTTTTCAATATTTCCTTTTGTCAATATTTCCTTTTTTCAATATTTCCTTTTTTCAATATTTCCTTTTGTCAATATTTCCTTTTGTCAATATTTCCTTATGTCAATATTTCCTTTTTTCTATACTTCCTTTTGTCAATATTTCCTTTTCTCAATATTTCCTTTTGTCAATATATCCTCTTTTCAATATTTCCTTTTTTCTATACTTCCTTTTTTCAATATTTCCTTTTTTCAATATTTCCTTTTTTCAATATTTCCTTTTTTCAATATTTCCTTTTTTCAATATTTCCTTTTTTCTATACGTCCTTTTTTCAATATTTCCTTTTGTCAATATTTCCTTTTTTCAATATTTCCTTTTTTCAATATTTCCTTTTTTCTATACGTCCTTTTTTCAATATTTCCTTTTGTCAATATTTCCTTTTTTCAATATTTACTTTTGTAAAAATTTATTTTTGTCAATATTTCCTTTTGTCAATATTTCCTTTTTTCAATATTTCCTTTTTTCTATACTTCCTTTTTTCAATATTTCATTTTGTCAATATTTCCTTCATTTGATATTTCCTTTTGTCAACATTTCCTTTTTTCTATACTTCCTTTTGTCAATATTTTCTTTTGTCAATATTTCCTTTTGTAAATATTCCTTTTTTTTTGTATACTTCCTTTTTCAATATTTCCTTTTGTCAATATTTCCTTTTTTCTATACTTCCTTTTTTCAATATTTCCTTTTTTCTATACTTCCTTATGTCAAAATTTCTTTTTGTCAATATTCCCTTTTGATAATATTTATTTTTTTCTATACTTCCTATTGGCATTATTTCCTTTTTTACAATATTTCCTTTTGTCAAAATTTCCTTTTTTCAATATTTCCTTTTTTCAATATTTCCTTTTGTCAATATTTCCTTTTGTCAATATATCCTTTTTTCATTATTTCCTTTTTTCAATATTTCCTTTTTTCTATGCTTTCTTTTTTCAATATTTCCTTTTGTCAATATTTCCATTTTTCAATATTTTTTTTGTCAATATTTCCTTTTGTCAATATTTCATTTGGTCACTATTTCCTTTTGTCAATATTTCCTTTATTCAATATTTCCTTTTGTCAATATTACTTTTTTTCTATACTTCCTTTTGTCAATATTTCCTTTTGTCAATATTTCCTTTTTTCTATACTTCCTTTTTCAATATTTCCTTTTTTTATATTTCCTTTTGTCAATATTTCCTTTTGTCAATATTTCCTTTTTTCAATACTTCCTTTTTTCAATATTTCCTTTTTTCTATACTTCTTTTTGTCAATAATTCCTTTTGTCAATATTACCTTTTGCAAATCTTTCCTTTTTTCTATAATTTCTTTTGTCAATATTACCTTTTTTCAACATTTCCTTTTGTCAATATATCCTTTTATCAATATTTCCTTTTTTCAATATTTCCTTTTGTCAATATTTCTTTTTTTCAATATTTCCTTTTTTCAATATTTCCTTTTGTCAATATTTCCTTTTTTCAATATTTCCTTTTTTCAATATTTTCTTTTTTCAATATTTCCTTTTCTCAATATTTCCTTTTTTCAATATTTCCTTTTTTCTATACTTCCTTTTTTCAATATTTCCTTTTTTCTTTACTTCCTTTTGTCAATATTTCCTTTTGTCAATATTTCCTTTTGTCAATATTTCCTTTTTTCTATACTTCCTTTTGTCAATATTTCTTTTTGTCAATATTTCCTTTTTTCAATATCTCCTTTTTTCAATATTTCCTTTTGTCAATATTTCCTTTTTTCAATATTTCCTTATATCAAAATTTCCTTTTTTCAATATTTCCTTTTTTCAATATTTCCTTTTGTTAATATATCCTTTTGTCAATATTTTCTTTTGTCAATAATTGCTTTTGTCAATATTTCCATTTTTCAATATTCCCTTCTGTCAATATTTCCTTTTTTAATATTTCTTTTTTTCAATATTTCCTTTTGTCAATATTTCTTTTCGTCAATATTACCTTTTTTCAATATTTCCATTTTTCAATATTTCCTTTTTTCAATATTTCCTTTTTTCAATATTTCCTTTTTTCAATATTTCCTTTTTTCTATACGTCCTTTTTTCAATATTTCCTTTTGTCAATATTTCCTTTTTTCAATATTTCCTTTTTTCAATATTTCCTTTTTTCTATACGTCCTTTTTTCAATATTTCCTTTTGTCAATATTTCCTTTTTTCAATATTTACTTTTGTAAAAATTTATTTCTGTCAATATTTCCTTTTTTCTATACTTCCTTTTTTCAATATTTCATTTTGTCAATATTTCCTTCATTTGATATTTCCTTTTGTCAACATTTCCTTTTTTCTATACTTCCTTTTGTCAATATTTTCTTTTGTCAATATTTCCTTTTGTAAATATTCCTTTTTTTTTGTATACTTCCTTTTGTCAATATTTCCTTTTGTCAATATTTCCTTTTTTCTATACTTCCTTTTTTCAATATTTCCTTTTTTCTATACTTCCTTATGTCAAAATTTCTTTTTGTCAATATTCCCTTTTGGTAATATTTATTTTTTTCTATACTTCCTATTGGCATTATTTCCTTTTTTACAATATTTCCTTTTGTCAAAATTTCCTTTTTCAATATTTCCTTTTTTCAATATTTCCTTTTGTCAATATTTCCTTTTGTCAATATATCCTTTTTTCATTATTTCCTTTTTTCAATATTTCCTTTTTTCTATGCTTTCTTTTTTCAATATTTCCTTTTGTCAATATTTCCATTTTTCAATATTTTTTTTGTCAATATTTCCTTTTGTCAATATTTCATTTGGTCAATATTTCCTTTTGTCAATATTTCCTTTATTCAATATTTCCTTTTGTCAATATTTCTTTTTTTCTATACTTCCTTTTGTCAATATTTCCTTTTGTCAATATTTCCTTTTTTCTATACTTCCTTTTTCACTATTTCCTTTTTTTATATTTCCTTTTGTCAATATTTGCTTTTGTCAATATTTCCTTTTTTCAATACTTCCTTTTTTCAATATTTCCTTTTTTCTATACTTCTTTTTGTCAATAATTCCTTTTGTCAATATTACCTTTTGCAAATCTTTCCTTTTTTCTATACTTTCTTTTGTCAATATTACCTTTTTTCAACATTTCCTTTTGTCAATATATCCTTTTATCAATATTTCCTTTTTTCAATATTTCCTTTTGTCAATATTTCTTTTTTTCAATATTTCCTTTTTTCAATATTTCCTTTTTTCAATATTTCCTTTTGTCAATATTTCCTTTTTTCAATATTTCCTTTTTTCAATATTTTCTTTTTTCAATATTTCCTTTTCTCAATATTTCCTTTTTTCAATATTTCCTTTTTTCTATACTTCCTTTTTTCAATATTTCCTTTTTTCTATACTTCCTTTTGTCAATATTTCCTTTTTTCAATATTTCCTTTTGTCAATATTTCCTTTTTTCTATACTTCCTTTTTTCAATATTTCTTTTTGTCAATATTTCCTTTTTTCAATATTTCCTTTTTTCAATATTTCCTTTTGTCAATATTTCCTTTTTTCAATATTTCCTTATATCAATGTTTCCTTTTTTCAATATTTCCTTTTTTCAATATTTCCTTTTGTTAATATTTTCTTTTGTCAATATTTTCTTATGTCAATAATTGCTTTTGTCAATATTTCCATTTTTCAATATTCCCTTCTGTCAATATTTCCTTTTGTCAATATTTCTTTTTGTCAATATTACCTTTTTTCAATATTTCCTTTTTTCAATATTTACTTTTATCAATATTTCCTTTTTTCAATGCTTCCGTTTGTCAATATTTCCTTTTGTCAATATTTCCTTTTGTGAAAATATCCTTTTTTTTTAATATTTCCTTTTTTCTATTCTTCCTTTTTTCAATATTTCCTTTTGTCAATATTTCCTTTTTTCTATACTTCCTTTTGTCATTATTTCCTTTTTTTATATTTCCTTTTGTCAATATTTCCTTTTGTCAATATTTCCTTTTGTCAATATTTCCTTTTTTCAATACTTCCTTTTTTCAATATTTCCTTTTTTCTATACTTCTTTTTGTCAATAATTCCTTATGTCAATATTACCTTTTGCAAATCTTTCCTTTTTTCTATAATTTCTTTTGTCAATATTTCCTTTTTTCAACATTTCCTTTTGTCAATATATCTTTTTTTCAATATTTCCTTTTTTCAATATTTCCTTTTGTCAATATTTCTTTTTGTCAATATTTCCTTTTTTCAATATTTCCTTTTTTCAATATTTCCTTTTGTCAATATTTCCTTTTTTCAATATTTCCTTTTTTCAATATTTTCTTTTTTCAATATTTCCTTTTGTCAATATTTCCTTTTTTCAATATTTCCTTTTTCTATACTTCCTTTTTTCAATATTTCCTTTTTTCTATACTTCCTTTTGTCAATATTTCCTTTTGTCAATATTTCCTTTTGTCAATATTTCCTTTTTTCTATACTTCCTTTTGTGAATATTTCCTTTTGTAAATTTTTCCTATCGTCAATATTTACTTTTGTCAATATTTCCTTTTGTCAATATTTCCTTTTTTCAATATTTCCTTATATCAATGTTTCCTTTTTTCAATATTTTCTTTTTTCAATATTTCCTTTTTTCCATATTTCTCTTTTTCATTATTTCCTCTTCTCAATATTTCCTTTTTTCAATATTTCCTTTTTTCTATACTTTCTTTTGTCAAAATTTCCTTTTTTCTAAATTTCCATTCTTCAATATTTCCTATGTTCAATATTTCCACTTTTCTATACTTCCTTTTGTCATAATTTCCTTTTGTCAATATTTCTTTTTTCAATTTTTCCTTTAGTCTATATTGTCTTTTTTCTATACTTCCCTTTGTCAATATTTTTTTTCTATACTTCCTTTTGTCAATATTTCGTTTTGTCAATATTTCCTTTTTCAAATTTTCCTTTTTTCAATATTTCCTTTTTTCAATATTTTCTTTTTTCAATATTTCCTTTTGTCAATATTTCCTTTTTTCTATACTTCCTTTTTTCTATATTTCCTTTTGTCAATATTTCCTTTTGTCAACATTTCCTTATTTCAATATTTCCTTTTGTCAACATTTCCTTTTTTCTATACTTCCTTTTGTCGATATTTTCTTTTGTCAATATTTCCTTTTGTAAATATTCCTTTTTTTCTATACTTCCTTTTGTCAATATTTCCTTTTGTCAATATTTCCTTTTCACAATATTTCCTTTTTTCAATATTTCATTTTTTCTATACTTCCTTTTTTCAATATTTCCTTTTTTCTATACTTCCTTTTGTCAAAATTTCTTTTTGTCAATATTCCCTTTTGGTAATATTTATTTTTTTCTATACTTCCTATTGGCATTATTTCCTTTTTTACAATATTTCCTTTTGTCAAAATTTCGTTTTTTCAATATTTCCTTTTTTCAATATTTCCTTTTGTCAATATTTCCTTTTGTCAATATTTCCTTTTTTCAATATTTCCTTTTGTCAACATTTCCTTTTTTCTATACTTCCTTTTGTCAATATTTTCTTTTGTCAATATTTCCTTTTGTAAATATTCCTTTTTTTCTATACTTCCTTTTGTCAATATTTCCTTTTGTCAATATTTCCTTTTTTCAATATTTCCTTTTTTCAATATTTCATTTTTTCTATACTTCCTTTTTTCAATATTTCCTTTTTTCTATACTTCCTTTTGTCAAAATATCTTTTTGTCAATATTCCCTTTTGGTAATATTTATTTTTTTCTATGCTTCCTATTGGCATTATTTCCTTTTTTACAATATTTCCTTTTGTCAAAATTTCCTTTTTTCAATATTTCCTTTTTTCAATATTTCCTTTTGTCAATATTTCCTTTTGTCAATATATCCTTTTTTCATTATTTCCTTTTTTGAATATTCCCTTTTTTCTATGCTTTCTTTTTTCAATATTTCCTTTTGTCAATATTTCCATTTTTCAATATTTCCTTTTGTCAATATTTCCTTTTGTCAATATTTCTTTTTGTCAATATTTCCTTTTGTCAATATTTCCTTTATTCAATATTTCCTTTTGTCAATATTTCCTTTTTTCTATACTTCCTTATGTCACTATTTCCTTTTTTTATATTTCCTTTTGTCAATATTTCCTTTTGTCAATATTTCCTTTTGTCAATATTTCCTTTTTTCAATATTTCCTTTATTCTATACTTCTTTTTTTCAATAATTCCTTTTGTCAATATTACCTTTTGCAAATCTTTCCTTTTTTCTATACTTTCTTTTGTCAATATTACCTTTTTTCAACATTTCCTTTTGTCAATATATCCTTTTATCAATATTTCCTTTTTTAATATTTCCTTTTGTCAATATTTCTTTTATTCAATATTTCCTTTTTTCAATATTTCCTTTTTTCAATATTTCCTTTTGTCAATATTTCCTTTTTTCAATATTTCCTTTTTTCAATATTTTCTTTTTTCAATATTTCCTTTTCTCAATATTTCCTTTTTCAATATTTCCTTTTTTCTATACTTCCTTTTTTCAATATTTCCTTTTTTCTATACTTCCTTTTGTCAATATTTCCTTTTGTCAATATTTCCTTTTGTCAATATTTCCTTTTGTAAATTTTTCCTTTCGTCAATATTTACTTTTGTCAATATTTCCTTTTTTCAATATCTCCTTTTTTCAATATTTCCTTTTGTTAATATTTCCTTTTGTCAATATTTTCTTTTGTCAATAATTCCTTTTGTCAATATTTCCATTTTTCAATATTCCCTTCTGTCAATATTTCCTTTTTTCAATATTTCTTTTTTTCAATATTTCCTTTTGTCAATATTACCTTTTTTCAATGTTTCCTTTTTTCAATATTTATTTTTATCAATATTTCCTTTTTTCAATGCTTCCGTTTGTCAATATTTCCTTTTTTCTATTCTTCCTTTTTTCAATATTTCCTTTTTTCATTATTTCCTTTTTTCAATATTTCCTTTTTTCTATACTTTCTTTTTTCAATATTTCCTTTTGTGAATATTTCAATTTTTCAATATTTCCTTTTGTCAATATTTCCTTTTGTCAATAGTTCTTTTTGTCAATATTTCCTTTTGTCAATTTTTTCCTTTATTCAATATTTCCTTTTGTCAATATTTGCTTTTTTCTATACTTCCTTTTGTCAATATTTCCTTTTGTCAATATTTCCTTTTTTCTATACTTCCTTTTGTCACTATTTCCTTTTTTTATATTTCCTTTTGTCAATATTTCCTTTTGTCAATATTTCCTTTTTTCAATACTTCCTTTTTTCAATATTTCCTTTTTTCTATACTTCTTTTTGTCAATAATTCCTTTTGTCAATATTACCTTTTGCAAATCTTTCCTTTTTTCTATACTTTCTTTTGTCAATATTTCTTTTTTTCAACATTTCCTTTTGTCAATATTTCTTTTTGTCAATATTTCCTTTTTTCAATATTTCCTTTTGTCAATATTTCTTTTTGTCAATATTTCCTTTTTTCAATATTTCCTTTTGTCAATATTTCTTTTTGTCAATATTTCCTTTTTTTAATATTTCCTTTTGTCAATATTTCCTTTTGTCAATATTTCCTTTTTTCAATATTTCCTTTTTTCAATATTTTCTTTTTTCAATATTTCCTTTTGTCAATATTTCCTTTTTTCAATATTTCCTTTTTTCTATACTTCCTTTTTTCAATATTTCCTTTTTTCTATACTTCCTTTTGTCAATATTTCCTTTTGTCAATATTTCCTTTTGTAAATTTTTCCTTTCGTCAATATTTACTTTTGTCAATATTTCCTTTTGTCAATATTTCCTTTTTTCAATATTTCCTTATATCAATGTTTCCTTTTTTCAATATTTCCTTTTTTCAATATTTCCTTTTTTCTATATTTCTCTTTTTCATTATTTCCTCTTCTCAATATTTCCTTTTTTCAATATTTCTTTTTTCTATACTTTTTTTTGTCAAAATTTCCTTTTTTCTAAATTTCCATTCTTCAATATTTCCTATGTTCAATATTTCCACTTTTCTATACTTCCTTTTGTCAAAATTTCCTTTTGTCAATATTTCTTTTTTCAATTTTTCCTTTAGTCTTTAATGTCTTTTTTCTATACTTCCTTTTGTCAATATTTTTTACTATACTTCCTTTTGTCAATATTTCCTTTTGTCAATATTTCCTTTTTTCAATATTTCCTTTTGTCAATATTTCCTTTTGTCAATATTTATTTTTTCAATTTTTCCTTTTTTCAATATTTCCTTTTTTCAATATTTTCTTTTTTCAATATTTCCTTTTGTCAATAATTCCTTTTTTCTATACTTCCTTTTTTCTATATTTCCTTTTGTCAATATTTCCTTTTGTCAATATTTCCTTTTTTCAATATTTCCTTTTGTCAACATTTCCTTTTTTCTATACTTCCTTTTGTCAATATTTTCTTTTGTCAATATTTCCTTTTGTAAATATTCCTTTTTTTCTATACTTCCTTTTGTCAATATTTCCTTTTGTCAATATTTCCTTTTTTCAATATTTCCTTTTTTCAATATTTCATTTTTTCTATACTTCCTTTTTTCAATATTTCCTTTTTTCTATACTTCCTTTTGTCAAAATTTCTTTTTGTCAATATTCCCTTTTGGTAATATTTATTTTTTTCAATACTTCCTATTGGCATTATTTCCTTTTTTTACAATATTTCCATTTGTCAAAATTTCCTTTTTTCAATATTTCCTTTTTTCAATATTTCCTTTGTCAATATTTCCTTTTGTCAATATATCCTTTTTTCATTATTTCCTTTTTTCAATTTTTCCTTTTTTCTATGCTTTCTTTTCTCAATATTTCCTTTTGTCAATATTTCCATTTTTCAATATTTCCTTTTGTCAATATTTCCTTTTGTCAATATTTCTTTTTGTTAATATTTCCTTTTGTCAATATTTCCTTTATTCAATATTTCCTTTTGTCAATATTTCTTTTTTTCTATACTTCCTTTTGTCAATATTTCCTTTTGTCAATATTTCCTTTTTTCTATACTTCCTTTTGTCAATATTTCCTTTTGTCAATATTTCCTTTTGTCAATATTTCCTTTTGTCAATATTTCCTTTTTTCAATACTTCCTTTTTTCAATATTTCCTTTTTTCTATACTTCTTTTTGTCAATAATTCCTTTTGTCAATATTATCTTTTGCAAATCTTTCCTTTTTTCTATACTTTCTTTTGTCAATATTACCTTTTTTCAACATTTCCTTTTGTCAATATATCCTTTAATCAATATTGCCTTTTTTCAATATTTCCTTTTGTCATTATTTCTTTTTTTCAATATTTCCTTTTTTCAATATTTCCTTTTTTCAATATTTTCTTTTGTCAATATTTCCTTTTTTCAATATTTCCTTTTTTCAATATTTTCTTTTTTCAATATTTCCTTTTCTCAATATTTCCTTTTTTCAATATTTCCTTTTTTCTATACTTCCTTTTTTCAATATTTCCTTTTTTCTATACTTCCTTTTGTTAATATTTCCTTCTGTCAATATTTCCTTTTGTCAATATTTCCTTTTTTCTATACTTCCTTTTGTCAATTTTTCTTTTTGTAAATTTTTCCTTTCGTCAATATTTACTTTTGTCAATATTTCCTTTTGTCAATAATTCCTTTTTTCAATATTTCCTTTTGTCAATATATCCTTTTTTCATTATTTCCTTTTTTGAATAATTCCTTTTTTCTATGCTTTCTTTTTTCAATATTTCCTTTTGTCAATATTTCCATTTTTCAATATTTCCTTTTGTCAATATTTCCTTTTGTCAATATTTCTTTTTGTCAATATTTCCTTTTGTCAATATTTCCTTTATTCAATATTTCCTTTTGTCAATATTTCCTTTTTTCTATACTTCCTTATGTCACTATTTCCTTTTTTTATATTTCCTTTTGTCAATATTTCCTTTTGTCAATATTTCCTTTTGTCAATATTTCCTTTTTTCAATATTTCCTTTTTTCTATACTTCTTTTTTTCAATAATTCCTTTTGTCAATATTACCTTTTGCAAATCTTTCCTTTTTTCTATACTTTCTTTTGTCAATATTACCTTTTTTCAACATTTCCTTTTGTCAATATATCCTTTTATCAATATTTCCTTTTTTAATATTTCCTTTTGTCAATATTTCTTTTATTCAATATTTCCTTTTTTCAATATTTCCTTTTTTCAATATTTCCTTTTGTTAATATTTCCTTTTTTCAATATTTCCTTTTTTCAATATTTTCTTTTTTCAATATTTCCTTTTCTCAATATTTCCTTTTTCAATATTTCCTTTTTTCTATACTTCCTTTTTTCAATATTTCCTTTTTTCTATACTTCCTTTTGTCAATATTTCCTTTTGTCAATATTTCCTTTTGTCAATATTTCCTTTTGTCAATGTTTCTTTTTTTCTATACTTCCTTTTGTCAATATTTCCTTTTGTAAATTTTTCCTTTCGTCAATATTTACTTTTGTCAATATTTCCTTTTGTCAATATTTCCTTTTTTTAAATATTTCCTTTTATCAATGTTTTCTTTTTTCAATATCTCCTTTTTTCAATATTTCCTTTTGTTAATATTTCCTTTTGTCAATATTTTCTTTTGTCAATAATTCCTTTTGTCAATATTTCCATTTTTCAATATTCCCTTCTGTCAATATTTCCTTTTTTCAATATTTCTTTTTTTCAATATTTCCTTTTGTCAATATTACCTTTTTTCAATGTTTCCTTTTTTCAATATTTATTTTTATCAATATTTCCTTTTTTCAATGCTTCCGTTTGTCAATATTTCCTTTTTTCTATTCTTCCTTTTTTCAATATTTCCTTTTTTCATTATTTCCTTTTTTCAATATTTCCTTTTTTCTATACTTTCTTTTTTCAATATTTCCTTTTGTGAATATTTCAATTTTTCAATATTTCCTTTTGTCAATATTTCCTTTTGTCAATATTTCTTTTTGTCAATATTTCCTTTTGTCAATATTTCCTTTATTCAATATTTCCTTTTGTCAATATTTTCTTTTTTCTATACTTCCTTTTGTCAATATTTCCTTTTGTCAATATTTCCTTTTTTCTATACTTTCTTTTGTCAATATTTCCTTTTTTTATATTTCCTTTTGTCAATATTTCCTTTTGTCAATATTTCCTTTTTTCAATACTTCCTTTTTTCAATATTTCCTTTTTTCTATACTTCTTTTTGTCAATAATTCCTTTTGTCAATATTACCTTTTGCAAATCTTTCCTTTTTTCTATACTTTCTTTAGTCAATATTTCTTTTTTTCAACATTTCCTTTTGTCAATATTTCTTTTTGTCAATATTTCCTTTTTTCAATATTTCCTTTTGTCAATATTTCTTTTTGTCAATATTTCCTTTTTTCAATATTTCCTTTTGTCAATATTTCTTTTTGTCAATATTTCCTTTTTTCAATATTTCCTTTTGTCAATATTTCCTTTTGTCAATATTTCCTTTTTTCAATATTTCCTTTTTTCAATATTTTCTTTTTTCAATATTTCCTTTTGTCAATATTTCCTTTTTTCAATATTTCCTTTTTTCTATACTTCCTTTTTTCAATATTTCCTTTTTTCTATACTTCCTTTTGTCAATATTTCCTTTTGTCAATATTTCCTTTTGTAAATTTTTCCTTTCGTCAATATTTACTTTTGTCAATATTTCCTTTTGTCAATATTTCCTTTTTTCAATATTTCCTTATATCAATGTTTCCTTTTTTCAATATTTCCTTTTTTCAATATTTCCTTTTTTCTATATTTCTCTTTTTCATTATTTCCTCTTCTCAATATTTCCTTTTTTCAATATTTCTTTTTTCTATACTTTTTTTTGTCAAAATTTCCTTTTTTCTAAATTTCCATTCTTCAATATTTCCTATGTTCAATATTTCCACTTTTCTATACTTCCTTTTGTCAAAATTTCCTTTTGTCAATATTTCTTTTTTCAATTTTTCCTTTAGTCTTTATTGTCTTTTTTCTATACTTCCTTTTGTCAATATTTTTTACTATACTTCCTTTTGTCAATATTTCCTTTTGTCAATATTTCCTTTTTTCAATATTTCCTTTTGTCAATATTTCCTTTTTTCAATATATACTTTTTTCAATATTTCCTTTTTTCAATATTCCCTTTTTTCAATAATTCCTTTTTTCTATACTTCCTTTTGTCAATATTTCCTTTTGTCAATATTTATTTTTTCACATTTTCCTTTTTTCAATATTTCCTTTACTCAATATTTTCTTTTGTCAATATTTCCTTTTGTAAATATTCCTTTTTTTCTATACTTCCTTTTGTCAATATTTCCTTTTGTCAATATTTCCTTTTTTCAATATTTCCTTTTTTCAATATTTCATTTTTTCTATACTTCCTTTTTTCAATATTTCCTTTTTTCTATACTTCCTTTTGTCAAAATTTCTTTTTGTCAATATTCCCTTTTGGTAATATTTATTTTTTTCAATACTTCCTATTGGCATTATTTCCTTTTTTACAATATTTCCATTTGTCAAAATTTCCTTTTTTCAATATTTCCTTTTTTCAATATTTCCTTTGTCAATATTTCCTTTTGTCAATATATCCTTTTTTCATTATTTCCTTTTTTCAATTTTTCCTTTTTTCTATGCTTTCTTTTCTCAATATTTCCTTTTGTCAATATTTCCATTTTTCAATATTTCCTTTTGTCAATATTTCCTTTTGTCAATATTTCTTTTTGTCAATATTTCCTTTTGTCAATATTTCCTTTATTCAATATTTCCTTTTGTCAATATTTCTTTTTTTCTATACTTCCTTTTGTCAATATTTCCTTTTGTCAATATTTCCTTTTTTCTATACTTCCTTTTGTCACTAATTCCTTTTTTTATATTTCCTTTTGTCAATATTTCCTTTTGTCAATATTTCCTTTTGTCAATATTTCCTTTTTTCAATACTTCCTTTTTTCAATATTTCCTTTTTTCTATACTTGTTTTTGTCAATAATTCCTTTTGTCAATATTATCTTTTGCAAATCTTTCCTTTTTTCTATACTTTCTTATGTCAATATTACCTTTTTTCAACATTTCCTTTTGTCAATATATCCTTTAATCAATATTGCCTTTTTTCAATATTTCCTTTTGTCATTATTTCTTTTTTTCAATATTTCCTTTTTTCAATATTTCCTTTTTTCAATATTTTCTTTTGTCAATATTTCCTTTTTTCAATATTTCCTTTTTTCAATATTTTCTTTTTTCAATATTTCCTTTTCTCAATATTTCCTTTTTTCAATATTTCCTTTTTTCTATACTTCCTTTTTTCAATATTTCCTTTTTTCTATACTTCCTTTTGTTAATATTTCCTTCTGTCAATATTTCCTTTTGTCAATATATCCTTTTTTCATTATTTCCTTTTTTGAATATTTCCTTTTTTCTATGCTTTCTTTTTTCAATATTTCCTTTTGTCAATATTTCCATTTTTCAATATTTCCTTTTGTCAATATTTCCTTTTGTCAATATTTCTTTTTGTCAATATTTCCTTTTGTCAATATTTCCTTTATTCAATATTTCCTTTTGTCAATATTTCCTTTTTTCTATACTTCCTTATGTCACTATTTCCTTTTTTTATATTTCCTTTTGTCAATATTTCCTTTTGTCAATATTTCCTTTTGTCAATATTTCCTTTTTTCAATATTTCCTTTTTTCTATACTTCTTTTTTTCAATAATTCCTTTTGTCAATATTACCTTTTGCAAATCTTTCCTTTTTTCTATACTTTCTTTTGTCAATATTACCTTTTTTCAACATTTCCTTTTGTCAATATATCCTTTTATCAATATTTCCTTTTTTAATATTTCCTTTTGTCAATATTTCTTTTATTCAATATTTCCTTTTTTCAATATTTCCTTTTTTCAATATTTCCTTTTGTCAATATTTCCTTTTTTCAATATTTCCTTTTTTCAATATTTTCTTTTTTCAATATTTCCTTTTCTCAATATTTCCTTTTTCAATATTTCCTTTTTTCTATACTTCCTTTTTTCAATATTTCCTTTTTTCTATACTTCCTTTTGTCAATATTTCCTTTTGTCAATATTTCCTTTTGTCAATGTTTCTTTTTTTCTATACTTCCTTTTGTCAATATTTCCTTTTGTAAATTTTTCCTTTCGTCAATATTTACTTTTGTCAATATTTCCTTTTGTCAATATTTCCTTTTTTTAAATATTTCCTTTTATCAATGTTTCCTTTTTTCAATATCTCCTTTTTTCAATATTTCCTTTTGTTAATATTTCCTTTTGTCAATATTTTCTTTTGTCAATAATTCCTTTTGTCAATATTTCCATTTTTCAATATTCCCTTCTGTCAATATTTCCTTTTTTCAATATTTCTTTTTTTCAATATTTCCTTTTGTCAATATTACCTTTTTTCAATGTTTCCTTTTTTCAATATTTATTTTTATCAATATTTCCTTTTTTCTATTCTTCTTTTTTTCAATATTTCCTTTTTTCATTATTTCCTTTTTTCAATATTTCCTTTTTTCTATACTTTCTTTTTTCAATATTTCCTTTTGTGAATATTTCAATTTTTCAATATTTCCTTTTGTCAATATTTCCTTTTGTCAATATTTCTTTTTGTCAATATTTCCTTTTGTCAATATTTCCTTTATTCAATATTTCCTTTTGTCAATATTTGCTTTTTCCTATACTTCCTTTTGTCAATATTTCCTTTTGTCAATATTTCCTTTTTTCTATACTTCCTTTTGTCACTATTTCCTTTTTTTATATTTCCTTTTGTCAATATTTCCTTTTTTCAATACTTCCTTTTTTCAATATTTCCTTTTTTCTATACTTCTTTTTGTCAATAATTCCTTTTGTCAATATTACCTTTTGCAAATCTTTCCTTTTTTCTATACTTTCTTTTGTCAATATTTCTTTTTTTCAACATTTCCTTTTGTCAATATTTCTTTTTGTCAATATTTCCTTTTTTCAATATTTCCTTTTGTCAATATTTCCTTTTTTCAATATTTCTTTTTTTCAATATTTCCTTTTGTCAATATTTCTTTTTGTCAATATTTCCTTTTTTCAATATTTCCTTTTGTCAATATTTCCTTTTGTCAATATTTCCTTTTTTCAATATTTCCTTTTTTCAATATTTTCTTTTTTCAATATTTCCTTTTGTCAATATTTCCTTTTTTCAATATTTCCTTTTTTCTATACTTCCTTTTTTCAATATTTCCTTTTTTCAATACTTCCTTTTGTCAATATTTCCTTTTGTCAATATTTCCTTTTGTAAATTTTTCCTTTCGTCAATATTTACTTTTGTCAATATTTCCTTTTGTCAATATTTCCTTTTTTCAATATTTCCTTATATCAATGTTTCCTTTTTTCAATATTTCCTTTTTTCAATATTTCCTTTTTTCTATATTTCTCTTTTTCATTATTTCCTCTTCTCAATATTTCCTTTTTTCAATATTTCTTTTTTCTATACTTTTTTTTGTCAAAATTTCCTTTTTTCTAAATTTCCATTCTTCAATATTTCCTATGTTCAATATTTCCACTTTTCTATACTTCCTTTTGTCAAAATTTCCTTTTGTCAATATTTCTTTTTTCAATTTTTCCTTTAGTCTTTATTGTCTTTTTTCTATACTTCCTTTTGTCAATATTTTTTACTATACTTCCTTTTGTCAATATTTCCTTTTGTCAATATTTCCTTTTTTCAATATTTCCTTTTGTCAATATTTCCTTTTGTCAATATTTATTTTTTCAAATTTTCCTTTTTTCAATATTTCCTTTTTTCAATATTTTCTTTTTTCAATATTTCCTTTTGTCAATATTTCCTTTTTTCTATACTTCCTTTTGTCACTAATTCCTTTTTTTATATTTCCTTTTGTCAATATTTCCTTTTGTCAATATTTCCTTTTGTCAATATTTCCTTTTTTCAATACTTCCTTTTTTCAATATTTCCTTTTTTCTATACTTCTTTTTGTCAATAATTCCTTTTGTGAATATTATCTTTTGCAAATCTTTCCTTTTTTCTATACTTTCTTTTGTCAATATTACCTTTTTTCAACATTTCCTTTTGTCAATATATCCTTTAATCAATATTGCCTTTTTTCAATATTTCCTTTTGTCATTATTTCTTTTTTTCAATATTTCCTTTTTTCAATATTTCCTTTTTTCAATATTTTCTTTTGTCAATATTTCCTTTTTTCAATATTTCCTTTTTTCAATATTTTCTTTTTTCAATATTTCCTTTTCTCAATATTTCCTTTTTTCAATATTTCCTTTTTTCTATACTTCCTTTTTTCAATATTTCCTTTTTTCTATACTTCCTTTTGTTAATATTTCCTTCTGTCAATATTTCCTTTTGTCAATATTTCCTTTTTTCTATACTTCCTTTTGTCAATTTTTCTTTTTGTAAATTTTTCCTTTCGTCAATATTTACTTTTGTCAATATTTCCTTTTGTCAATAATTCCTTTTTTCAATATTTCCTTATATCAATGTTTCCTTTTTTCAATATTTTCTTTTTTCAATATTTCCTTTTGTTAATATTTCCATTTGTCAATATTTTCTTTTGTCAATAATTCCTTTTGTAAATATTTCCATTTTTCAATATTCCCTTCTGTCAATATTTCCTTTTTTCAATATTTCTTTTTTTCAATATTTCCTTTTGTCAATATTTCTTTTTGTCAATTTTACCTTTTTTCAATGTTTCCTTTTTTCAATATTTACTTTTATCAATATTTCCTCTTTTCAATGCTTCCGTTTGTCAATATTTCCTTTTGTCAATATTTCCTTTTGTGAAAATATCCTTTTTTCAATATTTCCTTTTTTCTATTCTTCCTTTTTTCAATATTTCCTTTTTTCATTATTTCCTTTTTTCAATATTTCCTTATTTCTTTACTTTTTTTTTTCAATATTTCCTTTCGTCAATATTTCCATTTTTCAATATTTCCTTTTGTCAATATTTCCTTTTGTCAATATTTCTTTTTGTCAATATTTCCTTTTGTCAATATTTCCTTTATTCAATATTTTCTTTTGTCAATATTTCCTTTTTTCTATACTTCCTTTTGTCAATATTTCCTTTTGTCAATATTTCCTTTTTTCTATACTTCCTTTTGTCACTATTTCCTTTTTTTATATTTCCTTTTGTCAATATTTCCTTTTTTCAATATTTCCTTTTGTCAAAATTTCCTTTTTTCAATACTTCCTTTTTTCAATATTTCCTTTTTTCTATACTTTTTTTTGTCAATAATTCATTTTGTCAATATTACCTTTTGCAAATCTTTCCTTTTTTCTATACTATCTTTTGTCAATATTTCCTTTTTTCAACATTTCCTTTTGTCAATATATCCTTTTATCAATATTTCCTTTTGTCAATATTTCCTTTTGTCAATATTTCCTTTTGTCAATATTTCCTTTTTTCTATACTTCCTTTTGTCAATATTTCCTTTTGTAAATTTTTCTTTTCGTCAATATTTACTTTTGTCAATATTTCCTTTTGTCAATATTTCCTTTTTTCAATATTTCCTTATATCAATGTTTCCTTTTTTCAATATTTCCTTTTTTCAATATTTACTTTTGTTAATATTTCCTTTTGTCAATATTTCCTTTTGTCAATAATTCCTTTTGTCAATATTTCCATTTTTCAATATTCCCTTCTGTCAATATGTCCTTTTTTCAATATTTCTTTTTTTCAATATTTCCTTTTGTCAATATTTCTTTTTGTCAATATTACCTTTTTTCAATGTTTCCTTTTTTCAATATTTACTTTTATCAATATTTCCTTTTTTCAATGCTTCCGTTTGTTAATATTTCCTTTTGTCAATATTTCCTTTTGTCAATATATCCTTTTTTCAATATTTCATTTCGTCAATATTTCGTTTTTTCAATATTTCCTTTTGTCAATATTTCCTTTTTTCAATATTTCCTTTTTTCAATATTTCCTTTTGTCAATATTTCCTTTTGTCAATATTTCCTTATGTCAATATTTCCTTTTTTCTATACTTCCTTTTGTCAATATTTCCTTTTCTCAATATTTCCTTTTGTCAATTAATCCTCTTTTCAATATTTCCTTTTTTCAATACTTCCTTTTTTCAATATTTCCTTTTTTCAATATTTCCTTTTTTCAATATTTCCTTTTTTCAATATTTCCTTTTTTCAATATTTCCTTTTTTCTATACGTCCTTTTTTCAATATTTCCTTTTGTCAATATTTCCTTTTTTCAATATTTCCTTTTTTCAATATTTCCTTTTTTCTATACGTCCTTTTTTCAATATTTCCTTTTGTCAATATTTCCTTTTTTCAATATTTACTTTTGCAAAAATTTATTTTTGTCAATATTTCCTTTTGTCAATATTTCCTTTTTTCAATATTTCCATTTTTCTATACTTCCTTTTTTCAATATTTCATTTTGTCAATATTTCCTTCATTTGATATTTCCTTTTGTCAACATTTCCTTTTTTCTATACTTCCTTTTGTCAGTATTTTCTTTTGTCAATATTTCCTTTTGTAAATATTCCTTTTTTTTTGTATACTTCCTTTTGTCAATATTTCCTTTTGTCAATATTTCCTTTTTTCTATACTTCCTTTTTTCAATATTTCCTTTTTTCTATACTTCCTTATGTCAAAATTTCTTTTTGTCAATATTCCCTTTTGATAATATTTATTTTTTTCTATACTTCCTATTGGCATTATTTCCTTTTTTACAATATTTCCTTTTGTCAAAATTTCCTTTTTTCAATATTTCCTTTTTTCAATATTTCCTTTTGTCAATATTTCCTTTTGTCAATATATCCTTTTTTCAATATTTCCTTTTTTCTATACTTCCTTTTTTCAATATTTCCTTTTTTCAATATTTCCTTTTTTTAATATTTCCTTTTTTCTATACGTCCTTTTTTCAATATTTCCTTTTGTCAATATTTCCATTCTTCAATATTTACTTTTGTCAATATTTCCTTTTGTCAATATTTCCTTTTGTCAATATTTCCTTTTTTCAATATTTCCTTTTATCAATATTTCCTTTTTTCAATATTTCCTTTTGTCAATATTTCCTTTTTTCAATATTTCCTTTTTTCTATATGTCACTTTTCCATTATTTCCTTTTCTCAATATTTCCTTTTTTCAACATTTCCTTTTTTCTATACTTTTTTTTGTCAATAATTCATTTTGTCAATATTACCTTTTGCAAATCTTTCCTTTTTTCTATACTATCTTTTGTCAATATTTCCTTTTTTCAACATTTCCTTTTGTCAATATATCCTTTTATCAATATTTCCTTTTGTCAATATTTCCTTTTGTCAATATTTCCTTTTGTCAATATTTCCTTTTGTCAATATTTCCTTTTTTCTATACTTCCTTTTGTCAATATTTCCTTTTGTAAATTTTTCTTTTTGTCAATATTTACTTTTGTCAATATTTCCTTTTGTCAATATTCCCTTTTTTCAATATTTCCTTATATCAATGTTTCCTTTTTTCAATATTTCCTTTTTTCAATATTTACTTTTGTTAATATTTCCTTTTGTCAATATTTCCTTTTGTCAATAATTCCTTTTGTCAATATTTCCATTTTTCAATATTCCCTTCTGTCAATATTTCCTTTTTTCAATATTTCTTTTTTTCAATATTTCCTTTTGTCAATATTTCTTTTTGTCAATATTACCTTTTTTCAATGTTTCCTTTTTTCAATATTTACTTTTATCAATATTTCCTTTTTTCAATGCTTCCGTTTGTTAATATTTCCTTTTGTCAATATTTCCTTTTGTCAATATATCCTTTTTTCAATATTTCATTTCGTCAATATTTCGTTTTTTCAATATTTCCTTTTGTCAATATTTCCTTTTTTCAATATTTCCTTTTTTCAATATTTCCTATTGTCAATATTTCCTTTTGTCAATATTTCCTTATGTCAATATTTCCTTTTTTCTATACTTCCTTTTGTCAATATTTCCTTTTCTCAATATTTCCTTTTGTCAATATATCCTCTTTTCAATATTTCCTTTTTTCTATACTTCCTTTTTTCAATATTTCCTTTTTTCAATATTTCCTTTTTTCAATATTTCCTTTTTTCAATATTTCCTTTTTTCAATATTTCCTTTTTTCTATACGTCCTTTTTTCAATATTTCCTTTTGTCAATATTTCCTTTTTTCAATATTTCCTTTTTTCAATATTTCCTTTTTTCTATACGTCCTTTTTTCAATATTTCCTTTTGTCAATATTTCCTTTTTTCAATATTTACTTTTGTAACAATTTATTTTTTTCAATATTTCCTTTTGTCAATATTTCCTTTTTTCAATATTTCCTTTTTTCTATACTTCCTTTTTTCAATATTTCATTTTGTCAATATTTCCTTCATTTGATATTTCCTTTTGTCAACATTTCCTTTTTTCTATACTTCCTTTTGTCAATATTTTCTTTTGTCAATATTTCCTTTTGTAAATATTCCTTTTTTTTTGTATACTTCCTTTTGTCAATATTTCCTTTTGTCAATATTTCCTTTTTTCTATACTTCCTTTTTTCAATATTTCCTTTTTTCTATACTTCCTTATGTCAAAATTTCTTTTTGTCAATATTCCCTTTTGATAATATTTATTTTTTTCTATACTTCCTATTGGCATTATTTCCTTTTTTACAATATTTCCTTTTGTCAAAATTTCCTTTTTTCAATATTTCCTTTTTTCAATATTTCCTTTTGTCAATATTTCCTTATGTCAATATTTCCTTTTTTCTATACTTCCTTTTGTCAATATTTCCTTTTCTCAATATTTCCTTTTGTCAATATATCCTCTTTTCAATATTTCCTTTTTTCTATACTTCCTTTTTTCAATATTTCCTTTTTTCAATATTTCCTTTTTTCAATATTTCCTTTTTTCAATATTTCCTTTTTTCTATACGTCCTTTTTTCAATATTTCCTTTTTTTCAATATTTCCTTTTTTCAATATTTACTTTTGTAAAAATTTATTTTTGTCAATATTTCCTTTTGTCAATATTTCCTTTTTTCAATATTTCCTTTTTTCTATACTTCCTTTTTTCAATATTTCATTTTGTCAATATTTCCTTCATTTGATATTTCCTTTTGTCAACATTTCCTTTTTTCTATACTTCCTTTTGTCAATATTTTCTTTTGTCAATATTTCCTTTTGTAAATATTCCTTTTTTTTTGTATACTTCCTTTTGTCAATATTTCCTTTTGTCAATATTTCCTTTTTTCTATACTTCCTTTTTTCAATATTTCCTTTTTTCTATACTTCCTTATGTCAAAATTTCTTTTTGTCAATATTCCCTTTTGATAATATTTATTTTTTTCTATACTTCCTATTGGCATTATTTCCTTTTTTACAATATTTCCTTTTGTCAAAATTTCCTTTTTTCAATATTTCCTTTTTTCAATATTTCCTTTTGTCAATATTTCCTTTTGTCAATATATCCTTTTTTCAATATTTCCTTTTTTCTATACTTCCTTTTTTCAATATGTCCTTTTTTCAATATTTCCTTTTTTTAATATTTCCTTTTTTCTATACGTCCTTTTTTCAATATTTCCTTTTGTCAATATTTCCATTCTTCAATATTTACTTTTGTCAATATTTCCTTTTGTCAATATTTCCTTTTGTCAATATTTCCTTTTTTCAATATTTCCTTTTATCAATATTTCCTTTTTTCAATATTTCCTTTTGTCAATATTTCCTTTTTTCAATATTTCCTTTTTTCTATATGTCACTTTTTCATTATTTCCTTTTCTCAATATTTCCTTTTTTCAACATTTCCTTTTTTCTATACTTTTTTTTGTCAATAATTCATTTTGTCAATATTACCTTTTGCAAATCTTTCCTTTTTTCTATACTATCTTTTGTCAATATTTCCTTTTTTCAACATTTCCTTTTGTCAATATATCCTTTTATCAATATTTCCTTTTGTCAATATTTCCTTTTGTCAATATTTCCTTTTGTCAATATTTCCTTTTTTCTATACTTCCTTTTGTCAATATTTCCTTTTGTAAATTTTTCTTTTCGTCAATATTTACTTTAGTCAATATTTCCTTTTGTCAATATTTCCTTTTTTCAATATTTCCTTATATCAATGTTTCCTTTTTTCAATATTTCCTTTTTTCAATATTTACTTTTGTTAATATTTCCTTTTGTCAATATTTCCTTTTGTCAATAATTCCTTTTGTCAATATTTCCATTTTTCAATATTCCCTTCTGTCAATATTTCCTTTTTTCAATATTTTTTTTTTTCAATATTTCCTTTTGTCAATATTTCTTTTTGTCAATATTACCTTTTTTCAATGTTTCCTCTTTTCAATATTTACTTTTATCAATATTTCCTTTTTTCAATGCTTCCGTTTGTTAATATTTCCTTTTGTCAATATTTCCTTTTGTCAATATGTCCTTTTTTCAATATTTCATATCGTCAATATTTCGTTTTTTCAATATTTCCTTTTGTCAATATTTCCTTTTTTCAATATTTCCTTTTTTCAATATTTCCTTTTGTCAATATTTCCTTTTGTCAATATTTCCTTATGTCAATATTTCCTTTTTTCTATACTTCCTTTTGTCAATATTTCCTTTTCTCAATATTTCCTTTTGTCAATATATCCTCTTTTCAATATTTCCTTTTTTCTATACTTCCTTTTTTCAATATTTCCTTTTTTCAATATTTCCTTTTTTCAATATTTCCTTTTTTCAATATTTCCTTTTTTCAATATTTCCTTTTTTCAATATTTCCTTTTTTCAATATTTCCTTTTTTCTATACGTCCTTTTTTCAATATTTCCTTTTGTCAATATTTCCTTTTTTCAATATTTACTTTTGTAAAAATTTATTTTTGTCAATATTTCCTTTTGTCAATATTTCCTTTTTTCAATATTTCCTTTTTTCTATACTTCCTTTTTTCAATATTTCATTTTGTCAATATTTCCTTCATTTGATATTTCCTTTTGTCAACATTTCCTTTTTTCTATACTTCCTTTTGTCAATATTTTCTTTTGTCAATATTTCCTTTTGTAAATATTCCTTTTTTTTTGTATACTTCCTTTTGTCAATATTTCCTTTTGTCAATATTTCCTTTTTTCTTTACTTCCTTTTTTCAATATTTCCTTTTTTCTATACTTCCTTATGTCAAAATTTCTTTTTGTCAATATTCCCTTTTGATAATATTTATTTTTTTCTATACTTCCTATTGGCATTATTTCCTTTTTTACAATATTTCCTTTTGTCAAAATTTCCTTTTTTCAATATTTCCTTTTTTCAATATTTCCTTTTGTCAATATTTCCTTTTGTCAATATATCCTTTTTTCAATATTTCCTTTTTTCTATACTTCCTTTTTTCAATATTTCCTTTTTTCAATATTTCCTTTTTTTAATATTTCCTTTTTTCTATACTTCCTTTTTTCAATATTTCCTTTTGTCAATATTTCCATTCTTCAATATTTACTTTTGTCAATATTTCCTTTTGTCAATATTTCCTTTTGTCAATATTTCCTTTTTTCAATATTTCCTTTTATCAATATTTCCTTTTTTCAATATTTCCTTTTGTCAATATTTCCTTTTTTCAATATTTCCTTTTTTCTATATGTCACTTTTTCATTATTTCCTTTTCTCAATATTTCCTTTTTTCAACATTTCCTTTTTTCTATACTTCCTTTTGTCAATATTTCCTTTTTTCTAAATTTCCATTTTTCAATATTTCCTGTGTTCAATATTTCCACTTTTCTATACTTCCTTTTGTCAAAATTTCCTTTTGTCAATATTTCCTTTTTTCAATATTTCCTTTTGTCTGTATTGTCTTTTTTCTATACTTCCTTTTGTCAATATATTTTTTTCTATACTTCCTTTTGTCAATATTTCCTTTTGTCAATATTTCCTTTTGTCAATAGTTCCTTTTTTCAATATTTCCTTTTGTCAATATTTTCTTTTGTCACTATTTCCTTTTGTCAATATTTCCTTTATTCAATATTTCCTTTTGCCAATATTTCCTTTTTTCTATACTTCCTTTTTTCAATATTTCCTTTTGTGAATATTTCCTTTTTTCAATATTTCCTATTTCAATAATTCATTTTTTCAATATTTCCTTTTTTCAATATTTCCTTTTTTCAATATTTCCGTATGTCAATATTTCCTTTTTTCTATACTTTCTTTTGTCAATATTTCCTTTTGTAAATATTTCCTTTTGTCAATATTTCCTTTTTTCAATATTTCCTTTTTTCAATATTTCCTTTATTCAATATTCCTTTTTTTCAATAATTCCTTTTTTCTATACTTCCTTTTGTCAATATTTCCTTTTGTCAATATTTCCTTATTTCAATATTTTCTTTTGTCAATATTTCCTTTTGTCAATATTTCCTTTTTTCTATACTTCCTTTTTCAAAATTTCTTGTGTTCAATATTACCTTTTGTCAATATTTCCTTTTTTCCTATGCTTCCTTTTGGCAATATTTCCTTTTTTCAATATTTCCTTTTGTCAAAATTTCCTTTTTTCAATATTTCCTTTTTTCAATATTTCCTTTTATCAATATTTCCTTTTGTCAATATTTCCTTTTTTCAATATTTCCTTTTGTCAATATTTCATTTTTTCAATACTTCCGTTTGTCAATATTTCCTTTTGTAAATATTTCCTTTTGTCAATATATCCTTTTTTCAATATTTCCTTTTTTCTATACTTCCTTTTTTCAATATTTCCTGTTTTTAATATTTCCTTTTTTCAATTATTCCTTTTTTCAATATTTCCTTTTTTCAATATTTCCTTTTTTCAATATTTCCTTTTTTCTATACTTCCTTTTTACAATATTTCCTTTTTTCTATACTTCCTTTTGTCAAAATTTATTTTTGTCAATATTACCATTTGTCAATATTTCCTTTTTTCCTATGCTTCCTTTTGGCAATATTTCCTTTTTTCAATATTTCCTTTTGTCAAGATTTCCTTTTTTCAATATTTCCTTTTTTCAATATTTCCTTTTATCTATATTTCCTTTTGCAAATATTTCCTTTTTTCAATATTTCCTTTTGTCAATATTTCATTTTTTCAATGCTTCCGTTTGTCAGTATTTCCTTTTGTAAACATTTCCTTTTGTCAATATTTCTTTTTTCAATATTTCCTTTTTTATATACTTCCTTTTTTCAATATTTCCTTTTTTTAATATTTCCTTTTTTCAATATTTCCTTTTTTCAATATTTCCTTTTTTCAATATTTCCTTTTTTCTATACGTCCTTTTTTCAATATTTCCTTTTGTCAATATTTCCTTTTTTCAATATTTACTTTTGTCAATATTTCCTTTTGTCAATATTTCCTTTTTTCAATATTTCCTTTTGTCAATATTTCCTTTTTTCAATATTTCTTTTTGTCAATATTGCCTTTTGTCAATATTTCCCTTTGTCAATATTTCCTTTTTTCAATATTTCCTTTTTTCTATACTTTCTTTTTTCAATATTACATTTTGTCAATATTTCCTTCATTCAATATTTCCGTTTTTCAATATTTCCTTTTTTCAATATTTCCTTTTGTCAATTTTTCATTTTGTCAATATTTCCTTTTTTCAATATTTCCTTTTTTCAATAATTCCTTTTTTCAATATTTCATTTTGTCAATATTTCCTTCATTCAATATTTCCGTTTTTCAATATTTCCTTTTTTCAATACTTCCTTTCGTCAATATTTCCTTTTGTCAATATTTCCTTTTTTCAATATTTCCTTTTTTTAATAATTCCTTTTGTCAATATTTCCTTTTTTCAATATTTCCTTTTGTCAATATTTCCTTTTGTCAATATTTCCTTTTGTCAATATTTCCTTTTTTCAATATTTCCTCTTTTCAATATTTCCTTTTTTCTATACTTCCTTTCTTCAATATTTTCTTTTTTCTATACTTCCTTTTGTCAATATTTCCTTTTTTCTATACATCCTTTTGTCAATATTTCCTTTTTTCAATATTTCCTTGTGTCAAAAATTCCTTTTGTCAATATTTCCTTTTTTCAATATTTCCTTTGTCAATATTTTCTTTTGTCAATTTTTCCTTTATTCAATATTTCCTTTTGTCAATATGTCCTTTTTTCGATACTTCCATTTGTCAATATTTCCTTTTGTCAATATTTCCTTTTGTCAATATCTCCTTTTTTCAATATTTCCTTTTTTCTATTCTTCCTTTTTTCAATATTTCCTTTTTTTTTATTTCCTTTTTGCAATATTTCCTTTTTTCTATACTTTCTTTTTTCAATATTTCCTTTTGTATATATTTCCATTTTTCAATATTTCCTTTTGTCAATATTTCCTTTTGTCAAAATTCCTTTTATCAATATTTCCTTTTGTCATATTTACTTTTTTCATTATTTCCTTTTATCAATATTTCCTTTTTTCAATATTTCCTTTTGTCAATATTTCCTTTTTTCAATATTTCCTTTTTTCTATATTTCACTTTTTCATTATTTCCTTTTCTCAATATTTCCTTTTTTCAACATTTCCTTTTTTCTATACTTCCTTTTGTCAATATTTCCTTTTTTCTAAATTTCCATTTTTCAATATTTCCTGTGTTCAATATTTCCACTTTTCTATACTTCCTTTTGTCAAAATTTCCTTTTGTCAATATTTCCTTTTTTCAATATTTCCTTTTGTCTGTATTGTCTTTTTTCTATACTTCCTTTTGTCAATATTTTTTTTTCTATACTTCCTTTTGTCAATATTTCCTTTTGTCAATATTTCCTTTTGTCAATATTTCCTTTTTTCAATATTTCCTTTTGTCAATATTTCCTTTTGTCAATATTTCCTTTTGTCAATATTTCCTTTTGTCAATATTTCCTTTATTCAAAATTTCCTTTATTCAATATTTCCTTTTGTCAATATTTCATTATTTCAATACTTCCGTTTGTCAATATTTCCTTTTGTCAATATTTCATTATTTCAATACTTCCGTTTGTCAATATCCTTTTGTCAATATTTCCTTTTGTCAATATATCCTTTTATCAATATTTCCTTTTGTCAATATTTCCTTTTGTCAATATTTCCTTTTTTCAATATTTCCTTTTTTCTATACTTCCTTTTTACAATATTTCCTTTTTTCTATACTTCCTTTTGTCAAAATTTCTTGTTGTCAATATTACCTTTTGTCAATATTTCCTTTTTTCCTATGCTTCCTTTTGGTAATATTTCCTTTTCAATATTTCCTTTTGTCAAAATTTCCTTTTTTCAATATTTCCTTTTTTCAATATTTCCTTTTATCAATATTTCCTTTTTTCAATATTTCCCTTTGTCAATATTTCATTTTTTCAATACTTCCGTTTGTTAATATTTATTTTGTAAATATTTCCTTTTGTCAATATATCCTTTTTTCAATATTTCCCTTTTCTATACTTCCTTTTTTCAATATTTCCTTTTTTCAATATTTCCTTTTTTCAATATTTCCTTTTATCAATATTTCCTTTTTTCAATATTTCCTTTTTTCTATACGTCCTTTTTTCAATATTTCCTTTTGTCAATATTTCCTTTTTTCAATATTTACTTTTGTCAATATTTCCTTTTGTCAATATTTCCTTTTGTCAATATTTCCTTTTTTCAATATTTCCTTTATCAATATTTCCTTTTTTCAATATCTCTTTTTGTCAATATTGCCTTTTGTCAATATTTCCTTTTGTCAATATTTCCTTTTTTCAATATTTCCTTTTTTCTATACTTCCTTTTTTCAATATTTCATTTTTTCAATATTTCCTTCATTCAATATTTCCGTTTTTCAATAATTTCTTTTTTCAATATTTCCTTATGTCAATATTTCCTTTTGTCAATATTTCCTTTTTTCAATATTTCCTTTTTTTAATAATTCCTTTTGTCAATATTTCCTTTTTTCAATATTTCCTTTTGTCAATATTTCCTTTTGTCAATATTTCCTTTTGTCAATATTTCCTTTTTTCAATATTTCCTCTTTTCAATATTTCCTTTTTTCTATACTTCCTTTCTTCAAAATTTTCTTTTTACTATACTTCGTTTTTTCAATATTTCCTTTTTTCTATACATCCTTTTGTAAATATTTCCTTTTTTCAATATTTCCTTGTGTCAAAATTTCCTTTTGTCAATATTTCCTTTTTTCAATATTTCCTTTGTCAATATTTCCTTTTGTCAATTTTTCCTTTATTCAATATTTCCTTTTGTCAATATGTCCTTTTTTCGATACTTCCATTTGTCAATATTTCCTTTTGTCAATATTTCCTTTTGTCAATATCTCCTTTTTTCAATATTTCCTTTTTTCTATTCTTCCTTTTTTCAATATTTCCTTTTTTCATTATTTCCTTTTTTCAATATTTCCTTTTTTCTATACTTTCTTTTTTCAATATATCCTTTTGTATATATTTCCATTTTTCAATATTTCCTTTTGTCAATATTTCCTTTTGTCAAAATTCCTTTTATCAATATTTCCTTTTGTCATATTTCCTTTATTCAATATTTCCTTTTGTCAATATTTCCTTTTTTCTATACTTCCTTTTGTCAATATCTCCTTTTGTAAATTTTTCCTTTCTTCAATATTTACTTTTGTCAATATTTCCTTTTTTTAATATTTCCTTTTTTCTATACGTCCTTTTTTCAATATTTCCTTTTGTCAATATTTCCATTCTTCAATATTTACTTTTGTCAATATTTCCTTTTTTCAATATTTCCTTTTGTCAATATTTCCTTTTTTCAATATTTCCTTTTGTCAATATTTCCTTTTTTCAACATTTCCTTTTGTCAATATTTCCTTTTTTAAATATTTCCTTTTTTCTATATTTCTCTTTTTCATTATTTCCTTTTCTCAATATTTCCTTTTTTCAACATTTCCTTTTTTCTATGCTTCCTTTTGTCAATATTTCCTTTTTTCTAAATTTCCATTTTTCAATATTTCCTGTGTTCAATATTTCCACTTATCTATACTTCCTTTTGTCAAAATATCCTTTTGTCAATATTTCCTTTTTTCAATATTTCCTTTTGTCTGTATTGTCTTTTTTCTATACTTCCTTTTGTCAATATTTTTTTTCTATACTTTTTTTTGTCAATATTTCATTTTGTCAATATTTCCTTTTGTCAATATTTCCTTTTTTCAATATTTCCTTTCGTCAATATTTTCTTTTGTCAATATTTCCTTTTGTCAATATTTCCTTTATTCAATATTTCCTTTTGTCAATATTTCCTTTTTTTTATACTTCCTTTTTTCAATATTTCCTTTTGTCAATATTTCCTTTTGTCAATATTTCCTATTTCAATATTTCCTTTTTCCAATATTTCCTTTTTTCAATATTTCCTTTTTTCAATATTTCCTTTTGTCAATATTTCCTTTTTTCTATACTTTCTTTTGTCAATATTTCCTTTTGTAAATATTTCCTTTTGTCAATATTTCCTTTTTTCAATACTTCCTTTGGTCAATATTTCCTTTTGTCAATATTTCCTTATTTCAATATTTCCTTTTGTCAACATTTCCTTTTTTCTATACTTCCTTTTGTCAATATTTTCTTTTGTCATTATTTCCTTTTGTCAATATTTCCTTTTTTCTATACTTCATTTTGTCATTATTTCCTTTTGTCAATATTTCCTTTTTTCAATATTTCCTTTTTTCAATATTTCCTTTTTTCTATACTTCCTTTTTACAATATTTCCTTTTTTCTATACTTCCTTTTGACAAAATTTATTTTTGTCAATATTACCTTTTGTCAATATTTCCTTTTTTCCTATGCTTCCTTTTGGCAATATTTCCTTTTTTCAATATTTCCTTTTGTCAAGATTTCCTTTTTTCAATATTTCCTTTTTTCAATATTTCCTTTTATCTATATTTCCTTTTGCAAATATTTCCTTTTTTCAATATTTCCTTTTGTCTATATTTCATTTTTTCAATACTTCCGTTTGTCAATATTTCCTTTTGTAAATATTTCCATTTGTCAATATATCTTTTTTCAATATTTCCTTTTTTATATACTTCCTTTTTTCAATATTTCCTTTTTTTAATATTTCCTTTTTTCAATATTTCCTTTTTTCAATATTTCCTTTTTTCAATATTTCCTTTTTTCTATACGTCCTTTTTTCAATATTTCCTTTTGTCAATATTTCCTTTTTTCAATATTTACTTTTGTCAATATTTCCTTTTGTCAATATTTCCTTTTTTCAATATTTCCTTTTGCCAATATTTCCTTTTTTCAATATTTCTTTTTGTCAATATTGCCTTTTGTCAATATTTCCTTTTGTCAATATTTCCTTTTTTCAATATTTCCTTTTTTCTATACTTTCTTTTTTCAATATTTCATTTTGTCAATATTTCCTTCATTCAATATTTCCGTTTTTCAATATTTCCTTTTTTCAATATTTCCTTTTGTCAATTTTTCCTTTTGTCAATATTTCGTTTTGTCAATATTTCCTTTTTTCTATACTTCATTTTGTCATTATTTCCTTTTGTCAATATTTCTTTTTTTCAATATTTCCTTTTTTCAATATTTCCTTTTTTCCATACTTCATTTTGTCAATATTTCCTTTTGTAAATATTTCCTTTTGTCAATATTTCCTTTTTTCAATACTTCCTTTGGTCAATATTTCCTTTTGTCAATATTTCCTTATTTCAATATTTCCTTTTGTCAACATTTCCTTTTTTCTATACTTCCATTTGTCAATATTTTCTTTTGTCAATATTTCCTTTTGTCAATATTTCCTTTTTTCTATACTTCCTTTTGTCAAAATTTATTTTTGTCAATATTACCTTTTGTCAATATTTCCTTTTTTCCTATGCTTCCTTTTGGCAATATTTCCTTTTTTCAATATTTCCTTTTGTCAAGATTTCCTTTTTTCAATATTTCCTTTTTTCAATATTTCCTTTTATCTATATTTCCTTTTGCAAATATTTCCTTTTTTCAATATTTCCTTTTTTCAATATTTCCTTTTTTCTATTCTTCCTTTTTTCAATATTTCCTTTTTTCATTATTTCCTTTTTTCAATATTTCCTTTTTTCTATACTTTCTTTTTTCAATATTTCCTTTTGTATATATTTCCATTTTTCAATATTTCCTTTTGTCAATATTTCCTTTTGTCAAAATTCCTTTTATCAATATTTCCTTTTGTCATATTTCCTTTTTTCATTATTTCCTTTTATCAATATTTCCTTTTTTCAATATTTCCTTTTGTCAATATTTCCTTTTTTCAATATTTCCTTTTTTCTATATTTCACTTTTTCATTATTTCCTTTTCTCAATATTTCCTTTTTTCAACATTTCCTTTTTTCTATACTTCCTTTTGTCAATATTTCCTTTTTTCTAAATTTCCATTTTTCAATATTTCCTGTGTTCAATATTTCCACTTTTCTATACTTCCTTTTGTCAAAATTTCCTTTTGTCAATATTTCCTTTTATCAATATTTCCTTTTGTCTGTATTGTCTTTTTTCAATATTTCCTTTTGTCAATATTTCCTTTTGTCAATATTTCCTTTTGTCAATATTTCCTTTATTCAAAATTTCCTTTATTCAATATTTCCTTTTGTCAATATTTCATTATTTCAATACTTCCGTTTGTCAATATTTCCTTTTGTCAATATTTCATTATTTCAATACTTCCGTTTGTCAATATCCTTTTGTCAATATTTCCTTTTGTCAATATATCCTTTTATCAATATTTCTTTTTGTCAATATTTCCTTTTGTCAATATTTCCTTTTTTCAATATTTCCTTTTTTCTATACTTCCTTTTTACAATATTTCCTTTTTTCTATACTTCCTTTTGTCAAAATTTCTTGTTGTCAATATTACCTTTTGTCAATATTTCCTTTTTTCCTATGCTTCCTTTTGGTAATATTTCCTTTTCAATATTTCCTTTTGTCAAAATTTCCTTTTTTCAATATTTCCTTTTTTCAATATTTCCTTTTATCAATATTTCCTTTTGTTAATATTTCCTTTTTTCAATATTTCTCTTTGTCAATATTTCATTTTTTCAATACTTCCGTTTGTTAATATTTATTTTGTAAATATTTCCTTTTGTCAATATATCCTTTTTTCAATATTTCCCTTTTCTATACTTCCTTTTTTCAATATTTCCTTTTTTCAATATTTCCTTTTTTCAATATTTCCTTTTTTCAATATTTCCTTTTTTCAATATTTCCTTTTTTCAATATTTCCTTTTTTCTATACGTCCTTTTTTCAATATTTCCTTTTGTCAATATTTCCTTTTTTCAATATTTACTTTTGTCAATATTTCCTTTTGTCAATATTTCCTTTTGTCAATATTTCCTTTTTTCAATATTTCCTTTTGTCAATATTTCATTTTTTCAATATTTCTTTTTGTCAATATTGCCTTTTGTCAATATTTCCTTTTGTCAATATTTCCTTTTTTCAATATTTCCTTTTTTCTATACTTCCTTTTTTCAATATTTCATTTTGTCAATATTTCCTTCATTCAATATTTCCGTTTTTCAATAATGCCTTTTTTCAATATTTCCTTTTGTCAATATTTCCTTTTTTCAATATTTACTTTTTTTAATAATTCCTTTTGTCAATATTTCCTTTTTTCAATATTTCCTTTTGTCAATATTTCCTTTTGTCAATATTTCCTTTTGTCAATATTTCCATTTTTCAATATTTCCTCTTTTCAATATTTCCTTTTTTCTATACTTCCTTTCTTCAAAATTTTCTTTTTTCTATACTTCCTTTTGTCAATATTTCCTTTTTTCTATACATCCTTTTGTAAATATTTCCTTTTTTCAATATTTCCTTGTGTCAAAATTTCCTTTTGTCAATATTTCCTTTTTTCAATATTTCCTTTGTCAATATTTCCTTTTGTCAATTTTTCCTTTATTCAATATTTCCTTTTGTCAATATGTCCTTTTTTCGATACTTCCATTTGTCAGTATTTCCTTTTGTCAATATTTCCTTTTGTCAATATCTCCTTTTTTCAATATTTCCTTTTTTCTATTCTTCCTTTTTTCAATATTTCCTTTTTTCATTATTTCCTTTTTTCAATATTTCCTTTTTTCTATACTTTCTTTTTTTCAATATTTCCTTTTGTATATATTTCCATTTTTCAATATTTCCTTTTGTCAATATTTCCTTTTGTCAAAATTCCTTTTATCAATATTTCCTTTTGTCATATTTCCTTTATTCAATATTTCCTTTTGTCAATATTTCCTTTTTTCTATACTTCCTTTTGTCAATATCTCCTTTTGTAAATTTTTCCTTTCTTCAATATTTACTTTTGTCAATATTTCCTTTTTTTAATATTTCCTTTTTTCTATACGTCCTTTTTTCAATATTTCCTTTTGTCAATATTTCCATTCTTCAATATTTACTTTTGTCAATATTTCCTTTTGTCAATATTTCCTTTTGTCAATATTTCCTTATTTCAATATTTCCTTTTGTCAATAATTCCTTTTTTCAATATTTCCTTTTGTCAATATTTCCTTTTTTCAATATTTCCTTTTTTCTATATTTCTCTTTTTCATTATTTCCTTTTCTCAATATTTCCTTTTTTCAACATTTCCATTTTTCTATACTTCCTTTTGTCAATATTTCCTTTTTTCTTAATTTCCATTTTTCAATATTTCCTGTGTTCAATATTTCCACTTTTCTATACTTCCTTTTGTCAAAATATCCTTTTGTCAATATTTCCTTTTTTCAATATTTCCTTTTGTCTGTATTGTCTTTTTTCTATACTTCCTTTTGTCAATATTTTTTTTCTATGCTTTCTTTTGTCAATATTTCCTTTTGTCAATATTTCCTTTTGTCAATATTTCCTTTTTTCAATATTTCCTTTCGTCAATATTTTCTTTTGTCAATATTTCCTTTTGTCAATATTTCCTTTATTCAATATTTCCTTTTGTCAATATTTCCTTTTTTCTATACTTCCTTTTTTCAATATTTCCTTTTGTCAATATTTCCTTTTGTCAATATTTCCTATTTCAATATTTCCTTTTTTCAATATTTCCTTTTGTCAATATTTTCTTTTTTCAATATTTCCTTATGTCAATATTTCCTTTTTTCTATGCTTACTTTTGTCAATATTTCCTTTTGTAAATATTTCCTTTTGTCAATATTTCCTTTTTTCAATACTTCCTTTGGTCAATATTTCCTTTTGTCAATATTTCCTTATTTCAATATTTCCTTTTGTCAACATTTCCTTTTTTCTATACTTCCTTTTGTCAATATTTTCTTTTGTCAATATTTCCTTTTGTCAATATTTCCTTTTTTCTATACTTCATTTTGTCATTATTTCCTTTTGTCAATATTTCCTTTTTTCAATATTTCCTTTTTTCAATATTTCCTTTTTTCTATACTTCCTTTTTACAATATTTCATTTTTCTTTACTTCCTTTTGTCAAAATTTATTTTTGTCAATATTACCTTTTGTCAATATTTCCTTTTTTCCTATGCTTCCTTTTGGCAATATTTCCTTTAATCAATATTTCCTTTTGTCAAGATTTCCTTTTTTCAATATTTCCTTTTTTCAATATTTCCTTTTATCTATATTTCCTTTTGCAAATATTTCCTTTTTTCAATATTTCCTTTTGTCTATATTTCATTTTTTCAATACTTCCGTTTGTCAATATTTCCTTTTGTAAATATTTCCTTATGTCAATATATCTTTTTTCAATATTTCCTTTTTTATATACTTCCTTTTTTCAATATTTCCTTTTTTTAATATTTCCTTTTTTCAATATTTCCTTTTTTCAATATTTCCTTTTTTCAATATTTCCTTTTTTCTATACGTCCTTTTTTCAATATTTCCTTTTGTCAATATTTCCTTTTTTCAATATTTACTTTTGTCAATATTTCCTTTTGTCAATATTTCCTTTTTTCAATATTTCCTTTTGTCAATATTTCCTTTTTTCAATATTTCTTTTTGTCAATATTGCCTTTTGTCAATATTTCCTTTTGTCAATATTTCCTTTTTTCAATATTTCCTTTTTTCTATACTTTCTTTTTTCAATATTTCATTTTGTCAATATTTCCTTCATTCAATATTTCCGTTTTTCAATATTTCCTTTTTTCAATATTTCCTTTTGTCAATTTTTTCTTTTGTCAATATTTCCTTTTTTCAATATTTCCTTTTGTCAATATTTCCTTTTTTCTATACTTCTTTTGTCAATATTTCCTTTTGTAAATATTTCCTTTTGTAAATATTTCCTTTTTTCAATATTTCCTTTTTTCAATATTTCCTTTTGTCAATATTTCCTTATTTCAATATTTCCTTTTGTCAACATTTCCTTTTTTCTATACTTCCTTTTGTCAATATTTTCTTTTGTCAGTATTCCCTTTGGTCAATATTTCCTTTTTTCTATACTTCATTTTGTCATTATTTCCTTTTGTCAATATTTCCTTTTTTCAATATTTCCTTTTTTCAATATTTCCTTTTTTCTATACTTCCTTTTTACAATATTTCCTTTTTTCTATACTTCCTTTTGTCAAAATTTATTTTTGTCAATATTACCTTTTGTCAATATTTCCTTTTTTCCTATGCTTCCTTTTGGCAATATTTCCTTATTTCAATATTTCCTTTTGTCAAGATTTCCTTTTTTAAATATTTCCTTTTTTCAATATTTCCTTTTATCTATATTTCCTTTTGCAAATATTTCCTTTTTTCAATATTTCCTTTTGTCAATATTTCATTTTTTCAATACTTCCGTTTGTCAATATTTCCTTTTGTATATATTTCCTTTTATCAATATATCTTTTTTCAATATTTCCTTTTTTATATACTTCCTTTTTTCAATATTTCCTTTTTTTAATATTTCCTTTTTTCAATATTTCCTTTTTTCAATATTTCCTTTTTTCAATATTTCCTTTTTTCTATACGTCCTTTTTTCAATATTTCCTTTTGTCAATATTTCCTTTTTTCAATATTTACTTTTGTCAATATTTCCTTTTGTCAATATTTCCTTTTTTCAATATTTCCTTTTGTCAATATTTCCTTTTTTCAATATTTCTTTTTGTCAATATTGCCTTTTGTCAATATTTCCTTTTGTCAATATTTCCTTTTTTCAATATTTCCTTTTTTCTATACTTTCCTTATTCAATATTTCATTTTGTCAATATTTCCTTCATTCAATATTTCCGTTTTTCAATATTTCCTTTTTTCAATATTTCCTTTTGTCAATATTTCCTTTTTTCAATATTTCCTTTTTTCAATATTTACTTTTGTCAATATTTCCTTTTGTCAATATTTCCTTTTTTCAATATTTCCTTTTGTCAATATTTCCTTTTTTCAATATTTCTTTTTGTCAATATTGCCTTTTGTCAATATTTCCTTTTGTCAATATTTCCTTTTTTCAATATTTCCTTTTTTCTATACTTTCCTTATTCAATATTTCATTTTGTCAATATTTCCTTCATTCAATATTTCCGTTTTTCAATATTTCCTTTTTTCAATATTTCCTTTTGTCAATATTTCCTTTTTTCAATATTTACTTTTGTCAATATTTCCTTTTGTCAATATTTCCTTTTGTCAATATTTCCTTTTTTCAATATTTCCTTTATCAATATTTCCTTTTTTCAATATCTCTTTTTGTCAATATTGCCTTTTGTCAATATTTCCTTTTGTCAATATTTCCTTTTTTCAATATTTCCTTTTTTCTATACTTCCTTTTTTCAATATTTCATTTTTTCAATATTTCCTTCATTCAATATTTCCGTTTTTCAATAATTTCTTTTTTCAATATTTCCTTATGTCAATATTTCCTTTTGTCAATATTTCCTTTTTTCAATATTTCCTTTTTTTAATAATTCCTTTTGTCAATATTTCCTTTTTTCAATATTTCCTTTTGTCAATATTTCCTTTTGTCAATATTTCCTTTTGTCAATATTTCCTTTTTTCAATATTTCCTCTTTTCAATATTTCCTTTTTTCTATACTTCCTTTCTTCAAAATTTTCTTTTTACTATACTTCGTTTTTTCAATATTTCCTTTTTTCTATACATCCTTTTGTAAATATTTCCTTTTTTCAATATTTCCTTGTGTCAAAATTTCCTTTTGTCAATATTTCCTTTTTTCAATATTTCCTTTGTCAATATTTCCTTTTGTCAATTTTTCCTTTATTCAATATTTCCTTTTGTCAATATGTCCTTTTTTCGATACTTCCATTTGTCAATATTTCCTTTTGTCAATATTTCCTTTTGTCAATATCTCCTTTTTTCAATATTTCCTTTTTTCTATTCTTCCTTTTTTCAATATTTCCTTTTTTCATTATTTCCTTTTTTCAATATTTCCTTTTTTCTATACTTTCTTTTTTCAATATATCCTTTTGTATATATTTCCATTTTTCAATATTTCCTTTTGTCAATATTTCCTTTTGTCAAAATTCCTTTTATCAATATTTCCTTTTGTCATATTTCCTTTATTCAATATTTCCTTTTGTCAATATTTCCTTTTTTCTATACTTCCTTTTGTCAATATCTCCTTTTGTAAATTTTTCCTTTCTTCAATATTTACTTTTGTCAATATTTCCTTTTTTTAATATTTCCTTTTTTCTATACGTCCTTTTTTCAATATTTCCTTTTGTCAATATTTCCATTCTTCAATATTTACTTTTGTCAATATTTCCTTTTGTCAATATTTCCTTTTGTCAATATTTCCTTTTTTCAATATTTCCTTTTGTCAATATTTCCTTTTTTCAACATTTCCTTTTGTCAATATTTCCTTTTTTAAATATTTCCTTTTTTCTATATTTCTCTTTTTCATTATTTCCTTTTCTCAATATTTCCTTTTTTCAACATTTCCTTTTTTCTATGCTTCCTTTTGTCAATATTTCCTTTTTTCTAAATTTCCATTTTTCAATATTTCCTGTGTTCAATATTTCCACTTATCTATACTTCCTTTTGTCAAAATATCCTTTTGTCAATATTTCCTTTTTTCAATATTTCCTTTTGTCTGTATTGTCTTTTTTCTATACTTCCTTTTGTCAATATTTTTTTTCTATACTTTTTTTTGTCAATATTTCATTTTGTCAATATTTCCTTTTGTCAATATTTCCTTTTTTCAATATTTCCTTTCGTCAATATTTTCTTTTGTCAATATTTCCTTTTGTCAATATTTCCTTTATTCAATATTTCCTTTTGTCAATATTTCCTTTTTTTTATACTTCCTTTTTTCAATATTTCCTTTTGTCAATATTTCCTTTTGTCAATATTTCCTATTTCAATATTTCCTTTTTCCAATATTTCCTTTTTTCAATATTTCCTTTTTTCAATATTTCCTTATGTCAATATTTCCTTTTTTCTATACTTTCTTTTGTCAATATTTCCTTTTGTAAATATTTCCTTTTGTCAATATTTCCTTTTTTCAATACTTCCTTTGGTCAATATTTCCTTTTGTCAATATTTCCTTATTTCAATATTTCCTTTTGTCAACATTTCCTTTTTTCTATACTTCCTTTTGTCAATATTTTCTTTTGTCATTATTTCCTTTTGTCAATATTTCCTTTTTTCTATACTTCATTTTGTCATTATTTCCTTTTGTCAATATTTCCTTTTTTCAATATTTCCTTTTTTCAATATTTCCTTTTTTCTATACTTCCTTTTTACAATATTTCCTTTTTTCTATACTTCCTTTTGACAAAATTTATTTTTGTCAATATTACCTTTTGTCAATATTTCCTTTTTTCCTATGCTTCCTTTTGGCAATATTTCCTTTTTTCAATATTTCCTTTTGTCAAGATTTCCTTTTTTCAATATTTCCTTTTTTCAATATTTCCTTTTATCTATATTTCCTTTTGCAAATATTTCCTTTTTTCAATATTTCCTTTTGTCTATATTTCATTTTTTCAATACTTCCGTTTGTCAATATTTCCTTTTGTAAATATTTCCATTTGTCAATATATCTTTTTTCAATATTTCCTTTTTTATATACTTCCTTTTTTCAATATTTCCTTTTTTTAATATTTCCTTTTTTCAATATTTCCTTTTTTCAATATTTCCTTTTTTCAATATTTCCTTTTTTCTATACGTCCTTTTTTCAATATTTCCTTTTGTCAATATTTCCTTTTTTCAATATTTACTTTTGTCAATATTTCCTTTTGTCAATATTTCCTTTTTTCAATATTTCCTTTTGCCAATATTTCCTTTTTTCAATATTTCTTTTTGTCAATATTGCCTTTTGTCAATATTTCCTTTTGTCAATATTTCCTTTTTTCAATATTTCCTTTTTTCTATACTTTCTTTTTTCAATATTTCATTTTGTCAATATTTCCTTCATTCAATATTTCCGTTTTTCAATATTTCCTTTTTTCAATATTTCCTTTTGTCAATTTTTCCTTTTGTCAATATTTCGTTTTGTCAATATTTCCTTTTTTCTATACTTCATTTTGTCATTATTTCCTTTTGTCAATATTTCTTTTTTTCAATATTTCCTTTTTTCAATATTTCCTTTTTTCCATACTTCATTTTGTCAATATTTCCTTTTGTAAATATTTCCTTTTGTCAATATTTCCTTTTTTCAATACTTCCTTTGGTCAATATTTCCTTTTGTCAATATTTCCTTATTTCAATATTTCCTTTTGTCAACATTTCCTTTTTTCTATACTTCCATTTGTCAATATTTTCTTTTGTCAATATTTCCTTTTGTCAATATTTCCTTTTTTCTATACTTCCTTTTGTCAAAATTTATTTTTGTCAATATTACCTTTTGTCAATATTTCCTTTTTTCCTATGCTTCCTTTTGGCAATATTTCCTTTTTTCAATATTTCCTTTTGTCAAGATTTCCTTTTTTCAATATTTCCTTTTTTCAATATTTCCTTTTATTTATATTTCCTTTTGCAAATATTTCCTTTTTTCAATATTTCCTTTTTTCAATATTTCCTTTTTTCTATTCTTCCTTTTTTCAATATTTCCTTTTTTCATTATTTCCTTTTTTCAATATTTCCTTTTTTCTATACTTTCTTTTTTCAATATTTCCTTTTGTATATATTTCCATTTTTCAATATTTCCTTTTGTCAATATTTCCTTTTGTCAAAATTCCTTTTATCAATATTTCCTTTTGTCATATTTCCTTTTTTCATTATTTCCTTTTATCAATATTTCCTTTTTTCAATATTTCCTTTTGTCAATATTTCCTTTTTTCAATATTTCCTTTTTTCTATATTTCACTTTTTCATTATTTCCTTTTCTCAATATTTCCTTTTTTCAACATTTCCTTTTTTCTATACTTCCTTTTGTCAATATTTCCTTTTTTCTAAATTTCCATTTTTCAATATTTCCTGTGTTCAATATTTCCACTTTTCTATACTTCCTTTTGTCAAAATTTCCTTTTGTCAATATTTCCTTTTATCAATATTTCCTTTTGTCTGTATTGTCTTTTTTCAATATTTCCTTTTGTCAATATTTCCTTTTGTCAATATTTCCTTTTGTCAATATTTCCTTTATTCAAAATTTCCTTTATTCAATATTTCCTTTTGTCAATATTTCATTATTTCAATACTTCCGTTTGTCAATATTTCCTTTTGTCAATATTTCATTATTTCAATACTTCCGTTTGTCAATATCCTTTTGTCAATATTTCCTTTTGTCAATATATCCTTTTATCAATATTTCTTTTTGTCAATATTTCCTTTTGTCAATATTTCCTTTTTTCAATATTTCCTTTTTTCTATACTTCCTTTTTACAATATTTCCTTTTTTCTATACTTCCTTTTGTCAAAATTTCTTGTTGTCAATATTACCTTTTGTCAATATTTCCTTTTTTCCTATGCTTCCTTTTGGTAATATTTCCTTTTCAATATTTCCTTTTGTCAAAATTTCCTTTTTTCAATATTTCCTTTTTTCAATATTTCCTTTTATCAATATTTCCTTTTGTTAATATTTCCTTTTTTCAATATTTCTCTTTGTCAATATTTCATTTTTTCAATACTTCCGTTTGTTAATATTTATTTTGTAAATATTTCCTTTTGTCAATATATCCTTTTTTCAATATTTCCCTTTTCTATACTTCCTTTTTTCAATATTTCCTTTTTTCAATATTTCCTTTTTTCAATATTTCCTTTTTTCAATATTTCCTTTTTTCAATATTTCCTTTTTTCAATATTTCCTTTTTTCTATACGTCCTTTTTTCAATATTTCCTTTTGTCAATATTTCCTTTTTTCAATATTTACTTTTGTCAATATTTCCTTTTGTCAATATTTCCTTTTGTCAATATTTCCTTTTTTCAATATTTCCTTTTGTCAATATTTCATTTTTTCAATATTTCTTTTTGTCAATATTGCCTTTTGTCAATATTTCCTTTTGTCAATATTTCCTTTTTTCTATACTTCCTTTTTTCAATATTTCATTTTGTCAATATTTCCTTCATTCAATATTTCCGTTTTTCAATAATGCCTTTTTTCAATATTTCCTTTTGTCAATATTTCCTTTTTTCAATATTTACTTTTTTTAATAATTCCTTTTGTCAATATTTCCTTTTTTCAATATTTCCTTTTGTCAATATTTCCTTTTGTCAATATTTCCTTTTGTCAATATTTCCATTTTTCAATATTTCCTCTTTTCAATATTTCCTTTTTTCTATACTTCCTTTCTTCAAAATTTTCTTTTTTCTATACTTCCTTTTGTCAATATTTCCTTTTTTCTATACATCCTTTTGTAAATATTTCCTTTTTTCAATATTTCCTTGTGTCAAAATTTCCTTTTGTCAATATTTCCTTTTTTCAATATTTCCTTTGTCAATATTTCCTTTTGTCAATTTTTCCTTTATTCAATATTTCCTTTTGTCAATATGTCCTTTTTTCGATACTTCCATTTGTCAGTATTTCCTTTTGTCAATATTTCCTTTTGTCAATATCTCCTTTTTTCAATATTTCCTTTTTTCTATTCTTCCTTTTTTCAATATTTCCTTTTTTCATTATTTCCTTTTTTCAATATTTCCTTTTTTCTATACTTTCTTTTTTTCAATATTTCCTTTTGTATATATTTCCATTTTTCAATATTTCCTTTTGTCAATATTTCCTTTTGTCAAAATTCCTTTTATCAATATTTCCTTTTGTCATATTTCCTTTATTCAATATTTCCTTTTGTCAATATTTCCTTTTTTCTATACTTCCTTTTGTCAATATCTCCTTTTGTAAATTTTTCCTTTCTTCAATATTTACTTTTGTCAATATTTCCTTTTTTTAATATTTCCTTTTTTCTATACGTCCTTTTTTCAATATTTCCTTTTGTCAATATTTCCATTCTTCAATATTTACTTTTGTCAATATTTCCTTTTGTCAATATTTCCTTTTGTCAATATTTCCTTATTTCAATATTTCCTTTTGTCAATAATTCCTTTTTTCAATATTTCCTTTTGTCAATATTTCCTTTTTTCAATATTTCCTTTTTTCTATATTTCTCTTTTTCATTATTTCCTTTTCTCAATATTTCCTTTTTTCAACATTTCCATTTTTCTATACTTCCTTTTGTCAATATTTCCTTTTTTCTTAATTTCCATTTTTCAATATTTCCTGTGTTCAATATTTCCACTTTTCTATACTTCCTTTTGTCAAAATATCCTTTTGTCAATATTTCCTTTTTTCAATATTTCCTTTTGTCTGTATTGTCTTTTTTCTATACTTCCTTTTGTCAATATTTTTTTTCTATGCTTTCTTTTGTCAATATTTCCTTTTGTCAATATTTCCTTTTGTCAATATTTCCTTTTTTCAATATTTCCTTTCGTCAATATTTTCTTTTGTCAATATTTCCTTTTGTCAATATTTCCTTTATTCAATATTTCCTTTTGTCAATATTTCCTTTTTTCTATACTTCCTTTTTTCAATATTTCCTTTTGTCAATATTTCCTTTTGTCAATATTTCCTATTTCAATATTTTCTTTTTTCAATATTTCCTTTTGTCAATATTTTCTTTTTTCAATATTTCCTTATGTCAATATTTCCTTTTTTCTATGCTTACTTTTGTCAATATTTCCTTTTGCCAATGTTTCCTATAGTCAATATTTCCTTTTTTCAATACTTCCTTTGGTCAATATTTCCTTTTGTCAATATTTCCTTATTTCAATATTTCCTTTTGTCAACATTTCCTTTTTTCTATACTTCCTTTTGTCAATATTTTCTTTTGTCAATATTTCCTTTTGTCAATATTTCCTTTTTTCTATACTTCATTTTGTCATTATTTCCTTTTGTCAATATTTCCTTTTTTCAATATTTCCTTTTTTCAATATTTCCTTTTTTCTATACTTCCTTTTTACAATATTTCATTTTTCTATACTTCCTTTTGTCAAAATTTATTTTTGTCAATATTACCTTTTGTCAATATTTCCTTTTTTCCTATGCTTCCTTTTGGCAATATTTCCTTTAATCAATATTTCCTTTTGTCAAGATTTCCTTTTTTCAATATTTCCTTTTTTCAATATTTCCTTTTATCTATATTTCCTTTTGCAAATATTTCCTTTTTTCAATATTTCCTTTTGTCTATATTTCATTTTTTCAATACTTCCGTTTGTCAATATTTCCTTTTGTAAATATTTCCTTATGTCAATATATCTTTTTTCAATATTTCCTTTTTTATATACTTCCTTTTTTCAATATTTCCTTTTTTTAATATTTCCTTTTTTCAATATTTCCTTTTTTCTATATTTCCTTTTTTCAATATTTCCTTTTTTCTATACGTCCTTTTTTCAATATTTCCTTTTGTCAATATTTCCTTTTTTCAATATTTACTTTTGTCAATATTTCCTTTTGTCAATATTTCCTTTTTTCAATATTTCCTTTTGTCAATATTTCCTTTTTTCAATATTTCTTTTTGTCAATATTGCCTTTTGTCAATATTTCCTTTTGTCAATATTTCCTTTTTTCAATATTTCCTTTTTTCTATACTTTCTTTTTTCAATATTTCATTTTGTCAATATTTCCTTCATTCAATATTTCCGTTTTTCAATATTTCCTTTTTTCAATATTTCCTTTTGTCAATTTTTTCTTTTGTCAATATTTCCTTTTTTCAATATTTCCTTTTTTCAATATTTCCTTTTTTCTATACTTCATTTTGTCAATATTTCCTTTTGTAAATATTTCCTTTTGTCAATATTTCCTTTTTTCAATACTTCCTTTGGTCAATATTTCCTTTTGTCAATATTTCCTTATTTCAATATTTCCTTTTGTCAACATTTCCTTTTTTCTATACTTCCTTTTGTCAATATTTTCTTTTGTCAGTATTCCCTTTGGTCAATATTTCCTTTTTTCTATACTTCATTTTGTCATTATTTCCTTTTGTCAATATTTCCTTTTTTCAATATTTCCTTTTTTCAATATTTCCTTTTTTCTATACTTCCTTTTTACAATATTTCCTTTTTTCTATACTTCCTTTTGTCAAAATTTATTTTTGTCAATATTACCTTTTGTCAATATTTCCTTTTTTCCTATGCTTCCTTTTGGCAATATTTCCTTATTTCAATATTTCCTTTTGTCAAGATTTCCTTTTTTAAATATTTCCTTTTTTCAATATTTCCTTTTATCTATATTTCCTTTTGCAAATATTTCCTTTTTTCAATATTTCCTTTTGTCAATATTTCATTTTTTCAATACTTCCGTTTGTCAATATTTCCTTTTGTATATATTTCCTTTTATCAATATATCTTTTTTCAATATTTCCTTTTTTATATACTTCCTTTTTTCAATATTTCCTTTTTTTAATATTTCCTTTTTTCAATATTTCCTTTTTTCAATATTTCCTTTTTTCAATATTTCCTTTTTTCTATACGTCCTTTTTTCAATATTTCCTTTTGTCAATATTTCCTTTTTTCAATATTTACTTTTGTCAATATTTCCTTTTGTCAATATTTCCTTTTTTCAATATTTCCTTTTGTCAATATTTCCTTTTTTCAATATTTCTTTTTGTCAATATTGCCTTTTGTCAATATTTCCTTTTGTCAATATTTCCTTTTTTCAATATTTCCTTTTTTCTATACTTTCCTTATTCAATATTTCATTTTGTCAATATTTCCTTCATTCAATATTTCCGTTTTTCAATATTTCCTTTTTTCAATATTTCCTTTTGTCAATTTTTCCTTTTGTCAATATTTCCTTTTTTCAATATTTCCTTTTTTCAATAATTCCTTTTTTCAATATTTCATTTTGTCAATATTTCCTTCATTCAATATTTCCGTTTTTCAATATTTCCTTTTTTCAATATTTCCTTTTGTCAATAATTCCTTTTGTCAATATTTCCTTTTTTCAATATTTCCTTTTTTTAATAATTCCTTTTGTCAATATTTCTTTTTTTCAATATTTCCTTTTGTCAATATTTCCTTTTGTCAATATTTCCTTTTATCAATATTTCCTTTTTTCAATATTTCCTCTTTTCAATATTTCCTTTTTTCTATACTTCCTTTCTTCGATATTTTCTTTTTTCTATACTTCCTTTTGTCAATATTTCCTTTTTTCTATACATCCTTTCGTCAATATTTCCTTTTTTCAATATTTCCTTGTGTCAAAAATTCCTTTTGTCAATATTTCCTTTTTTCAATATTTCCTTTTTCAATATTTCCTTTTGTCAATTTTTCCTTTATTCAATATTTCCTTTTGTCAATATGTCCTTTTTTCGATACTTCCATTTGTCAATATTTCCTTTTGTCAATATTTCCTTTTGTCAATATCTCCTCTTTTCAATATTTCCTTTTTTCTATTCTTCCTTTTTTCAATATTTCCTTTTTTCATAATTTCCTTTTTTCAATATTTCCTTTTTTCTATACTTTTTTTTTCAATATTTCCTTTTGTATATCTTTCCATTTTTCAATATTTCCTTTTGTCAATATTTCCTTTTGTCAAAATTCCTTTTATCAATATTTCCTTTTGTCATATTTCCTTTTTTCATTATTTCCTTTTATCAATATTTCCTTTTTTCAATATTTCCTTTTGTCAATATTTCCTTTTTTCAATATTTCCTTTTTTCTATATTTCACTTTTTCATTATTTCCTTTTCTCAATATTTCCTTTTTTCAACATTTCCTTTTTTCTATACTTCCTTTTGTCAATATTTCCTTTTTTCTAAATTTCCATTTTTCAATATTTCCTGTGTTCAATATTTCCACTTTTCTATACTTCCTTTTGTCAAAATTTCCTTTTGTCAATATTTCCTTTTTTCAATATTTCCTTTTGTCTGTATTGTCTTTTTTCTATACTTCCTTTTGTCAATATTTTTTTTCTATACTTTCTTTTGTCAATATTTCCTTTTGTCAATATTTCCTTTTGTCAATATTTCCTTTTTTCAATATTTCCTTTTGTCAATATTTCCTTTTGTCAATATTTCCTTTATTCAATATTTCCTTTATTCAATATTTCCTTTTGTCAATATTTCATTATTTCAATACTTCCGTTTGTCAATATTTCCTTTTGTCAATATTTCATTATTTCAATACTTCCGTTTGTCAATATCCTTTTGTCAATATTTCCTTTTGTCAATATATCCTTTTATCAATATTTCCTTTTTTCTATACTTCCTATTTTCAATATTTCCTTTTTTCAATATTTCCTTTTTTTAATATTTCCTTTTTTCTATACGTCCTTTTTTCAATATTTCCTTTTGTCAATATTTCCATTCTTCAATATTTACTTTTGTCAATATTTCCTTTTTTCCTATGCTTCCTTTTGGCAATATTTCCTTTTTTCAATATTTCCTTTTGTCAAAATTTCCTTTTTTCAATATTTCCTTTTTTCAATATTTCCTTTTATCAATATTTCCTTTTGTTAATATTTCCTTTTTTCAATATTTCCCTTTGTCAATATTTCATTTTTTCAATACTTCCGTTTGTTAATATTTATTTTGTAAATATTTCCTTTTGTCAATATATCCTTTTTTCAATATTTCCTTTTTTCTATACTTCCTTTTTTCAATATTTCCTTTTTTCAATATTTCCTTTTTTCAATATTTCCTTTTTTCAATATTTCCTTTTTTCAATATTTCCTTTTTTCTATACGTCCTTTTTTCAATATTTCCTTTTGTCAATATTTCCATTTTTCAATATTTACTTTTGAAAATATTTCCTTTTGTCAATATTTCCTTTTGTCAATATTTCCTTTTTTCAATATTTCCTTTTGTCAATATTTCCTTTTTTCAATATTTCTTTTTGTCAATATTGCCTTTTGTCAATATTTCCTTTTGTCAATATTTCCTTTTTTCAATATTTCCTTTTTTCTATACTTCCTTTTTTCAATATTTCATTTTGTCAATATTTCCTTCATTCAATATTTCCGTTTTTCAATATTTCCTTTTTTCAATATTTCCTTTTATCAATATTTCCTTTTTTCAATATTTCCTTTTTTTAATAATTCCTTTTGTCAATATTTCCTTTTTTCAATATTTCCTTTTGTCAATATTTCCTTTTGTCAATATTACCTTTTTTCTATACATCCTTTTGTAAATATTTCCTTTTTTCAATATTTCCTTGTGTCAATATTTCCTTTTGTCAATATGTCCTTTTTTCGATACTTCCATTTGTCAATATTTCCTTTTGTCAATATTTCCTTTTGTCAATATCTCCTTTTTTCAATATTTACTTTTTTCTATTCTTCCTTTTTTCAATATTTCCTTTTTTCATTATTTCCTTTTTTCAATATTTCCTTTTTTCTATATTTTTTTTTTTCAATATTTCCTTTTGTATATATTTCCATTTTTCAATATTTCCTTTTGTCAATATTTCCTTTTGTCAAAATTCCTTTTATCAATATTTCCTTTTGTCATATTTCCTTTATTCAATATTTCCTTTTGTCAATATTTCCTTTTTTCTATACTTCCTTTTGTCAATATCTCCTTTTGTAAATTTTTCCTTTCTTCAATATTTACTTTTGTCAATATTTCCTTTTTTTAATATTTCCTTTTTTCTATACGTCCTTTTTTCAATATTTCCTTTTGTCAATATTTCCATTCTTCAATATTTACTTTTGTCAATATTTCCTTTTGTCAATATTTCCTTTTGTCAATATTTCCTTTTTTCAATATTTCCTTTTGTCAATATTTCCTTTTTTCAATATTTCCTTTTGTCAATATTTCCTTTTTTCAATATTTCCTTTTTTCTATATTTCTCTTTTTCATTATTTCCTTTTTCAATATTTCCTTTTTTCAACATTTCCTTTTTTCTATACTTCCTTTTGTCAATATTTCCTTTTTTCTAAATTTACATTTTTCAATATTTCCTGTGTTCAATATTTCCACTTTTCTATACTTCCTTTTGTCAAAATATCCTTTTGTCAATATTTCCTTTTTTCAATATTTCCTTTTGTCTGTATTGTCTTTTTTCTATACTTCCTTTTGTCAATATTTTTTTTCTATACTTTCTTTTGTCAATATTTCCTTTTGTCAATATTTCCTTTTGTCAATATTTCCTTTTTTCAATATTTCCTTTCGTCAATATTTTCTTTTGTCAATATTTCCTTTTGTCAATATTTCCTTTATTCAATATTTCCTTTTGTCAATATTTCCTTTTTTCTATACTTCCTTTTTTCAATATTTCCTTCTGTCAATATTTCCTTTTGTCAATATTTCCTCTTTCAATATTTCCTTTTTTCAATATTTCCTTTTTTCAATATTTCCTTTTTTCAATATTTTCTTATGTCAATATTTCCTTTTTTCTATACTTTCTTTTGTCAATATTTCCTTTTGTTAATATTTCCTTTTGTCAATATTTCCTTTTTTCAATACTTCCTTTGGTCAATATTTCCTTTTGTCAATATTTCCTTATTTCAATATTTCCTTTTGTCAACATTTCCTTTGTTCTATACTTCCTTTTGTCAATATTTTCTTTTGTCAATATTTCCTTTTGTCAATATTTCCTTTTTTCTATACTTCATTTTGTCATTATTTCATTTTGTCAATATTTCCTTTTTTCAAAATTTCCTTTTTTCAATATTTCCTTTTTTCTATACTTCCTTTTTACAATATTTCCTTTTTTCTATACTTCCTTTTGTCAAAATTTCTTTTTGTCAATATTACCTTTTGTCAATATTTCCTTTTTTCATATGCTTCCTTTTGGCAATATTTCCTTTTTTCAATATTTCCTTTTGTCAAGATTTCCTTTTTTCAATATTTCCTTTTATCTATATTTCCTTTTGCAAGTATTTCCTTTTTTCAATATTTCCTTTTGTCAATATTTCATTTTTTCAATACTTCCGTTTGTCAATATTTCCTTTTGTAAATATTTCCTTTTGTCAATATATCTTTTTTCAATATTTCCTTTTTTATATACTTCCTTTTTTCAATATTTCCTTTTTTTAATATTTCCTTTTGTCAATATTTCCTTTTTTTAATATTTCCTTTTTTCAATATTTCCTTTTTTCAATATTTCCTTTTTTCTATACTTCCTTTTTTCAATATTTCCTTTTGTCAATATTTCCTTTTTTCAATATTTACTTTTGTCAATATTTCCTTTTGTCAATATTTCCTTTTGTCAATATTTCCTTTTTTCAATATTTCCTTTTGTCAATATTTCCTTTTTTCAATATTTCTTTTTGTCAATATTTCCTTTTGTCAATATTTCCTTTTGTCAATATTTCCTTTTTTCAATATTTCCTTTTTTCTATACTTCCTTTTTTCAATATTTCATTTTGTCAATATTTCCTTCATTCAATATTTCCGTTTTTCAATATTTCCTATTTTCAATATTTCCTTTTGTCAATTTTTCCTTTTGTCAATATTTCCTTTTTTCAATATTTCCTTTTTTCAATAATTCCTTTTTTCAATATTTCCTTTTGTCAATATTTCCTTTTGTCAATATTTCCTTTTGTCAATATTTCCTTTTTCAAATTTTCCTCTTTTCAATATTTCCTTTTTTCTATACTTACTTTCATCAATATTTTCTTTTTTCTATACTTCCTTTTGTCAATATTTCCTTTTTTCTATACATCCTTTTGTCAATATTTCCTTTTTTCAATATTTCCTTGTGTCAAAATTTCCTTTTGTAAATATTTCCTTTTTTCAATATTTCCTTTTGTCAATATTTCCTTTTGTCAATATTTCCTTTATTCAATATTTCCTTTTGTCAATATGTCCTTTTTTCGATACTTCCATTTGTCAATATTTCCTTTTGTCAATATTTTCTTTTGTCAATATCTCCTTTTTTCAATATTTCCTTTTTTCTATTCTTCCTTTTTTCAATATTTCCTTTTTTCATTATTTCCTTTTTTCATTATTTCCTTTTTTCAATATTTCCTTTTGTCTGTATTGTCTTTTTTCTATACTTCCTTTTGTCAATATTTTTTTTCTATACTTTCTTTTGTCAATATTTCCTTTTGTTAATATTTCCTTTTGTCAATATTTCCTTTTTTCAATATTTCCTTTCGTCAATATTTTCTTTTGTCAATATTTGCTTTTGTCAATATTTCCTTTATTCAATATTTCCTTTTTACAATATTTCCTTTTTTCTATACTTCCTTTTGTCAAAATTTCTTTTTGTCAATATTACCTTTTGTCAATATTTCCTTTTTTCCTATGCTTCCTTTTGGCAATATTTCCTTTTTTCAATATTTCCTTTTGTCAAGATTTCCTTTTTTCAATATTTCCTTTTTTCAATATTTCCTTTTATCTATATTTCCTTTTGCAAATATTTCCTTTTTTCAATATTTCCTTTTTTCAATATTTCCTTATGTCAATATTTCCTTTTTTCTATACTTTCTTTTGTCAATATTTCCTTTTGTTAATATTTCCTTTTGTCAATATTTCCTTTTTTCAATACTTCCTTTGGTCAATATTTCCTTTTGTCAATATTTCCTTATTTCAATATTTCCTTTTGTCAACATTTCCTTTGTTCTATACTTCCTTTTGTCAATATTTTCTTTTGTCAATATTTCCTTTTGTCAATATTTCCTTTTTTCTATACTTCATTTTGTCATTATTTCATTTTGTCAATATTTCCTTTTTTCAATATTTCCTTTTTTCAATATTTCCTTTTTTCTATACTTCCTTTTTACAATATTTCCTTTTTTCTATACTTCCTTTTGTCAAAATTTCTTTTTGTCAATATTACCTTTTGTCAATATTTCCTTTTTTCATATGCTTCCTTTTGGCAATATTTCCTTTTTTCAATATTTCCTTTTGTCAAGATTTCCTTTTTTCAATATTTCCTTTTATCTATATTTCCTTTTGCAAGTATTTCCTTTTTTCAATATTTCCTTTTGTCAATATTTCATTTTTTCAATACTTCCGTTTGTCAATATTTCCTTTTGTAAATATTTCCTTTTGTCAATATATCTTTTTTCAATATTTCCTTTTTTATATACTTCCTTTTTTCAATATTTCCTTTTTTTAATATTTCCTTTTTTTAATATTTCCTTTTTTTAATATTTCCTTTTTTCAATATTTCCTTTTTTCAATATTTCCTTTTTTCTATACGTCCTTTTTTCAATATTTCCTTTTGTCAATATTTCCTTTTTTCAATATTTACTTTTGTCAATATTTCCTTTTGTCAATATTTCCTTTTGTCAATATTTCCTTTTTTCAATATTTCCTTTTGTCAATATTTCCTTTTTTCAATATTTCTTTTTGTCAATATTGCCTTTTGTCAATATTTCCTTTTGTCAATATTTCCTTTTTTCAATATTTCCTTTTTTCTATACTTCCTTTTTTCAATATTTCATTTTGTCAATATTTCCTTCATTCAATATTTCCGTTTTTCAATATTTCCTATTTTCAATATTTCCTTTTGTCAATTTTTCCTTTTGTCAATATTTCCTTTTTTCAATATTTCCTTTTTTCAATAATTCCTTTTTTCAATATTTCCTTTTGTCAATATTTCCTTTTGTCAATATTTCCTTTTGTCAATATTTCCTTTTTCAAATTTTCCTCTTTTCAATATTTCCTTTTTTCTATACTTACTTTCATCAATATTTTCTTTTTTCTATACTTCCTTTTGTCAATATTTCCTTTTTTCTATACATCCTTTTGTCAATATTTCCTTTTTTCAATATTTCCTTGTGTCAAAATTTCCTTTTGTAAATATTTCCTTTTTTCAATATTTCCTTTTGTCAATATTTCCTTTTGTCAATATTTCCTTTATTCAATATTTCCTTTTGTCAATATGTCCTTTTTTCGATACTTCCATTTGTCAATATTTCCTTTTGTCAATATTTTCTTTTGTCAATATCTCCTTTTTTCAATATTTCCTTTTTTCTATTCTTCCTTTTTTCAATATTTCCTTTTTTCATTATTTCCTTTTTTCATTATTTCCTTTTTTCAATATTTCCTTTTGTCTGTATTGTCTTTTTTCTATACTTCCTTTTGTCAATATTTTTTTTCTATACTTTCTTTTGTCAATATTTCCTTTTGTTAATATTTCCTTTTGTCAATATTTCCTTTTTTCAATATTTCCTTTCGTCAATATTTTCTTTTGTCAATATTTGCTTTTGTCAATATTTCCTTTATTCAATATTTCCTTTTTACAATATTTCCTTTTTTCTATACTTCCTTTTGTCAAAATTTCTTTTTGTCAATATTACCTTTTGTCAATATTTCCTTTTTTCCTATGCTTCCTTTTGGCAATATTTCCTTTTTTCAATATTTCCTTTTGTCAAGATTTCCTTTTTTCAATATTTCCTTTTTTCAATATTTCCTTTTATCTATATTTCCTTTTGCAAATATTTCCTTTTTTCAATATTTCCTTTTGTCAATATTTCATTTTTTCAATACTTCCGTTTGTCAATATTTCCTTTTGTAAATATTTCCTTTTGTCAATATATCTTTTTTCAATATTTCCTTTTTTATATACTTCCTTTTTTCAATATTTCCTTTTTTTAATATTTCCTTTTTTCGATATTTCCTTTCTTCAATATTTCCTTTTTTCAATATTTCCTTTTTTCTATACGTCCTTTCTTCAATATTTCCTTTTGTCAATATTTCCTTTTTTCAATATTTACTTTTGTCAATATTTCCTTTTGTCAATATTTCCTTTTTTCAATATTTCCTTTTGTCAATATTTCCTTTTTTCAATATTTCTTTTTGTCAATATTGCCTTTTGTCAATATTTCCTTTTGTTATATTTCCTTTTTTCAATATTTCCTTTTTTCTATACTTCCTTTTTTCAATATTTCATTTTGTCAATATTTCCTCCATTCAATATTTCCGTTTTTCAATATTTCCTTTTTTCAATATTTCCTTTTGTCAATTTTTCCTTTTGTCAATATTTCCTTTTTTCAATATTTCCTTTTTTCAATAATTCCTTTTTTCAATATTTCCTTTTGTCAATATTTTCTTTTGTCAATATTTCCTTTTGTCAATATTTCCTTTTTCAAATTTTCCTCTTTTCAATATTTCCTTTTTTCTATACTTTCTTTCTTCAATATTTTCTTTTTTCTACACTTCCTTTTGTCAATATTTCCTTTTTTCTATAAATCCTTTTGTCAATATTTCCTTTTTTCAATATTTCCTTGTGTAACAAAATTTCCTTTTGTCAATATTTCCTTTTTTCAATATTTCCTTTTGTCAATATTTCCTTTTGTCAATATTTCCTTTATTCCATATTTCTTTTTGTCAATATGTCCTTTTTTCGATACTTCCATTTGCAATATTTCCTTTTGTCAATATTTCCTTTTGTCAATATCTCCTTTTTTCAATATTTCCTTTTTTCTATTCTTCCTTATTTCAATATTTCCTTTTTTCATTATTTCCTTTTTTCAATATTTCCTTTTGTCTGTATTGTCTTTTTTCTATACTTCCTTTTGTAAATATTATTTTTCTATACTTTCTTTTGTCAATATTTCCTTTTGTCAATATTTCCTTTTGTCAATATTTCCTTTTTTCAATATTTCCTTTCGTCAATATTTTCTTTTGTAAATATTTCCTTTTGTCAATATTTCCTTTATTCAATATTTCCTTTTGTCAATATTTCCTTTTTTCTATACTTCCTTTTTTCAATATTTCCTTTTGTCAATATTTCCTTTTGTCAATATTTCCTATTTCAATATTTCCTTTTTTCAATATTTCCTTTTATCTATATTTCCTTTTGCAAATATTTCCTTTTTTCAATATTTCCTTTTGTCTATATTTCATTTTTTCAATACTTCCGTTTGTCAATATTTCCTTTTGTAAATATTTCCTTATGTCAATATATCTTTTTTCAATATTTCTTTTTTTATATACTTCCTTTTTTCAATATTTCCTTTTTTTAATATTTCCTTTTTTCAATATTTCCTTTTTTCAATATTTCCTTTTTTCAATATTTCCTTTTTTCTATACGTCCTTTTTTCAATATTTCCTTTTGTCAATATTTCCTTTTTTCAATATTTACTTTTGTCAATATTTCCTTTTGTCAATATTTCCTTTTTTCAATATTTCCTTTTGTCAATATTTCCTTTTTTCAATATTTCTTTTTGTCAATATTGCCTTTTGTCAATATTTCCTTTTGTCAATATTTCCTTTTTTCAATATTTCCTTTTTTCTATATTTTCTTTTTTCAATATTTCATTTTGTCAATATTTCCTTCATTCAATATTTCCGTTTTTCAATATTTCCTTTTTTCAATACTTCCTTTTGTCAATTTTTTCTTTTGTCAATATTTCCTTTTTTCAATATTTCCTTTTTTCAATATTTCCTTTTTTCTATACTTCATTTTGTCAATATTTCCTTTTGTAAATATTTCCTTTTGTCAATATTTCCTTTTTTCAATACTTCCTTTGGTCAATATTTCCTTTTGTCAATATTTCCTTATTTCAATATTTCCTTTTGTCAACATTTCCTTTTTTCTATACTTCCTTTTGTCAATATTTTCTTTTGTCAATATTCCCTTTTGTCAATATTTCCTTTTTTCTATACTTCATTTTGTCATTATTTCCTTTTGTCAATATTTCCTTTTTTCAATATTTCCTTTTTTCAATATTTCCTTTTTTCTATACTTCCTTTTTACAATATTTCCTTTTTTCTATACTTCCTTTTGTCAAAATTTATTTTTGTCAATATTACCTTTTGTCAATATTTCCTTTTTTCCTATGCTTCCTTTTGGCAATATTTCCTTATTTCAATATTTCCTTTTGTCAAGATTTCCTTTTTTAAATATTTCCTTTTTTCAATATTTCCTTTTATCTATATTTCCTTTTGCAAATATTTCCTTTTTTCAATACTTCCGTTTGTCAAAATGCCTTTTGTATATATTTCCTTTTATCAATATATCTTTTTTCAATATTTCCTTTTTTATATACTTCCTTTTTTCAATATTTCCTTTTTTTAATATTTCCTTTTTTCAATATTTCCTTTTTTCAATATTTCCTTTTTTCAATATTTCCTTTTTTCTATACGTCCTTTTTTCAATATTTCCTTTTGTCAATATTTCCTTTTTTCAATATTTACTTTTGTCAATATTTCCTTTTGTCAATATTTCCTTTTTTCAATATTTCCTTTTGTCAATATTTCCTTTTTTCAATATTTCTTTTTGTCAATATTGCCTTTTGTCAATATTTCCTTTTGTCAATATTTCCTTTTTTCAATATTTCCTTTTTTCTATACTTTCCTTATTCAATATTTCATTTTGTCAATATTTCCTTCATTCAATATTTTCGTTTTTCAATATTTCCTTTTTTCAATATTTCCTTTTGTCAATTTTTCCTTTTGTCAATATTTCCTTTTTTCAATATTTCCTTTTTTCAATAATTCCTTTTTTCAATATTTCATTTTGTCAATATTTCCTTCATTCAATATTTCCGTTTTTCAATATTTCCTTTTTTCAATATTTCCTTTTGTCAATAATTCCTTTTGTCAATATTTCCTTTTTTCAATATTTCCTTTTTTTAATAATTCCTTTTGTCAATATTTCTTTTTTTCAATATTTCCTTTTGTCAATATTTCCTTTTGTCAATATTTCCTTTTGTCAATATTTCCTTTTTTCAATATTTCCTCTTTTCAATATTTCCTTTTTTCTATACTTCCTTTCTTCGATATTTTCTTTTTTCTATACTTCCTTTTGTCAATATTTCCTTTTTTCTATACATCCTTTCGTCAATATTTCCTTTTTTCAATATTTCCTTGTGTCAAAAATTCCTTTTGTCAATATTTCCTTTTTTCAATATTTCCTTTTTCAATATTTCCTTTTGTCAATTTTTCCTTTATTCAATATTTCCTTTTGTCAATATGTCCTTTTTTCGATACTTCCATTTGTCAATATTTCCTTTTGTCAATATTTCCTTTTGTCAATATCTCCTCTTTTCAATATTTCCTTTTTTCTATTCTTCCTTTTTTCAATATTTCCTTTTTTCATTATTTCCTTTTTTCAATATTTCCTTTTTTCTATACTTTTTTTTTCAATATTTCCTTTTGTATATCTTTCCATTTTTCAATATTTCCTTTTGTCAATATTTCCTTTTGTCAAAATTCCTTTTATCAATATTTCCTTTTGTCATATTTCCTTTTTTCATTATTTCCTTTTATCAATATTTCCTTTTTTCAATATTTCCTTTTGTCAATATTTCCTTTTTTCAATATTTCCTTTTTTCTATATTTCACTTTTTCATTATTTACTTTTCTCAATATTTCCTTTTTTCAACATTTCCTTTTTTCTATACTTCCTTTTGTCAATATTTCCTTTTTTCTAAATTTCCATTTTTCAATATTTCCTGTGTTCAATATTTCCACTTTTCTATACTACCTTTTGTCAAAATTTCCTTTTGTCAATATTTCCTTTTTTCAATATTTCCTTTTGTCTGTATTGTCTTTTTTCTATACTTCCTTTTGTCAATATTTTTTTTTCTATACTTCCTTTTGTCAATATTTCCTTTTGTCAATATTTCCTTTTGTCAATATTTCCTTTTTTCAATATTTCCTTTTGTCAATATTTCCTTTTGTCAATATTTCCTTTATTCAATATTTCCTTTATTCAATATTTCCTTTTGTCAATATTTCATTATTTCAATACTTCCGTTTGTCAATATTTCCTTTTGTCAATATTTCATTATTTCAATACTTCCGTTTGTCAATATCCTTTTGTCAATATTTCCTTTTGTCAATATATCCTTTTATCAATATTTCCTTTTTTCTATACTTCCTATTTTCAATATTTCCTTTTTTCAATATTTCCTTTTTTTAATATTTCCTTTTTTTTATACGTCCTTTTTTCAATATTTCCTTTTGTCAATATTTCCATTCTTCAATATTTACTTTTGTCAATATTTCCTTTTTTCCTATGCTTCCTTTTGGCAATATTTCCTTTTTTCAATATTTCCTTTTGTCAAAATTTCCTTTTTTCAATATTTCCTTTTTTCAAAATTTCCTTTTATCAATATTTCCTTTTGTTAATATTTCCTTTTTTCAATATTTCCCTTTGTCAATATTTCATTTTTTCAATACTTCCGTTTGTTAATATTTATTTTGTAAATATTTCCTTTTGTCAATATATCCTTTTTTCAATATTTCCTTTTTTCTATACTTCCTTTTTTCAATATTTCCTTTTTTCAATATTTCCTTTTTTCAATATTTCCTTTTTTCAATATTTCCTTTTTTCAATATTTCCTTTTTTCTATACGTCCTTTTTTCAATATTTCCTTTTGTCAATATTTCCATTTTTCAATATTTACTTTTGAAAATATTTCCTTTTGTCAATATTTCCTTTTGTCAATATTTCCTTTTTTCAATATTTCCTTTTGTCAATATTTCCTTTTTTCAATATTTCTTTTTGTCAATATTGCCTTTTGTCAATATTTCCTTTTGTCAATATTTCCTTTTTTCAATATTTCCTTTTTTCTATACTTCCTTTTTTCAATATTTCATTTTGTCAATATTTCCTTCATTCAATATTTCCGTTTTTCAATATTTCCTTTTTTCAATATTTCCTTTTGTCAATATTTCCTTTTTTCAATATTTCCTTTTTTTAATAATTCCTTTTGTCAATATTTCCTTTTTTCAATATTTCCTTTTGTCAATATTACCTTTTTTCTATACATCCTTTTGTAAATATTTCCTTTTTTCAATATTTCCTTGTGTCAATATTTCCTTTTGTCAATATGTCCTTTTTTCGATACTTCCATTTGTCAATATTTCCTTTTGTCAATATTTCCTTTTATCAATATCTCCTATTTTCAATATTTACTTTTTTCTATTCTTCCTTTTTTCAATATTTCCTTTTTTCATTATTTCCTTTTTTCAATATTTCCTTTTTTCTATATTTTTTTTTTTCAATATTTCCTTTTGTATATATTTCCATTTTTCAATATTTCCTTTTGTCAATATTTCCTTTTGTCAAAATTCCTTTTATCAATATTTCCTTTTGTCATATTTCCTTTATTCAATATTTCCTTTTGTCAATATTTCCTTTTTTCTATACTTCCTTTTGTCAATATCTCCTTTTGTAAATTTTTCCTTTCTTCAATATTTACTTTTGTCAATATTTCCTTTTTTTAATATTTCCTTTTTTCTATACGTCCTTTTTTCAATATTTCCTTTTGTCAATATTTCCATTCTTCAATATTTACTTTTGTCAATATTTCCTTTTGTCAATATTTCCTTTTGTCAATATTTCCTTTTTTCAATATTTCCTTTTGTCAATATTTCCTTTTTTCAATATTTCCTTTTGTCAATATTTCCTTTTTTCAATATTTCCTTTTTTCTATATTTCTCTTTTTCATTATTTCCTTTTTCAATATTTCCTTTTTTCAACATTTCCTTTTTTCTATACTTCCTTTTGTCAATATTTCCTTTTTTCTAAATTTACATTTTTCAATATTTCCTGTGTTCAATATTTCCACTTTTCTATACTTCCTTTTGTCAAAATATCCTTTTGTCAATATTTCCTTTTTTCAATATTTCCTTTTGTCTGTATTGTCTTTTTTCTATACTTCCTTTTGTCAATATTTTTTTTCTATACTTTCTTTTGTCAATATTTCCTTTTGTCAATATTTCCTTTTGTCAATATTTCCTTTTTTCAATATTTCCTTTCGTCAATATTTTCTTTTGTCAATATTTCCTTTTGTCAATATTTCCTTTATTCAATATTTCCTTTTGTCAATATTTCCTTTTTTCTATACTTCCTTTTTTCAATATTTCCTTCTGTCAATATTTCCTTTTGTCAATATTTCCTCTTTCAATATTTCCTTTTTTCAATATTTCCTTTTTTCAATATTTCCTTTTTTCAATATTTCCTTATGTCAATATTTCCTTTTTTCTATACTTTCTTTTGTCAATATTTCCTTTTGTTAATATTTCCTTTTGTCAATATTTCCTTTTTTCAATACTTCCTTTGGTCAATATTTCCTTTTGTCAATATTTCCTTATTTCAATATTTCCTTTTGTCAACATTTCCTTTGTTCTATACTTCCTTTTGTCAATATTTTCTTTTGTCAATATTTCCTTTTGTCAATATTTCCTTTTTTCTATACTTCATTTTGTCATTATTTCATTTTGTCAATATTTCCTTTTTTCAATATTTCCTTTTTTCAATATTTCCTTTTTTCTATACTTCCTTTTTACAATATTTCCTTTTTTCTATACTTCCTTTTGTCAAAATTTCTTTTTGTCAATATTACCTTTTGTCAATATTTCCTTTTTTCATATGCTTCCTTTTGGCAAGATTTCCTTTTTTCAATATTTCCTTTTGTCAAGATTTCCTTTTTTCAATATTTCCTTTTATCTATATTTCCTTTTGCAAGTATTTCCTTTTTTCAATATTTCCTTTTGTCAATATTTCATTTTTTCAATACTTCCGTTTGTCAATATTTCCTTTTGTAAATATTTCCTTTTGTCAATATATCTTTTTTCAATATTTCCTTTTTTATATACTTCCTTTTTTCAATATTTTCTTTTTTTAATATTTCCTTTTTTTAATATTTCCTTTTTTTAATATTTCCTTTTTTCAATATTTCCTTTTGTCAATATTTCCTTTTTTCTATACTTCCTTTTTTCAATATTTCCTTTTGTCAATATTTCCTTTTTTCAATATTTACTTTTGTCAATATTTCCTTTTGTCAATATTTCCTTTTGTCAATATTTCCTTTTTTCAATATTTCCTTTTGTCAATATTTCCTTTTTTCAATATTTCTTTTAGTCAATATTGCCTTTTGTCAATATTTCCTTTTGTCAATATTTCCTTTTTTCAATATTTCCTTTTTTCTATACTTCCTTTTTTCAATATTTCATTTTGTCAATATTTCCTTCATTCAATATTTCCGTTTTTCAATATTTCCTATTTTCAATATTTCCTTTTGTCAATTTTTCCTTTTGTCAATATTTCCTTTTTTCAATATTTCCTTTTTTCAATAATTCCTTTTTTCAATATTTCCTTTTGTCAATATTTCCTTTTGTCAATATTTCCTTTTGTCAATATTTCCTTTTTCAAATTTTCCTCTTTTCAATATTTCCTTTTTTCTATACTTACTTTCATCAATATTTTCTTTTTTCTATACTTCCTTTTGTCAATATTTCCTTTTTTCTATACATCCTTTTGTCAATATTTCCTTTTTTCAATATTTCCTTGTGTCAAAATTTCCTTTTGTAAATATTTCCTTTTTTCAATATTTCCTTTTGTCAATATTTCCTTTTGTCAATATTTCCTTTATTCAATATTTCCTTTTGTCAATATGTCCTTTTTTCGATACTTCCATTTGTCAATATTTCCTTTTGTCAATATTTTCTTTTGTCAATATCTCCTTTTTTCAATATTTCCTTTTTTCTATTCTTCCTTTTTTCAATATTTCCTTTTTTCATTATTTCCTTTTTTCATTATTTCCTTTTTTCAATATTTCCTTTTGTCTGTATTGTCTTTTTTCTATACTTCCTTTTGTCAATATTTTTTTTCTATACTTTCTTTTGTCAATATTTCCTTTTGTTAATATTTCCTTTTGTCAATATTTCCTTTTTTCAATATTTCCTTTCGTCAATATTTTCTTTTGTCAATATTTGCTTTTGTCAATATTTCCTTTATTCAATATTTCCTTTTTACAATATTTCCTTTTTTCTATACTTCCTTTTGTCAAAATTTCTTTTTGTCAATATTACCTTTTGTCAATATTTCCTTTTTTCCTATGCTTCCTTTTGGCAATATTTCCTTTTTTCAATATTTCCTTTTGTCAAGATTTCCTTTTTTCAATATTTCCTTTTTTCAATATTTCCTTTTATCTATATTTCCTTTTGCAAATATTTCCTTTTTTCAATATTTCCTTTTTTCAATATTTCCTTATGTCAATATTTCCTTTTTTCTATACTTTCTTTTGTCAATATTTCCTTTTGTTAATATTTCCTTTTGTCAATATTTCCTTTTTTCAATACTTCCTTTGGTCAATATTTCCTTTTGTCAATATTTCCTTATTTCAATATTTCCTTTCGTCAACATTTCCTTTGTTCTATACTTCCTTTTGTCAATATTTTCTTTTGTCAATATTTCCTTTTGTCAATATTTCCTTTTTTCTATACTTCATTTTGTCATTATTTCATTTTGTCAATATTTCCTTTTTTCAATATTTCCTTTTTTCAATATTTCCTTTTTTCTATACTTCCTTTTTACAATATTTCCTTTTTTCTATACTTCCTTTTGTCAAAATTTCTTTTTGTCAATATTACCTTTTGTCAATATTTCCTTTTTTCATATGCTTCCTTTTGGCAATATTTCCTTTTTTCAATATTTCCTTTTGTCAAGATTTCCTTTTTTCAATATTTCCTTTTATCTATATTTCCTTTTGCAAGTATTTCCTTTTTCCAATATTTCCTTTTGTCAATATTTCATTTTTTCAATACTTCCGTTTGTCAATATTTCCTTTTGTAAATATTTCCTTTTGTCAATATATCTTTTTTCAATATTTCCTTTTTTATATACTTCCTTTTTTCAATATTTCCTTTTTTCAATATTTCCTTTTTTTAATATTTCCTTTTTTTAATATTTCCTTTTTTCAATATTTCCTTTTTTCAATATTTCCTTTTTTCTGTGCTTCCTTTTTTCAATATTTCCTTTTGTCAATATTTCCTTTTTTCAATATTTACTTTTGTCAATATTTCCTTTTGTCAATATTTCCTTTTGTCAATATTTCCTTTTTTCAATATTTCCTTTTGTCAATATTTCCTTTTTTCAATATTTCTTTTTGTCAATATTGCCTTTTGTCAATATTTCCTTTTGTCAATATTTCCTTTTTTCAATATTTCCTTTTTTCTATACTTCCTTTTTTCAATATTTCATTTTGTCAATATTTCCTTCATTCAATATTTCCGTTTTTCAATATTTCCTATTTTCAATATTTCCTTTTGTCAATTTTTCCTTTTGTCAATATTTCCTTTTTTCAATATTTCCTTTTTTCAATAATTCCTTTTTTCAATATTTCCTTTTGTCAATATTTCCTTTTGTCAATATTTCCTTTTGTCAATATTTCCTTTTTCAAATTTTCCTCTTTTCAATATTTCCTTTTTTCTATACTTACTTTCATCAATATTTTCTTTTTTCTATACTTCCTTTTGTCAATATTTCCTTTTTTCTATACATCCTTTTGTCAATATTTCCTTTTTTCAATATTTCCTTGTGTCAAAATTTCCTTTTGTAAATATTTCCTTTTTTCAATATTTCCTTTTGTCAATATTTCCTTTTGTCAATATTTCCTTTATTCAATATTTCCTTTTGTCAATATGTCCTTTTTTCGATACTTCCATTTGTCAATATTTCCTTTTGTCAATATTTTCTTTTGTCAATATCTCCTTTTTTCAATATTTCCTTTTTTCTATTCTTCCTTTTTTCAATATTTCCTTTTTTCATTATTTCCTTTTTTCATTATTTCCTTTTTTCAATATTTCCTTTTGTCTGTATTGTCTTTTTTCTATACTTCCTTTTGTCAATATTTTTTTTCTATACTTTCTTTTGTCAATATTTCCTTTTGTTTATATTTCCTTTTGTCAATATTTCCTTTTTTCAATATTTCCTTTCGTCAATATTTTCTTTTGTCAATATTTGCTTTTGTCAATATTTCCTTTATTCAATATTTCCTTTTTACAATATTTCCTTTTTTCTATACTTCCTTTTGTCAAAATTTCTTTTTGTCAATATTACCTTTTGTCAATATTTCCTTTTTTCCTATGCTTCCTTTTGGCAATATTTCCTTTTTTCAATATTTCCTTTTGTCAAGATTTCCTTTTTTCAATATTTCCTTTTTTCAATATTTCCTTTTATCTATATTTCCTTTTGCAAATATTTCCTTTTTTCAATATTTCCTTTTGTCAATATTTCATTTTTTCAATACTTCCGTTTGTCAATATTTCCTTTTGTAAATATTTCCTTTTGTCAATATATCTTTTTTCAATATTTCCTTTTTTATATACTTCCTTTTTTCAATATTTCCTTTTTTTAATATTTCCTTTTTTCGATATTTCCTTTCTTCAATATTTCCTTTTTTCAATATTTCCTTTTTTCTATACGTCCTTTCTTCAATATTTCCTTTTGTCAATATTTCCTTTTTTCAATATTTACTTTTGTCAATATTTCCTTTTGTCAATATTTCCTTTTTTCAATATTTCCTTTTGTCAATATTTCCTTTTTTCAATATTTCTTTTTGTCAATATTGCCTTTTGTCAATATTTCCTTTTGTTATATTTCCTTTTTTCAATATTTCCTTTTTTCTATACTTCCTTTTTTCAATATTTCATTTTGTCAATATTTCCTTCATTCAATATTTCCGTTTTTCAATATTTCCTTTTTTCAATATTTCCTTTTGTCAATTTTTCCTTTTGTCAATATTTCCTTTTTTCAATATTTCCTTTTTTCAATAATTCCTTTTTTCAATATTTCCTTTTGTCAATATTTTCTTTTGTCAATATTTCCTTTTGTCAATATTTCCTTTTTCAAATTTTCCTCTTTTCAATATTTCCTTTTTTCTATACTTTCTTTCTTCAATATTTTCTTTTTTCTACACTTCCTTTTGTCAATATTTCCTTTTTTCTATAAATCCTTTTGTCAATATTTCCTTTTTTCAATATTTCCTTGTGTTACAAAATTTCCTTTTGTCAATATTTCCTTTTTTCAATATTTCCTTTTGTCAATATTTCCTTTTGTCAATATTTCCTTTATTCAATATTTCTTTTTGTCAATATGTCCTTTTTTCGATACTTCCATTTGCAATATTTCCTTTTGTCAATATTTCCTTTTGTCAATATCTCCTTTTTTCAATATTTCCTTTTTTCTATTCTTCCTTATTTCAATATTTCCTTTTTTCATTATTTCCTTTTTTCAATATTTCCTTTTGTCTGTATTGTCTTTTTTCTATACTTCCTTTTGTAAATATTATTTTTCTATACTTTCTTTTGTCAATATTTCCTTTTGTCAATATTTCCTTTTGTCAATATTTCCTTTTTTCAATATTTCCTTTCGTCAATATTTTCTTTTGTCAATATTTCCTTTTGTCAATATTTCCTTTATTCAATATTTCCTTTTGTCAATATTTCCTTTTTTCGATACTTCCTTTTTTCAATATTTCCTTTTGTCAATATTTCCTTTTGTCAATATTTCCTATTTCAATATTTCCTTTTTTCAATATTTCCTTTTTTCAATATTTCCTTTTTTCAATATTTCCTTATGTCAATATTTCCTTTTTTCTATACTTTCTTTTGTCAATATTTCCTTTTGTCAATATTTCCTTTTTTCAATATTTCCTTTTTTCTATATTTCCTTTTTTTAACATTTCCTTTTTTCTATACTTCCTTTTGTCAATATTACCTTTTGTCAATATTTCCTTTTGTCAATATATACTTTTGTCAATATTTCCTTTTTTCTATACTTCCTTTTGTCACTATTTCCTTTTTTTATATTACCTGTTGTCAATATTTCCTTTTGTCAATATTTCCTTTTGTCAATATTTCCTTTTTTCAATGCTTCCGTTTGTCAATGTTTCCTTTTGTTAATATTTCCTTTTGTCAAAATTTCCTTTTTTCAATATTTCCTTTTTTCAATATTTCCTTTTATCAATATTTCCTTTTGTTAATATTTCCTTTTTTCAATATTTCCTTTTGTCAATATTTCATTTTTTCAATACTTCCGTTTGTCAATATTTATTTAGTAAATATTTCCTTTTGTCAATATATCCTTTTTTCAATATTTCCTTTTTTCTATACTTCCTTTTTTCAATATTTCCTTTTTTCAATATTTCCTTTTTTCAATATTTATTTTTTTCTATACGTCCTTTTTTCAATATTTCCTTTTGTCAATATTTCCTTTTTTCAATATTTACTTTTGTAAATATTTCCTTTTGTCAATATTTCCTTTTGTCAATACTTCCTTTTTTCAATATTTCCTTTTGTCAATATTTCCTTTTTTCAATATTTCTTTTTGTCAATATTGCCTTTTGTCAATATTTCCTTTTGTCAATATTTCCTTTTTTCAATATTTCCTTTTTTCTATACTTCCTTTTTTCAATATTTAATTTTGTCAATATTTCCTTCATTCAATATTTCCGTTTTTCACTATTTCCTTTTTTTAATATTTCCTTTTGTCAATATTTCCTTTTGTCAATATTTCCTTTTTTCAATATTTCCTTTTTTTAATAATTCCTTTTGTCAATATTTCCTTTTTTCAATATTTCCTTTTGTCAATATTTCCTTTTGTCAATATTTCCTTTTGTCAATATTTCCTTTTTTCAATATTTCCTCTTTTCAATATTTCCTTTTTTCTATACTTCCTTTCTTCAATATTTTCTTTTTTCTATACTTCCTTTTGTCAATATTTCCTTTTTTCTCTACATCCTTTAGTCAATATTTCCTTTTTTCAATATTTCCTTGTGTCAAAATTTCCTTTTGTCAATATTTCCTTTTTTCAATATTTCCTTTGTCAATATTTCCTTTTGTCAATTTTTCCTTTATTCAATATTTCCTTTTGTCAATATGTCCTTTTTTCGATACTTCCATTTGTCAATATTTCCTTTTGTCAATATTTCCTTTTGTCAATATCTCCTTTTTTCAATATTTCCTTTTTTCTATTCTTCCTTTTTTCAATATTTCCTTTTTTCATTATTTCCTTTTTTCAATATTTCCTTTTTTCTATACTTTCTTTTTTCAATATTTCCTTTTGTATATATTTCCATTTTTCAATATTTCCTTTTGTCAATATTTCCTTTTGTCAAAATTCCTTTTATCAATATTTCCTTTTGTCATATTTCCTTTATTCAATATTTCCTTTTGTCAATATTTCCTTTTTTCTATACTTCCTTTTGTCAATATCTCCTTTTGTAAATTTTTCCTTTCGTCAATATTTACTTTTGTCAATATTTCCTTTTTTTAATATTTCCTTTTTTCTATACGTCCTTTTTTCAATATTTCCTTTTGTCAATATTTCAATTCTTCAATATTTACTTTTGTCATTATTTCCTTTTGTCAATATTTCCTTTTGTCAATATTTCCTTTTTTCAATATTTCCTTTAGTCAATATTTCCTTTTTTCAATATTTCCTTTTGTCATTATTTCCTTTTTTCAATATTTCCTTTTTTCTATATTTCTCTTTTTCATTATTTCCTTTTCTCAATATTACCTTTTTTCAACATTTCCTTTTTTCTATACTTCCTTTTGTCAATATTTCTTTTTTCTAAATTTCCATTTTTCAATATTTCCTGTGTTCAATATTTCCACTTTTCTATACTTCCTTTTGTCAAAATATCCTTTTGTCAATATTTCCTTTTTTCAATATTTCCTTTTGTCTGTATTGTCTTTTTTCTATACTTCCTTTTGTCAATATTTTTTTTCTATACTTTCTTTTGTCAATTTTTCCTTTTGTCAATATTTCCTTTTATCAATATTTCCTTTTTTCAATATTTCCTTTCGTCAATATTTTCTTTTGTCAATATTTCCTTTTGTCAATATTTCCTTTATTCAATATTTCCTTTTGTCAATATTTCCTTTTTTCTATACTTCCTTTTTTCAATATTTCCTTTTGTCAATATTTCCTTATTTCAATATTTCCTTTTGTCAACATTTCCTTGTTTCTATACTTCCTTTTGTCAATATTTTCTTTTGTCAATATTTCCTTTTGTCAATATTTCCTTTTTTCTATACTTCCTTTTTTCAATATTTCCTTTTTTCAATATTTCCTTTTTTCTATACTTCCTTTTTACAATATTTCCTTTTTTCTATACTTCCTTTTGTCAAAATTTCTTTTTGTCAATATTACCTTTTGTCAATCTTTCATTTTTTCCTATGCTTCCTTTTGGCAATATTTCCTTTTTTCAATATTTCCTTTTGTCAAAATTTCCTTTTTTCAATATTTCCTTTTTTCAATATTTCCTTTTATCAATATTTCCTTTTGTCAATATTTCCTTTTTTCAATATTTCCTTTTGTCAATATTTCATTTTTTCAATACTTCCGTTTGTCAATATTTCCTTTTGTAAATATTTCCTTTTGTCAATATATCCTTTTTTCAATATTTCCTTTTTTATATACTTCCTTTTTTCAATATTTCCTATTTTTAATATTTCCTTTTTTCAATATTTCCTTTTTTCAATATTTCCTTTTTTCAATATTTCCTTTTTTCTATACGTCCTTTTTTCAATATTTCCTTTTGTCAATATTTCCTTTTTTCAATATTTACTTTTGTCAATATTTCCTTTTGTCAATATTTCCTTATGTCAATATTTCCTTTTTTCAATATTTCCTTTTGTCAATATTTCCTTTTTTCAATATTTCTTTTTGTCAATAATGCCTTTTGTCAATATTTCCTTTTTTCAATATTTCCTTTTTTCTATACTTCCTTTTTTCAATATTTCATTTTGTCAATATTTCCTTCATTCAATATTTCCGTTTTTCAATATTTCCTTTTTTCAATATTTCCTTTTGTCAATATTTCCTTTTGTCAATATTTTTCTTTTTTCAATATTTCCTTTTTTCAATAATTCCTCTTTTCAATATTTCCTTTTGTCAATATTTCCTTTTGTCAATATTTCCTTTTGTCAATATTTCCTTTTTCAAATTTTCCTCTTTTCAATATTTCCTTTTTCTATACTTTCTTTCTTCAATATTTTCTTTTTTCTATACTTCCTTTTGTCAATATTTCCTTTTTTCTATACATCCTATTGTCAATATTTCCTTTTTTCAATATTTCCTTGTGTCAAAATTTCCTTTTGTCAATATTTCCTTTTTTCAATATTTCCTTTTGTCAATATTTCCTTTTGTCAATATTTCCTTTATTCAATATTTCCTTTTGTCAATATGTCCTTTTTTCGATACTTCCATTTGTCAATATTTCCTTTTGTCAATATTTCCTTTTGTCAATATCTCCTTTTTTCAATATTTCCTTTTTTCTATTCTTCCTTTTTTCAATATTTCCTTTTTTCATTATTTCCTTTTTTCAATATTTCCTTTTTTCAATACTTTCTATTTTCAATATTTCCTTTTGTATATATTTCCATTTTTCAATATTTCCTTTTTTCTATACTTCCTTTTGTCTCTATTTCCTTTTTTTATATTTCCTTTTGTCAATATTTCCTTTTATCAATATTTCCTTTTGTCAATATTTCCTTTTTTCTATACTTCCTTTTGTCAATATTTCCTCTTGTAAATTTTTCCTTTCGTCAATATTTACTTTTGTCAATATTTCCTTTTTTTAATATTTCCTTTTTTCTATACGTCCTTTTTTCACTATTTCCTTTTGTCAATATTTCCATTCTTCAATATTCACTTTTGTAAATATTTCCTTTTGTCAATATTTCCTTTTGTCAATATTTCCTTTTTTCAATATTTCCTTTTGTCAATATTTCCTTTTTTCAATATTTCCTTTTGTCAATATTTCCTTTTTTCAATATTTCCTTAATTCTATATTTCTCTTTTTCATTATTTCCTTTTCTCAATATTTCCTTTTTTCAATTTTTCCTTTTTTCTATACTTCCTTTTGTCAATATTTCCTTTTTTCTAAATTTCCATTTTTCAATATTTCCTGTGTTTAATATTTCCACTTTTCTATACTTCCTTTTGTCAAAATTTCCTTTTGTCAATATTTCCTTTTTTCAATATTTCCTTTTGTCTGTATTGTCTTTTTTCTTACTTCCTTTTGTCAATATTTTTTTTTCTATACTTCCTTTTGTCAATATTTCCTCTTGTCAATATTTCCTTTTGTCAATATTTCCTTTTTTCAATATTTCCTTTTGTCAATATTTTCTTTTGTCAATATTTCCTTTTGTCAATATTTCCTTTATTCAATATTTCCTGTTGTCAATATTTCCTTTTGTCAATATTTCCTATTTCAATATTTCCTTTTTTCAATATTTCCTTTTTTCAATATTTCCTTTTTTCAATATTTCCTTATGTCAATATTTCCTTTTTTCTATACTTTCTTTTGTCAATATTTCCTTTTGTCAATATTTCCTTTTTTCAATATTTCCTTTTTTCTATATTTACTTTTTTTAACATTTCCTTTTTTCTATACTTCCTTTTGTCACTATTTCCTTTTTTTATATTACCTGTTGTCAATATTTCCTTTTGTCAATATTTCCTTTTGTCAATATTTTCTTTTTTCAATGCTTCCGTTTGTCAATATTTCCTTTTGTTAATATTTCCTTTTGTGAAAATATCCTTTTTTCAATATTTCCTTTTTTCTATTCTTCCTTTTTTCAATATTTCCTTTTTTCATTATTTCCTTTTTTCAATATTTCCTTTTTTCTATACTTTCTTTTTTCAATGTTTCCTTTTGTCAATATTTCCATTTTTCAATATTTCATTTTGTCAATATTTCCTTTTGCCTATATTTCTTTTTGTCAATATTTCCTTTTGTCAATATTTCCTTTTTTCAATACTTCCTTTTTTCAATATTTCCTTTTTTCTATACTTCTTTTTGTCAATAATTCCTTTTGTCAATATTACCTTTTGCAAATCTTTCCTTTTTTCTATACTTTCTTTTGTCAATATTTCCTTTTTTCAACATTTCCTTTTGTCAATATATCCTTTTATCAATATTTCCTTTTTTCAATATTTCCTTTTGTCAATATTTCTTTTTGTCAATATTCCCTTTTTTCAATATTTCCTTTTTTCAATATTTCCTTTTGTCAATTTTTCCATTTTTCAATATTTCCTTTTTTCAATATTTTCTTTTTTCAATATTTCATTTTGTCAATATTTCCTTTTTTCAATATTTCCTTTTTTCTATACTTCCTTTTTTCAATATTTCCTTTTTTCTATACTTATTTTTGTCAATATTTCCTTTTGTCAATATTTCCTTTTGTCAATATTTCCTTTTTTCTATACTTCCTTTTGTCAATATTTCCTTTTGTAAATTTTTCCTTTCGTCAATATTTACTTTTGTTAATATTTCCTTTTGTCAATATTTCCTTTTTTCAATATTTCCTTATATCAATGTTTCCTTTTTTCAATATTTACTTTTTACAATATTTCCTTTTGTTAATATTTCCTTTTGTCAATATTTCCTTTTGTCAATAATTCCTTTTGTCAATATTTCCATTTTTCAATATTCCCTTCTGTCAATATTTCCTTTTTTCAATATTTCTTTTTTTCAATATTTCCTTTTGTCAATATTTCTTTTTGTTTATATTACCTTTTTTCAATGTTTCCTTTTTTCAATATTTACTTTTATCAATATTTCCTTTTTTCAATGCTTCCGTTTGTCAATATTTCCTTTTGTCAATATTTCCTTTTGTCAATATATCCTTTTTTCAATATTTCCTTTCGTCAATATTTCGTTTTTTCAATATTTCCTTTTGTCAATATTTCCTTTTTTCAATATTTCCTTTTTCGAATATTTCCTTTTGTCAATATTTCCTTTTGTCAATATTTCCTTTTGTAAATATTTCCTTTTGTCAATATTTCCTTTTTTCTATACTTCCTTTTGTCAATATTTCCTTTTGTCAATATTTCCTTTTGTCAATATATCCTTTTTTCAATATTTCCTTTTTTCTATACTTCCTTTTTTCAATATTTCCTTTTTTCAATATTTCCTTTTTTCAATATTTCCTTTTTACAATATTTTCTTTTTTCAATATTTCCTTTTTTCTATAAGTCCTTTATTCAATATTTCCTTTTGTCAATATTTCCTTTTTTCAATATTTACTTTTGTCAAAATTTATTTTTGTCAATATTTCCTTTTGTCAATATTTCCTTTTTTCAATATTTCCTTTTGTCAATATTTCCTTTTTTCAATATTTCTTTTTGTCAATATTTCCTTTTGTCAATATTTCCTTTTGTCAATATTTCCTTTTTTCAATATTTCCTTTTTTCTATACTTCCTTTTTTCAATATTTCATTTTGTCAATATTTCCTCCATATGATATTTCCTTTTGTCAATATTTCTTTTTTTCTATACTTCCTTTTGTCAATATTTCCTTTTGTCTATATTTTCATTTGTCAATATTTCCTTTTTTCTATACTTCCTTTTGTCAATATTTCTTTTTCAATATTTCGTTTTGTCAATATTTCATTTTTTCAATGATTCCGTTCGTACTATATTTCCTTTTGTCAATATTTCTTTTTTTCTATACTTCCTTTTGTCAATATTTCCTTTTGTCAATATTTCCTTTTTTCAATATTTCCTTTTTTCAATATTTCATTTTTTCTATACTTCCTTTTTTCAATATTTCCTTTTTTCTATACTTCCTTTTGTCAAAATTTCTTTTTGTCAATATTCCCTTTTGGTAATATTTATTTTTTTCTATACTTTTTTGGCATTATTTCCTTTTTTACAATATTTCCTTTTGTCAAAATTTCCTTTTTTCAATATTTCCTTTTTTCAATATTTCCTTTTGTCAATATTTCCTTTTGTCAATATTTCCTTTTGTCAATATATCCTTTTTTCAATATTTCCTTTTTTCTATATTTCCTTTTTTCAATATTTCCTTTTTTCAATATTTCCTTTTTTTAATATTTCCTTTTTTCTATACGTCCTTTTTTCAATATTTCTTTTTGTCAATATTTCCATTCTTCAATATTTACTTTTGTCAATATTTCCTTTTGTCAATATTTCCTTTTTTCAATATTTCCTTTTGTCAATATTTCCTTTTTTCAATATTTCCTTTTTTCAATATTTCCTTTTTTCTATATTTCTCTTTTTCATTATTTCCTTTTCTCAATATTTCCTTTTTTCAACATTTCCTTTTTTCTATACTTCCTTTTGTCAACATTTCCTTTTGTCAATATTTCCTTTTTTCAATATTTCCTTTTGTCCTTATTGTCTTTTTTCTATACTTCTTTTTGTCAATATTTTTTTTTCTATACTTACTTTTGTCAATATTTCCTTTTGTCAATATTTCCTTTTGTCAATATTTCCTTTTGTCAAAATTTCCTTTTTTCAATATTTCCTTTTTACAATATTTCCTTTTTTCTATATTTCTCTTTTTCATTATTTCCTCTTCTCAATATATCCTTTATTCAATATTTCCTTTATTCAATATTTCCTTTTGTCAATATTTCATTATTTCAATGCTTCCGTTTGTCAATATTTCCTTTTGTCATTATTTCCTTTTGTCAATATATCCTTTTTTCAATATTTCCTTTTTTCTATACCTCCTTTTATCAATATTTCCTTTTTTCAATATTTCCTTTTTTTAATATTTCCTTTTTTCTATACGTCCTTTTTTCAATATTTCCTTTTGTCAATATTTCCATTCTTCAATATTTACTTTTGTCAATATCTCCTTTTGTCAATATTTCCTTTTGTCAATATTTCCTTTTTTCAATATTTCCTTTTGTCAATATTTCCTTTTTTCAATATTTCCTTTTTTCAACATTTCCTTTTTTCTATACTTCCTTTTGTCAATATTTCCTTTTTTCTAAATTTCCATTTTTCAATATTTCCTGTCTTCAATATTTCCACTTTTCTATACTTCCTTTTGTCAAAATTTCCTTTTGTCAATATTTCCTTTTTTCAATATTTCCTTTTGTCTGTATTGTCTTTTTTCTATACTTCCTTTTTTCAATATTTTTTTTTCTATACTTCCTTTTGTCAATATTTCCTTTTGTCAATATTTCCCTTTGTCAATATTTCCTTTTGTCAATATTTCCTTTTTTCAATATTTCCTTTTGCAAATATTTTCTTTTGTCAATATTTCCTTTTGTCAATATTTCCTTTAATAAATATTTCCTTTTGTCAATATTTCCTTTTTTTTATACTTCCTTTTTTCAATATTTCCTTTTGTAAATATTTCCTTTTGTCAATATTTCCTATTTCAATATTTCCTTTTTTCAATATTTCCTTTTTTCAATATTTCCTTTTTTCAATATTTCCTTATGTCAATATTTCCTTTTTTCTATACTTTCTTTTGTCAATATTTCCTTTTGTAAATATTTCCTTTTGTCAATATTTCCTTTTTTCAATATTTCCTTTTTTCAATATTTCCTTTTTTCAATTTCCCTTTTTTCAATAATTCCTTTTTTCTATACTTCCTTTTGTCAATATTTCCTTTTGTCAATATTTCCTTATTTCAATATTTTCTTTTGTCAACATTTCCTTATTTCTATACTTCCTTTTGTCAATATTTTCTTTTGTCAATATTTCCTTTTGTCAATATTTCCTTTTTTTTCTACCTCATTTTGTCAATATTTCCTTTTGTCAATATTTCCTTTTGTCAATATTTCCTTTTTTCAATATTTCCTTTTTTCAATATTTCCTTTTTTCTATACTTCCTTTTTACAATATTTCCTTTTTTCTATACTTCCTTTTGTCAATATTTCAATTTTTCAATATTTCCTTTTGTCAATATTTCCTTTTGTCAATATTTCTTTTTGTCAATATTTCCTTTTGTCAATATTTCCTTTATTCAATATTTCCTTTTGTCAATATTTGCTTTTTTCTATACTTCCTTTTGTCAATATTTCCTTTTGTCAATATTTCCTTTTTTCTATACTTCCTTTTGTCACTATTTCCTTTTTTTATATTTCCTTTTGTCAATATTTCCTTTTATCAATATTTCCTTTTGTCAATATTTCCTTTTTTCAATACTTCCTTTTTTCAATATTTCCTTTTTTCTATACTTCTTTTTGTCAATTATTCCTTTTGTCAATATTACCTTTTGCAAATCTTTCCTTTTTTCTATACTTTCTTTTGTCAATATTTCTTTTTTTCAACATTTCCTTTTGTCAATATATCCTTTTATCAATATTTCCTTTTTTCAATATTTCCTTTTGTCAATATTTCTTTTTGTCAATATTTCCTTTTTTCAATATTTCCTTTTTTCAATATTTCCTTTTGTCAATATTTCCTTTTTTCAATATTTCCTTTTGTCAATATTTCCTTTTTTCAAAATTTCCTTTTTTCTATACTTCCTTTTTTCAATATTTCCTTTTTTCAATATTTCCTTTTGTCAATATTTCCTTTTGTCAATATTTCCTTTTGTCAATATATCCTTTTTTCTATACTTCCTTTTGTCAATATTTCCTTTTGTAAATTTTTCCTTTCGTCAATATTTACTTTTGTCAATATTTCCTTTTGTCAATATTTCCTTTTTTCAATATTTCCTTATATCAATGTTTCCTTTTTTCAATATTTCCTTTTTTCAATATTTCCTTTTTTCTATATTTCTCTTTTTCATTATTTCCTCTTCTCAATATTTCCTTTTTTCAATATTTCTTTTTTCTATACTTTCTTTTGTCAAAATTTCCTTTTTTCTAATTTTCCATTCTTCAATATTTCCTATGTTCAATATTTCCACTTTTCTATACTTCCTTTTGTCAAAATTTCCTTTTGTCAATATTTCTTTTTTCAATTTTTCCTTTAGTCTATATTGTCTTTTTTCTATACTTCCTATTGTCAATATTTTTTACTATACTTCCTTTTGTCAATATTTCCTTTTGTCAATATTTCCTTTTTTCTAAATTTCCATTTTTCAATATTTCCTGTCTTCAATATTTCCACTTTTCTATACTTCCTTTTGTCAAAATTTCCTTTTGTCAATATTTCCTTTTTTCAATATTTCCTTTTGTCTGTATTGTCTTTTTTCTATACTTCCTTTTGTCAATATTTTTTTTTCTATACTTCCTTTTGTCAATATTTCCTTTTGTCAATATTTCCTTTTGTCAATATTTCCTTTTGTCAATATTTCCTTTTTTCAATATTTCCTTTTGCAAATATTTTCTTTTGTCAATATTTCCTTTTGTCAATATTTCCTTTAATAAATATTTCCTTTTGTCAATATTTCCTTTTTTCTATACTTCCTTTTTTCAATATTTCCTTTTGTAAATATTTCCTTTTGTCAATATTTCCTATTTCAATATTTCCTTTTTTCAATATTTCCTTTTTTCAATATTTCCTTTTTTCAATATTTCCTTTTGTCAATATTTCCTTTTTTCTATACTTTCTTTTGTCAATATTTCCTTTTGTAAATATTTCCTTTTGTCAATATTTCCTTTTTTCAATATTTCCTTTTTTCAATATTTCCTTTTTTCAATATTCCCTTTTTTCAATAATTCCTTTTTTCTATACTTCCTTTTGTCAATATTTCCTTTTGTCAATATTTCCTTATTTCAGTATTTTCTTTTGTCAACATTTCCTTATTTCTATACTTCCTTTTGTCAATATTTTCTTTTGTCAATATTTCCTTTTGTCAATATTTCCTTTTTTTTCTACCTCATTTTGTCAATATTTCCTTTTGTCAATATTTCCTTTTGTCAATATTTCCTTTTTTCAATATTTCCTTTTTTCAATATTTCCTTTTTTCTATACTTCCTTTTTACAATATTTCCTTTTTTCTATACTTCCTTTTGTCAATATTTCTATTTTTCAATATTTCCTTTTGTCAATATTTCCTTTTGTCAATATTTCTTTTTGTCAATATTTCCTTTTGTCAATATTTCCTTTATTCAATATTTCCTTTTGTCAATATTTGCTTTTTTCTATACTTCCTTTTGTCAATATTTCCTTTTGTCAATATTTCCTTTTTTCTATACTTCCTTTTGTCACTATTTCCTTTTTTTATATTTCCTTTTGTCAATATTTCCTTTTATCAATATTTCCTTTTGTCAATATTTCCTTTTTTCAATACTTCCTTTTTTCAATATTTCCTTTTTTCTATACTTCTTTTTGTCAATTATTCCTTTTGTCAATATTACCTTTTGCAAATCTTTCCTTTTTTCTATACTTTCTTTTGTCAATATTTCTTTTTTTCAACATTTCCTTTTGTCAATATATCCTTTTATCAATATTTCCTTTTTTCAATATTTCCTTTTGTCAATATTTCTTTTTGTCAATATTTCCTTTTTTCAATATTTCCTTTTTTCAATATTTCCTTTTGTCAATATTTCCTTTTTTCAATATTTCCTTTTGTCAATATTTCCTTTTTTCAAAATTTCCTTTTTTCTATACTTCCTTTTTTCAATATTTCCTTTTTTCTATACTTCCTTTTGTCAATATTTCCTTTCGTCAATATTTCCTTTTGTCAATATTTCCTTTTTTCTATACTTCCTTTTGTCAATATTTCCTTTTGTAAATTTTTCCTTTCGTCAATATTTACTTTTGTCAATATTTCCTTTTGTCAATATTTCCTTTTTTCAATATTTCCTTATATCAATGTTTCCTTTTTTCAATATTTCCTTTTTTCAATATTTCCTTTTTTCTATATTTCTCTTTTTCATTATTTCCTCTTCTCAATATTTCCTTTTTTCAATATTTCTTTTTTCTATACTTTCTTTTGTCAAAATTTCCTTTTTTCTAATTTTCCATTCTTCAATATTTCCTATGTTCAATATTTCCACTTTTCTATACTTCCTTTTGTCAAAATTTCCTTTTGTCAATATTTCTTTTTTCAATTTTTCCTTTAGTCTATATTGTCTTTTTTCTATACTTCCTATTGTCAATATTTTTTACTATACTTCCTTTTGTCAATATTTCCTTTTGTCAATATTTCCTTTTTTCTAAATTTCCATTTTTCAATATTTCCTGTCTTCAATATTTCCACTTTTCTATACTTCCTTTTGTCAAAATTTCCTTTTGTCAATATTTCCCTTTTTCAATATTTCCTTTTTTCTATGCTTCCGTTTGTCAATATTCCTTTTTTTCTATACTTCCTTTTGTCAATATTTCCTTTTGTCAATATTTCCTTTTGTCAATATTTCCTTTTGTCAATATTTCCTTTTTTCAATATTTCCTTTTGCAAATATTTTCTTTTGTCAATATTTCCTTTTGTCAATATTTCCTTTAATAAATATTTCCTTTTGTCAATATTTCCTTTTTTCTATACTTCCTTTTTTCAATATTTCCTTTTGTAAATATTTCCTTTTGTCAATATTTCCTATTTCTATACTTCCTTTTTTCAATATTTCCTTTTTTCAATATTTCCTTTTTTCAATATTTCCTTATGTCAATATTTCCTTTTTTCTATACTTTCTTTTGTCAATATTTCCTTTTGTAAATATTTCCTTTTGTCAATATTTCCTTTTTTCAATATTTCCTTTTTTCAATATTTCCTTTTTTCAATATTCCCTTTTTTCAATAATTCCTTTTTTCTATACTTCCTTTTGTCAATATTTCCTTTTGTCAATATTTCCTTATTTCAGTATTTTCTTTTGTCAACATTTCCTTATTTCTATACTTCCTTTTGTCAATATTTTCTTTTGTCAATATTTCCTTTTGTCAATATTTCCTTTTTTTTCTACCTCATTTTGTCAATATTTCCTTTTGTCAATATTTCCTTTTGTCAATATTTCCTTTTTTCAATATTTCCTTTTTTCAATATTTCCTTTTTTCTATACTTCCTTTTTACAATATTTCCTTTTTTCTATACTTCCTTTTGTCAATATTTCTATTTTTCAATATTTCCTTTTGTCAATATTTCCTTTTGTCAATATTTCTTTTTGTCAATATTTCCTTTTGTCAATATTTCCTTTATTCAATATTTCCTTTTGTCAATATTTGCTTTTTTCTATACTTCCTTTTGTCAATATTTCCTTTTGTCAATATTTCCTTTTTTCTATACTTCCTTTTGTCACTATTTCCTTTTTTTATATTTCCTTTTGTCAATATTTCCTTTTATCAATATTTCCTTTTGTCAATATTTCCTTTTTTCAATACTTCCTTTTTTCAATATTTCCTTTTTTCTATACTTCTTTTTGTCAATTATTCCTTTTGTCAATATTACCTTTTGCAAATCTTTCCTTTTTTCTACACTTTCTTTTGTCAATATTTCCTTATTTCAACATTTCCTTTTGTCAATATATCCTTTTATCAATATTTCCTTTTTTCAATATTTCCTTTTGTCAATATTTCTTTTTGTCAATATTTCCTTTTTTCAATATTTCCTTTTGTCAATATTTCCTTTTGTCAATATTTCCTTTTTTCAATATTTCCTTTTGTCAATATTTCCTTTTTTCAAAATTTCCTTTTTTCTATACTTCCTTTTTTCAATATTTCCTTTTTTCTATACTTCCTTTTGTCAATATTTCCTTTCGTCAATATTTCCTTTTGTCAATATTTCCTTTTTTCTATACTTCCTTTTGTCAATATTTCCTTTTGTAAATTTTTCCTTTCGTTAATATTTACTTTTGTCAATATTTCCTTTTGTCAATATTTCCTTTTTTCAATATTTCCTTATATCAATGTTTCCTTTTTTCAATATTTCCTTTTTTCAATATTTCCTTTTTTCTATATTTCTCTTTTTCATTATTTCCTCTTCTCAATATTTCCTTTTTTCAATATTTCTTTTTTCTATACTTTCTTTTGTCAAAATTTCCTTTTTTCTAATTTTCCATTCTTCAATATTTCCTATGTTCAATATTTCCACTTTTCTATACTTCCTTTTGTCAAAATTTCCTTTTGTCAATATTTCTTTTTTCAATTTTTCCTTTAGTCTATATTGTCTTTTTTCTATACTTCCTATTGTCAATATTTTTTACTATACTTCCTTTTGTCAATATTTCCTTTTGTCAATATTTCCTTTTTTCAATATTTCCTTTGGTCAATATTTCCTTTTGTCAATATTTCCTTTTTCAAATTTTCCTTTTTTCAATATTTCCTTTTTTCAATATTTTCTTTTTTCAATATTTCCTTTTGTCAATATTTCCTTTTTTCTATTCTTCCTTTTTTCTATATTTCCTTTTGTCAATATTTCCTTTTGTCAATATTTCCTTTTTTCAATATTTCCTTTTGTCAACATTTCCTTTTTTCTATACTTCCTTTTGTCAATATTTTCTTTTGTCAATATTTCCTTTTGTAAATATTCCTTTTTTTCTATACTTCCTTTTGTCAATATTTCCTTTTGTCAATATTTCCTTTTTTCAATATTTCCTTTTTTCAATATTTCCTCTTTTCAATACTTGCTTTTTACAATATTTCCTTTTTTCTATACTTCCTTTTGTCAATATTTCAATTTTTCAATATTTCCTTTTGTCAATATTTCCTTTTGTCAATATTTCTTTTTGTCAATATTTCCTTTTGTCAATATTTCCTTAATTCAATATTTCCTTTTGTCAATATTTGCTTTTTTCTATACTTCCTTTTGTCAATATTTCCTTTTGTCAATATTTCCTTATTTCTATACTTCCTTTTGTCACTATTTCATTTTTTTATATTTCCTTTTGTCAATATTTCCTTTTGTCAATATTTCCTTTTGTCAATATTTCCTTTTTTCAATACTTCCTTTTTTCAATATTTCCTTTTTTCTATACTTCTTTTTGTCAATTATTCCTTTTGTCAATATTACCTTTTGCAAATCTTTCCTGTTTTCTATACTTTCTTTTGTCAATATTTCTTTTTTTCAACATTTCCTTTTGTCAATATATCCTTTTATCAATATTTCCTTTTTTCAATATTTCCTTTTGTCAATATTTCTTTTTGTCAATATTTCCTTTTTTCAATATTTCCTTTTTTCAATATTTCCTTTTGTCAATATTTCCTTTTTTCAATATTTCCTTTTTTCAATATTTTCTTTTTTCAATATTTCCTTTTGTCAATATTTCCTTTTTTCAATATTTCCTTATTTCTATACTTCCTTTTTCAATATTTCCTTTTTTCTATACTTCCTTTTGTCAATATTTCCTTTCGTCAATATTTCCTTTTGTCAATATTTACTTTTGTCAATATTTCCTTTTGTCAATATTTCCTTTTTTCAATATTTCCTTATATCAATGTTTCCTTTTTTCAATATTTCCTTTTTTCAATATTTCCTTTTTTCTATATTTCTCTTTTTAATTATTTCCTCTTCTCAATATTTCCTTTTTTCAATATTTCTTTTTTCTATACTTTCTTTTGTCATAATTTCCTTTTTTCTAAATTTCCATTCTTCAATATTTCCTATGTTTAATATTTCCACTTTTCTATACTTCCTTTTGTCAAAATTTCCTTTTGTCAATATTTCTTTTTTTAATTTTTCCTTTAGTCTATATTGTCTTTTTTCTATACTTCCTATTGTCAATATTTTTTACTATACTTCCTTTTGTCAATATTTCCTTTTGTCAATATTTCCTTTTTTCAATATTTCCTTTTGTCAATATTTCCTTTTGTCAATATTTCCTTTTTCAAATTTTCCTTTTTTCAATATTTCCTTTTTTCAATATTTTCTTTTTTCAATATTTCCTTTTGTCAATATTTCCTTTTTTCTATACTTCCTTTTTTCTATATTTCCTTTTGTCAATATTTCCTTTTGTCAATATTTCCTTTTTTCAATATTTCCTTTTGTCAACATTTCCTTTTTTCTATACTTCCTTTTGTCAATATTTTCTTTTGTCAATATTTCCTTTTGTAAATATTCCTTTTTTTCTATACTTCCTTTGGTCAATATTTCCTTTTGTCAATATTTCCTCTTTTCAATATTTCCTTTTTTCAATACTTCATTTTTTCTATACTTCCTTTTTTCAATATTTCCTTTTTTCTATACTTCCTTTTGTCAAAATTTCTTATTGTCAATATTCCCTTTTGGTAATATTTATTTTTTTCTATACTTCCTATTGGCATTATTTCCTTTTTTACAATATTTCCTTTTGTCAAAATTTCCTTTTTTCAATATTTCCTTTTTTCAATATTTCCTTTTGTCAATATTTCCTTTGTCAATATATCCTTTTTTCATTATTTCCTTTTTTCAATATTTCCTTTTTTCTATGCTTTCTTTTTTCAATATTTCCTTTTGTCAATATTTCCATTTTTCAATATTTCCTTTTGTCAATATTTCCTTTTGTCAATATTTCTTTTTGTCAATATTTCCTTTTGTCAATATTTCCTTTATTCAATATTTCCTTTTGTCCATATTTCTTTTTTTCTATACTTCCTTTTGTCAATATTTCCTTTTGTCAATATTTCCTTTTTTCTATACTTCCTTTTGTCACTATTTCCTTTTTTTATATTTCCTTTTGTCAATATTTCCTTTTGTCAATATTTCCTTTTTTCAATACTTCCTTTTTTCAATATTTCCTTTTTTCTATACTTCTTTTTGTCAATTATTCCTTTTGTCAATATTACCTTTTGCAAATCTTTCCTTTTTTCTATACTTTCTTTTGTCAATATTTCTTTTTTTCAACATTTCCTTTTGTCAATATATCCTTTTATCAATATTTCCTTTTTTCAATATTTCCTTTTGTCAATATTTCTTTTTGTCAATATTTCCTTTTTTCAATATTTCCTTTTTTCAATATTTCCTTTTGTCAATATTTCCTTTTTTCAATATTTCCTTTTTTCAATATTTTCTTTTTTCAATATTTCCTTTTGTCAATATTTCCTTTTTTCAATATTTCCTTTTTTCTATACTTCCTTTTTTCAATATTTCCTTTTTTCTATACTTCCTTTTGTCAATATTTCCTTCCGTCAATATTTCCTTTTGTCAATATTTCCTTTTTTCTATACTTCCTTTGTCAATATTTCCTTTTGTAAATTTTTCCTTTCGTCAATATTTACTTTTGTCAATATTTCCTTTTGTCAATATTTCCTTTTTTCAATATTTCCTTATATCAATGTTTCCTTTTTTCAATATTTCCTTTTTACAATATTTCCTTTTTTCTATATTTCTCTTTTTCATTATATCCTCTTCTCAATATTTCCTTTTTTCAATATTTCTTTTTTCTATACTTTCTTTTGTCAAAATTTCCTTTTTTCTAAATTTCCATTCTTCAATATTTCCTATGTTCAATATTTCCACTTTTCTATACTTCCTTTTGTCAAAATTTCCTTTTGTCAATATTTCTTTTTTCAATTTTTCCTTTAGTCTATATTGTCTTTTTTCTATACTTCCTTTTGTCAATGTTTTTTACTATACTTCCTTTAGTCAATATTTCCTTTTGTCAATATTTCCTTTTTTCAATATTTCCTTTTGTCAATATTTCCTTTTGTCAATATTTCCTTTTTCAAATTTTTCTTTTTTCAATATTTCCTTTTTTTCATATTTTCTTTTTTCAATATTTCCTTTTGTCAATATTTCCTTTTTTCTATACTTCCTTTTTTCTATATTTCCTTTTGTCAATATTTCCTTTTGTCAATATTTCCTTTTTTCAATATTTCCTTTTGTCAACATTTCCTTTTTTCTATACTTCCTTTTGTCAATATTTTCTTTTGTCAATATTTCCTTTTGTAAATATTCCTTTTTTTCTATACTTCCTTTTGTCAATATTTCCTTTTGTCAATATTTCCTCTTTTCAATATTTCCTTTTTTCAATACTTCATTTTTTCTATACTTCCTTTTTTCAATATTTCCTTTTTTCTATACTTCCTTTTGTCAAAATTTCTTATTGTCAATATTCCGTTTTGGTAATATTTATTTTTTTCTATACTTCCTATTGGCATTATTTCCTTTTTTACAATATTTCCTTTTGTCAAAATTTCCTTTTTTCAATATTTCCTTTTTTCAATATTTCCTTTTGTCAATATTTCCTTATGTCAATATATCCTTTTTTCATTATTTCCTTTTTTCAATATTACCTTTTTTGTATGCTTTCTTTTTTCAATATTTCCTTTTGTCAATATTTCCATTTCTCAATATTTCCTTTTGTCAATATTTCTTTTTGTCAATATTTCCTTTTGTCAATATTTCCTTTATTCAATATTTCCTTTTGTCAATATTTCTTTTTTTCTATACTTCCTTTTGTCAATATTTCCTTTTGTCAATATTTCCTTTTTTCTATGCTTCCTTTTGTCACTATTTCCTTTTTTTATATTTCCTTTTGTCAATATTTCCTTTTGTCAATATTTCCTTTTGTCAATATTTCCTTTTTTCAATACTTCCTTTTTTCAATATTTCCCTTTTTCTATACTTCTTTTTGTCAATAATTCCTTTTGTCAATATTACCTTTTGCAAATCTTTCTTTTTTCTATACTTTCTTTTGTCAATATTACCTTTTTTCAACATTTCATTTTGTCAATATATCCTTTAATCAATATTTCCTTTTTTCAATATTTCCTTTTGTCAATATTTCTTTTTTTCAATATTTCCTTTTTTCAATATTTCCTTTTTTCAATATTTCCTTTTGTCAATATTTCCTTTTTTCAATATTTCCTTTTTTCAATATTTACTTTTTTCAATATTTCCTTTTCTCAATATTTCCTTTTTTCAATATTTCCTTTTTTCTATACTTCCTTTTTTCAATATTTCCTTTTTTCTATACTTCCTTTTGTCAATATTTCCTTTTGTCAATATTTCCTTTTGTCAATATTTCCTTTTTTCAATATTTCCTTATATCAATGTTTCCTTTTTTCAATATTTCCTTTTTTGAATATTTCCTTTTGTTAATATTTTATTTTGTCAATATTTTCTTTTGTCAATAATTCCTTTTGTCAATATTTCCATTTTTCAATATTCCCTTCTGTCAATATTTCCTTTTTTCAATATTTCTTTTTTTCAATATTTCCTTTTGTCAATATTTCTTTTTGTCAATATTACCTTTTTTCAATGTTTCCTTTTTTCAATATTTACTTTTATCAATATTTCCTTTTGTCAATATTTCCTTTTTTCAATATTTCCTTTTTTCAATATTTTCTTTTTTCAATATTTCCTTTTCTCAATATTTCCTTTTTTCAATATTTCCTTTTTTCAATATTTCCTTATATCAATACTTTCTTTTTTCAATATTTCCCTTTTTCTATACTTCTTTTTGTCAATTATTCCTTTTGTCAATATTACCTTTTGCAAATCTTTCTTTTTTCTATACTCTCTTTTGTCAATATTACCTTTTTTCAACATTTACTTTTGTCAATATATCCTTTAATCAATATTTCCTTTTTTCAATATTTCCTTTTGTCAATATTTCTTTTTTTCAATATTTCCTTTTTTCAATATTTCCTTTTTTCAATATTTCCTTTTGTCAATATTTCCTTTTTTCAATATTTCCTTTTTTCAATATTTTCTTTTTTCAATATTTCCTTTTCTCAATATTTCCTTTTTTCAATATTTCCTTTTTTCTATACTTCCTTTTTTCAATATTTCCTTTTTTCTATACTTCCTTTTGTCAATATTTCCTTTTGTCAATATTTCCTTTTGTCAATATTTTCTTTTTTCTATACTTCCTTTTGTCAATATTTCCTTTTGTAAATTTTTCCTTTCGTCAATATTTACTTTTGTCAATATTTCCTTTTGTCAATATTTCCTTTTTTCAATATTTCCTTATATCAATGTTTCCTTTTTTCAATATTTCCTTTTTTCAATATTTCCTTTTGTTAATATTTCCTTTTGTCAATATTTTCTTTTGTCAATAATTCCTTTTGTCAATATTTCCATTTTTCAATATTCCCTTCTGTCAATATTTCCTTTTTTCAATATTTCTTTTTTTCAATATTTCCGTTTGTCAATATTTCCTTTTGTCAATATTTCCTTTTGTGAAAATATCCTTTTTTCAATATTTCCTTTTTTCTATTCTTCCTTTTTTCAATATTTCCTTTTTTCATTATTTCCTTTTTTCAATATTTCCTTTTTTCTATACTTTCTTTTTTCAATATTTCCTTTTTTCTATACTTTCTTTTTTCAATATTTCCTTTTGTCAATATTTCCATTTTTCAATATTTCCTTTTGTCAATATTTCCTTTTGTCAATATTTCTTTTTGTCAATATTTCCTTTTGTCAATATTTCCTTTATTCAATATTTCCTTTTGTCAATATTTCCTTTTTTCTATACTTCCTTTTGTCAATATTTCCTTTTGTCAATATTTCCTTTTTTCTATACTTCCTTTTGTCACTATTTCCTTTTTTTATATTTCCTTTTGTCAATATTTCCTTTTGTCAATATTTCCTTTTGTCAATATTTCCTTTTTTCAATACTTCCTTTTTTCAATATTTCCTTTTTTCTATACTTTTTTTTGTCAATAATTCATTTTGTCAATATTACCTTTTGCAAATCTTTCCTTTTTTCAATACTATCTTTTGTCAATATTTCCTTTTTTCAACATTTCCTTTTGTCAATATATCCTTTTATCAATATTTCCTTTTTTCAATATTTCCTTTTGTCAATATTTCCTTTTTTCAATATTTCCTTTTTTCAATATTTCCTTTTTTCAATATTTCCTTTTGTCAATATTTCCTTTTTTCAATATTTCCTTTTTTCAATATTTTCTTTTTTTAATATTTCCTTTTGTCAATATTTCCTTTATTCAATATTTCCTTTTTTCTATACTTCCTTTTTTCAATATTTCCTTTTTTCTATACTTCCTTTTGTCAATATTTCCTTTTTTCAATATTTCCTTTTTTCTATACTTCCTTTTGTCAATATTTCCTATTGTAAATTTTTCTTTTCGTCAATATTTACTTTTGTCAATATTTCCTTTTGTCAATATTTCCTTTTTTCAATATTTCCTTATATCAATGTTTCCTTTTTTCAATATTTCCTTTTTTCAATATTTACTTTTGTTAATATTTCCTTTTGTCATATATTTCCTTTAGTCAATAATTCCTTTTGTCAATATTTCCATTTTTCAATATTCCCTTCTGTCAATATTTCCTTTTTTCAATATTTCTTTTTTTCAATATTTCCTTTTGTCAATATTTCTTTTTGTCAATATTACCTTTTTTCAATGTTTCCTTTTTTCAATATTTACTTTTATCAATATTTCCTTTTTTCAATGCTGCCGTTTGTTAATATTTCCTTTTGTCAATATTTCCTTTTGTCAATATATCCTTTTTTCAATATTTCATTTCGTCAATATTTCGTTTTTTCAATATTTCCTTTTGTCAATATTTCCATTTTTCAATATTTCCTTTTTTCAATATTTCCTTTTGTCAATATTTCCTTCTGTATATATTTCCTTATGTCAATATTTCCTTTTTTCTATACTTCCTTTTGTCAATATTTCCTTTTGTCAATATATCCTTTTTTCAATATTTCCTTTTTTCTATACTTCCTTTTTTCAATATTTCCTTTTTTCAATATTTCCTTTTTTCAATATTTCCTTTTTTCAATATTTCCTTTTTTCAATATTTCCTTTTTTCTATACGTCCTTTTTTCATAATTTCCTTTTGTCAATATTTCCTTTTTTCAATATTTACTTTTGTAAAAATTTATTTTTGTCAATATTTCCTTTTGTCAATATTTCCTTTTTTCAATATTTCCTTTTGTCAATATTTCCTTTTTTCAATTATCCTTTTTGTCAATATTTCCTTTTGTCAATATTTCCTTTTGTCAATATTTCCTTTTTTCAATATTTCCTTTTTTCTATACTTCCTTTTTTCAATATTTCATTTTGTCAATATTTCCTTCATTTGATATTTCCTTTTGTCAACATTTCCTTTTTTCTATACTTCCTTTTGTCAATATTTTCTTTTGTCAATATTTCCTTTTGTAAATATTCCTTTTTTTCTATACTTCCTTTTGTCAATATTTCCTTTTGTCAATATTTACTTTTTTCAATATTTCCTTTTTTCAATATTTCATTTTTTCTATACTTTCTTTTTTCAATATTTCCTTTTTTCTATACTTCCTTTTGTCAAAATTTCTTTTTGTCAATATTCCCTTTTGATACTATTTATTTTTTTCTATACTTCCTATTGGCATTATTTCCTTTTTTACAATATTTACTTTTGTCAAAATTTCCTTTTTTCAATATTTCCTTTTTTCAATATTTCCTTTTGTCAATATTTCCTTTTGTCATTATATCCTTTTTTCAATATTTCCTTTTTTCTTTACTTCCTTTTTTCAATCTTTCCTTTTTTCAATATTTCCTTTTTTTAATATTTCCTTTTTTCTATACATCCTTTTTTCAATATTTCCTTTTGTCAATATTTCCATTCTTCAATATTTACTTTTGTCAATATTTCCTTTTGTCAATATTTCCTTTTTTCAATATTTCCTTTTTTCAATATTTTCTTTTTTCAATATTTCCTTTTGTCAATATTTCCTTTTTTCAATATTTCCTTTTTTCTATACTTCCTTTTTTCAATATTTCCTTTTTTCTATACTTCCTTTTGTCAATATTTCCTTTCGTCAATATTTCCTTATGTCAATATTTCCTTTTTTCTATACTTCCTTTTGTCAATATTTCCTTTTGTAAATTTTTCCTTTCGTCAATATTTACTTTTGTCAATATTTCCTTTTGTCAATATTTCCTTTTTTCAATATTTCCTTATATCAATGTTTCCTTTTTTCAATATTTCCTTTTTACAATATTTCCTTTTTTCTATATTTCTCTTTTTAATTATTTCCTCTTCTCAATATTTCCTTTTTTCAATATTTCTTTTTTCTATACTTTCTTTTGTCATAATTTCCTTTTTTCTAAATTTCCATTCTTCAATATTTCCTATGTTTAATATTTCCACTTTTCTATACTTCCTTTTGTCAAAATTTCCTTTTGTCAATATTTCTTTTTTTAATTTTTCCTTTAGTCTATATTGTCTTTTTTCTATACTTCCTATTGTCAATATTTTTTACTATACTTCCTTTTGTCAATATTTCCTTTTGTCAATATTTCCTTTTTTCAATATTTCCTTTTGTCAATATTTCCTTTTGTCAATATTTCCTTTTTCAAATTTTCCTTTTTTCAATATTTCCTTTTTTCAATATTTTCTTTTTTCAATATTTCCTTTTGTCAATATTTCCTTTTTTCTATACTTCCTTTTTTCAATATTTCCTTTTGTCAATATTTCCTTTTGTCAATATTTCCTTTTTTCAATATTTCCTTTTGTCAACATTTCCTTTTTTCTATACTTCCTTTTGTCAATATTTTCTTTTGTCAATATTTCCTTTTGTAAATATTCCTTTTTTTCTATACTTCCTTTTGTCAATATTTCCTTTTGTCAATATTTCCTCTTTTCAATATTTCCTTTTTTCTATACTTTCTTTTTTCTATACTTCCTTTTTTCAATATTTCCTTTTTTCTATACTTCCTTTTGTCAAAATTTCTTATTGTCAATATTCCCTTTTGGTAATATTTATTTTTTTCTATACTTCCTATTGGCATTATTTCCTTTTTTACAATATTTCCTTTTGTCAAAATTTCCTTTTTTCAATATTTCCTTTTTTCAATATTTCCTTTTGTCAATATTTCCTTTGTCAATATATCCTTTTTTCATTATTTCCTTTTTTCAATATTTCCTTTTTTCTATGCTTTCTTTTTTCAATATTTCCTTTTGTCAATATTTCCATTTTTCAATATTTCCTTTTGTCAATATTTCCTTTTGTCAATATTTCTTTTTGTCAATATTTCCTTTTGTCAATATTTCCTTTATTCAATATTTCCTTTTGTCCATATTTCTTTTTTTCTATACTTCCTTTTGTCAATATTTCCTTTTGTCAATATTTCCTTTTTTCTATACTTCCTTTTGTCACTATTTCCTTTTTTTATATTTCCTTTTGTCAATATTTCCTTTTGTCAATATTTCCTTTTTTCAATACTTCCTTTTTTCAATATTTCCTTTTTTCTATACTTCTTTATGTCAATTATTCCTTTTGTCAATATTACCTTTTGCAAATCTTTCCTTTTTTCTATACTTTCTTTTGTCAATATTTCTTTTTTTCAACATTTCCTTTTGTCAATATATCCTTTTATCAATATTTCCTTTTTTCAATATTTCCTTTTGTCAATATTTCTTTTTGTCAATATTTCCTTTTTTCAATATTTCCTTTTTTCAATATTTCCTTTTGTCAATATTTCCTTTTTTCAATATTTCCTTTTTTCAATATTTTCTTTTTTCAATATTTCCTTTTGTCAATATTTCCTTTTTTCAATATTTCCTTTTTTCTATACTTCCTTTTTTCAATATTTCCTTTTTTCTATACTTCCTTTTGTAAATATTTCCTTCCGTCAATATTTCCTTTTGTCAATATTTCCTTTTTTCTATACTTCCTTTGTCAATATTTCCTTTTGTAAATTTTTCCTTTCGTCAATATTTACTTTTGTCAATATTTCCTTTTGTCAATATTTCCTTTTTTCAATATTTCCTTATATCAATGTTTCTTTTTTTCAATATTTCCTTTTTACAATATTTCCTTTTTTCTATATTTCTCTTTTTCATTATATCCTCTTCTCAATATTTCCTTTTTTCAATATTTCTTTTTTCTATACTTTCTTTTGTCAAAATTTCCTTTTTTCTAAATTTCCATTCTTCAATATTTCCTATGTTCAATATTTCCACTTTTCTATACTTCCTTTTGTCAAAATTTCCTTTTGTCAATATTTCTTTTTTCAATTTTTCCTTTAGTCTATATTGTCTTTTTTCTATACTTCCTTTTGTCAATGTTATTTACTATACTTCCTTTAGTCAATATTTCCTTTTGTCAATATTTCCTTTTTTCAATATTTCCTTTTGTCAATATTTCCTTTTGTCAATATTTCCTTTTTCAAATTTTTCTTTTTTCAATATTTCCTTTTTTTCATATTTTCTTTTTTCAATATTTCCTTTTGTCAATATTTCCTTTTTTCTATACTTCCTTTTTTCTATATTTCCTTTTGTCAATATTTCCTTTTGTCAATATTTCCTTTTTTCAATATTTCCTTTTGTCAACATTTCCTTTTTTCTATACTTCCTTTTGTCAATATTTTCTTTTGTCAATATTTCCTTTTGTAAATATTCCTTTTTTTCTATACTTCCTTTTGTCAATATTTCCTTTTGTCAATATTTCCTCTTTTCAATATTTCCTTTTTTCAATACTTCATTTTTTCTATACTTCCTTTTTTCAATATTTCCTTTTTTCTATACTTCCTTTTGTCAAAATTTCTTATTGTCAATATTCCGTTTTGGTAATATTTATTTTTTTCTATACTTCCTATTGGCATTATTTCCTTTTTTACAATATTTCCTTTTGTCAAAATTTCCTTTTTTCAATATTTCCTTTTTTCAATATTTCCTTTTGTCAATATTTCCTTATGTCAATATATCCTTTTTTCATTATTTCCTTTTTTCAATATTACCTTTTTTGTATGCTTTCTTTTTTCAATATTTCCTTTTGTCAATATTTCCATTTCTCAATATTTCCTTTTGTCAATATTTCCTTTTGTCAATATTTCTTTTTGTCAATATTTCCTTTTGTCAATATTTCCTTTATTCAATATTTCCTTTTGTCAATATTTCTTTTTTTCTATACTTCCTTTTGTCAATATTTCCTTTTGTCAATATTTCCTTTTTTCTATGCTTCCTTTTGTCACTATTTCCTTTTTTTATATTTCCTTTTGTCAATATTTCCTTTTGTCAATATTTCCTTTTGTCAATATTTCCTTTTTTCAATACTTCCTTTTTTCAATATTTCCCTTTTTCTATACTTCTTTTTGTCAATAATTCCTTTTGTCAATATTACCTTTTGCAAATCTTTCTTTTTTCTATACTTTCTTTTGTCAATATTACCTTTTTTCAACATTTCATTTTGTCAATATATCCTTTAATCAATATTTCCTTTTTTCAATATTTCCTTTTGTCAATATTTCTTTTTTTCAATATTTCCTTTTTTCAATATTTCCTTTTTTCAATATTTCCTTTTGTCAATATTTCCTTTTTTCAATATTTCCTTTTTTCAATATTTACTTTTTTCAATATTTCCTTTTGTCAATATTTCCTTTTTTCAATATTTCCTTTTTTCTATACTTCCTTTTTTCAATATTTCCTTTTTTCTATATTTCCTTTTGTCAACATTTCCTTTTGTCAATATTTCCTTTTGTCAATATTTCCTTTTTTCAATATTTCCTTATATCAATGTTTCCTTTTTTCAATATTTCCTTTTTTGAATATTTCCTTTTGTTAATATTTTATTTTGTCAATATTTTCTTTTGTCAATAATTCCTTTTGTCAATATTTCCATTTTTCAATATTCCCTTCTGTCAATATTTCCTTTTTTCAATATTTCTTTTTTTCAATATTTCCTTTTGTCAATATTTCTTTTTGTCAATATTACCTTTTTTCAATGTTTCCTTTTTTCAATATTTACTTTTATCAATATTTCCTTTTGTCAATATTTCCTTTTTTCAATATTTCCTTTTTTCAATATTTTCTTTTTTCAATATTTCCTTTTCTCAATATTTCCTTTTTTCAATATTTCCTTTTTTCAATATTTCCTTATATCAATACTTTCTTTTTTCAATATTTCCCTTTTTCTATACTTCTTTTTGTCAATAATTCCTTTTGTCAATATTACCTTTTGCAAATCTTTCTTTTTTCTATACTCTCTTTTGTCAATATTACCTTTTTTCAACATTTACTTTTGTCAATATATCCTTTAATCAATATTTCCTTTTTTCAATATTTCCTTTTGTCAATATTTCTTTTTTTCAATATTTCCTTTTTTCAATATTTCCTTTTTTCAATATTTCCTTTTGTCAATATTTCCTTTTTTCAATATTTCCTTTTTTCAATATTTTCTTTTTTCAATATTTCCTTTTCTCAATATTTCCTTTTTTCAATATTTCCTTTTTTCTATACTTCCTTTTTTCAATATTTCCTTTTTTCTATACTTCCTTTTGTCAATATTTCCTTTTGTCAATATTTCCTTTTGTCAATATTTCCTTTTTTCTATACTTCCTTTTGTCAATATTTCCTTTTGTAAATTTTTCCTTTCGTCAATATTTACTTTTGTCAATATTTCCTTTTGTCAATATTTCCTTTTTTCAATATTTCCTTATATCAATGTTTCCTTTTTTCAATATTTCCTTTTTTCAATATTTCCTTTTGTTAATATTTCCTTTTGTCAATATTTTCTTTTGTCAATAATTCCTTTTGTCAATATTTCCTTTTTTCAATATTCCCTTCTGTCAATATTTCCTTTTTTCATTATTTCCTTTTTTCAATATTTCCTTTTTTCTATACTTTCTTTTTTCAATATTTCCTTTTTTCTATACTTTCTTTTTTCAATATTTCCTTTTGTCAATATTTCCATTTTTCAATATTTCCTTTTGTCAATATTTCCTTTTGTCAATATTTCTTTTTGTCAATATTTCCTTTTGTCAATATTTCCTTTATTCAATATTTCCTTTTGTCAATATTTCCTTTTTTCTATACTTCCTTTTGTCAATTTTTCCTTTTGTCAATATTTCCTTTTTTCTATACTTCCTTTTGTCACTATTTCCTTTTTTTATATTTCCTTTTGTCAATATTTCCTTTTGTCAATATTTCCTTTTATCAATATTTCCTTTTTTCAATACTTCCTTTTTTCAATATTTCCTTTTTTCTATACTTTTTTTTGTCAATAATTCATTTTGTCAATATTACCTTTTGCAAATCTTTCCTTTTTTCAATACTATCTTTTGTCAATATTTCCTTTTTTCAACATTTCCTTTTGTCAATATATCCTTTTATCAATATTTCCTTTTTTCAATATTTCCTTTTGTCAATATTTCTTTTTGTCAATATTTCCTTTTTTCAATATTTCCTTTTTTCAATATTTCCTTTTGTCAATATTTCCTTTTTTCAATATTTGCTTTTTTCAATATTTTCTTTTTTTAATATTTCCTTTTGTCAATATTTCCTTTATTCAATATTTCCTTTTTTCTATACTTCCTTTTTTCAATATTCCCTTCTGTCAATATTTCCTTTTTTCAATATTTCTTTTTTTCAATATTTCCTTTTGTCAATATTTCTTTTTGTCAATATTACCTTTTTTCAATGTTTCCTTTTTTCAATATTTACTTTTATCAATATTTCCTTTTTTCAATGCTGCCGTTTGTTAATATTTCCTTTTGTCAATATTTCCTTTTGTCAATATATCCTTTTTTCAATATTTCATTTCGTCAATATTTCGTTTTTTCAATATTTCCTTTTGTCAATATTTCCATTTTTCAATATTTCCTTTTTTCAATATTTCCTTTTGTCAATATTTCCTTCTGTATATATTTCCTTATGTCAATATTTCCTTTTTTCTATACTTCCTTTTGTCAATATTTCCTTTTGTCAATATATCCTTTTTTCAATATTTCCTTTTTTCTATACTTCCTTTTTTCAATATTTCCTTTTTTCAATATTTCCTTTTTTCAATATTTCCTTTTTTCAATATTTCCTTTTTTCAATATTTCCTTTTTTCTATACGTCCTTTTTTCATAATTTCCTTTTGTCAATATTTCCTTTTTTCAATATTTACTTTTGTAAAAATTTATTTTTGTCAATATTTCCTTTTGTCAATATTTCCTTTTTTCAATATTTCCTTTTGTCAATATTTCCTTTTTTCAATTATCCTTTTTGTCAATATTTCCTTTTGTCAATATTTCCTTTTGTCAATATTTCCTTTTTTCAATATTTCCTTTTTTCTATACTTCCTTTTTTCAATATTTCATTTTGTCAATATTTCCTTCATTTGATATTTCCTTTTGTCAACATTTCCTTTTTTCTATACTTCCTTTTGTCAATATTTTCTTTTGTCAATATTTCCTTTTGTAAATATTCCTTTTTTTCTATACTTCCTTTTGTCAATATTTTCTTTTGTCAATATTTACTTTTTTCAATATTTCCTTTTTTCAATATTTCATTTTTTCTATACTTCCTTTTTTCAATATTTACTTTTTTCTATACTTCCTTTTGTCAAAATTTCTTTTTGTCAATATTCCCTTTTGATACTATTTATTTTTTTCTATACTTCCTATTGGCATTATTTCCTTTTTTACAATATTTACTTTTGTCAAAATTTCCTTTTTTCAATATTTCCTTTTGTCAATATTTCCTTTTGTCATTATATCCTTTTTTCAATATTTCCTTTTTTCTTTACTTCCTTTTTTCAATCTTTCCTTTTTTCAATATTTCCTTTTTTTAATATTTCCTTTTTTCTATACATCCTTTTTTCAATATTTCCTTTTGTCAATATTTCCATTCTTCAATATTTACTTTTGTCAATATTTCCTTTTGTCAATATTTCCTTTTTTCAATATTTCCTTTTTTCAATATTTTCTTTTTTCAATATTTCCTTTTGTCAATATTTCCTTTTTTCAATATTTCCTTTTTTCTATACTTCCTTTTTTCAATATTTCCTTTTTTCTATACTTCCTTTTGTCAATATTTCCTTTCGTCAATATTTCCTTATGTCAATATTTCCTTTTTTCTATACTTACTTTTGTCAATATTTCCTTTTGTAAATTTTTCCTTTCGTCAATATTTACTTTTGTCAATATTTCCTTTTGTCAATATTTCCTTTTTTCAATATTTCCTTATATCAATGTTTCCTTTTTTCAATATTTCCTTTTTACAATATTTCCTTTTTTCTATATTTCTCTTTTTCATTATTTCCTCTTCTCAATATTTCCTTTTTTCAATATTTCTTTTTTCTATACTTTCTTTTGTCAAAATTTCCTTTTTTCTAAATTTCCATTCTTAAATATTTCCTATGTTCAATATTTCCACTTTTCTATACTTCCTTTTGTCAAAATTTCCTTTTGTCAATATTTCCTTTTTTCAATATTTCCTTTTTTCAATATTTCATTTTTTTCTATACTTCCTTTTTTCAATTTTTCCTTTTTTCTATACTTCCTTTTGTCAAAATTTCTTATTGACAATATTCCCTTTTGTCAATATTTTCTTTTGTCAATATTTCCTTTTGTAAATATTCCTTTTTTTCTATACTTCCTTTTGTCAATATTTCCTTTTGTCAATATTTCCTTTTGTCAATATTTCCTTTTTTCAATATTTCCTTATATCAATGTTTCCTTTTTTCAATATTTCCTTTTTTCAATATTTCCTTTTGTTAATATTTCCTTTTGTCAATATTTTCTTTTGTCAATAATTCCTTTTGTCAATATTTCCATTTTTCAATATTCCCTTCTGTCAATATTTCCTTTTTTCAATATTTCTTTTTTTCAATATTTCCGTTTGTCAATATTTCCTTTTGTCAATATTTCCTTTTGTGAAAATATCCTTTTTTCAATATTTCCTTTTTTCTATTCTTCCTTTTTTCAATATTTCCTTTTTTCATTATTTCCTTTTTTCAATATTTCCTTTTTTCTATACTTTCTTTTTTCCATATTTCCTTTTTTCTATACTTTCTTTTTTCAATATTTCCTCTTGTCAATATTTCCATTTTTCAATATTTCCTTTTGTCAATATTTCCTTTTGTCAATATTTCTTTTTGTCAATATTTCCTTTTGTCAATATTTCCTTTATTCAATATTTCCTTTTGTCAATATTTCCTTTTTTCTATACTTCCTTTTGTCAATATTTCCTTTTGTCAATATTTCCTTTTTTCTATACTTCCTTTTGTCACTATTTCCTTTTTTTATATTTCCTTTTGTCAATATTTCCTTTTGTCAATATTTCCTTTTGTCAATATTTCCTTTTTTCAATACTTCCTTTTTTCAATATTTCCTTTTTTCTATACTTTTTTTTGTCAATAATTCATTTTGTCAATATTACCTTTTGCAAATCTTTCCTTTTTTCAATACTATCTTTTGTCAATATTTCCTTTTTTCAACATTTCCTTTTGTCAATATATCCTTTTATCAATATTTCCTTTTTTCAATATTTCCTTTTGTCAATATTTCTTTTTGTCAATATTTCCTTTTTTCAATATTTCCTTTTTTCAATATTTCCTTTTGTCAATATTTTCTTTTTTCAATATTTCCTTTTTTCAATATTTTCTTTTTTTAATATTTCCTTTTGTCAATATTTCCTTTATTCAATATTTCCTTTTTTCTATACTTCCTTTTTTCAATATTTCCTTTTTTCTATACTTCCTTTTGTCAATATTTCCTTTTGTCAATATTTCCTTTTTTCTATACTTCCTTTTGTCAATATTTCCTATTGTAAATTTTTCTTTTCGTCAATATTTACTTTTGTCAATATTTCCTTTTGTCAATATTTCCTTTTTTCAATATTTCCTTATATCAATGTTTCCTTTTTTCAATATTTCCTTTTTTCAATATTTACTTTTGTTAATATTTCCTTTTGTCATATATTTCCTTTAGTCAATAATTCCTTTTGTCAATATTTCCATTTTTCAATATTCCCTTCTGTCAATATTTCCTTTTTTCAATATTTCTTTTTTTCAATATTTCCTTTTGTCAATATTTCTTTTTGTCAATATTACCTTTTTTCAATGTTTCCTTTTTTCAATATTTACTTTTATCAATATTTCCTTTTTTCAATGCTGCCGTTTGTTAATATTCCCTTTTGTCAATATTTCCTTTTGTCAATATATCCTTTTTTCAATATTTCATTTCGTCAATATTTCGTTTTTTTAATATTTCCTTTTGTCAATATTTCCATTTTTCAATATTTCCTTTTTTCAATATTTCCTTTTGTCAATATTTCCTTCTGTATATATTTCCTTATGTCAATATTTCCTTTTTTCTATACTTCCTTTTGTCAATATTTCCTTTTGTCAATATATCCTTTTTTCAATATTTCCTTTTTTCTATACTTCCTTTTTTCAATATTTCCTTTTTTCAATATTTCCTTTTTTCAATATTTCCTTTTTTCAATATTTCCTTTTTTCAATATTTCCTTTTTTCTATACGTCCTTTTTTCATAATTTCCTTTTGTCAATATTTCCTTTTTTCAATATTTACTTTTGTAAAAATTTATTTTTGTCAATATTTCCTTTTGTCAATATTTCCTTTTTTCAATATTTCCTTTTGTCAATATTTCCTTTTTTCAATTATCCTTTTTGTCAATATTTCCTTTTGTCAATATTTCCTTTTGTCAATATTTCCTTTTTTCAATATTTCCTTTTTTCTATACTTCCTTTTTTCAATATTTCATTTTGTCAATATTTCCTTCATTTGATATTTCCTTTTGTCAACATTTCCTTTTTTCTATACTTCCTTTTGTCAATATTTTCTTTTGTCAATATTTCCTTTTGTAAATATTCCTTTTTTTCTATACTTCCTTTTGTCAATATTTTCTTTTGTCAATATTTACTTTTTTCAATATTTCCTTTTTTCAATATTTCATTTTTTCTATACTTCCTTTTTTCAATATTTCCTTTTTTCTATACTTCCTTTTGTCAAAATTTCTTTTTGTCAATATTCCCTTTTGATACTATTTATTTTTTTCTATACTTCCTATTGGCATTATTTCCTTTTTTACAATATTTACTTTTGTCAAAATTTCCTTTTTTCAATATTTCCTTTTTTCAATATTTCCTTTTGTCAATATTTCCTTTTGTCATTATATCCTTTTTTCAATATTTCCTTTTTTCTTTACTTCCTTTTTTCAATCTTTCCTTTTTTCAATATTTCCTTTTTTTAATATTTCCTTTTTTCTATACATCCTTTTTTCAATATTTCCTTTTGTCAATATTTCCATTCTTCAATATTTACTTTTGTCAATATTTCCTTTTGTCAATATTTCCTTTTTTCAATATTTCCTTTTTTCAATATTTTCTTTTTTCAATATTTCCTTTTGTCAATATTTCCTTTTTTCAATATTTCCTTTTTTCTATACTTCCTTTTTTCAATATTTCCTTTTTTCTATACTTCCTTTTGTCAATATTTCCTTTCGTTAATATTTCCTTATGTCAATATTTCCTTTTTTCTATACTTCCTTTTGTCAATATTTCCTTTTGTAAATTTTTCCTTTCGTCAATATTTACTTTTGTCAATATTTCCTTTTGTCAATATTTCCTTTTTTCAATATTTCCTTATATCAATGTTTCCTTTTTTCAATATTTCCTTTTTACAATATTTCCTTTTTTCTATATTTCTCTTTTTCATTATTTCCTCTTCTCAATATTTCCTTTTTTCAATATTTCTTTTTTCTATACTTTCTTTTGTCAAAATTTCCTTTTTTCTAAATTTCCATTCTTCAATATTTCCTATGTTCAATATTTCCACTTTTCTATACTTCCTTTTGTCAAAATTTCCTTTTGTCAATATTTCCTTTTTTCAATATTTCCTTTTTTCAATATTTCATTTTTTTCTATACTTCCTTTTTTCAATATTTCCTTTTGTCAATATTTCCTTTTTTCAATATTTGCTTTTTTCAATATTTTCTTTTTTTAATATTTCCTTTTGTCAATATTTCCTTTATTCAATATTTCCTTTTTTCTATACTTCCTTTTTTCAATATTCCCTTCTGTCAATATTTCCTTTTTTCAATATTTCTTTTTTTCAATATTTCCTTTTGTCAATATTTCTTTTTGTCAATATTACCTTTTTTCAATGTTTCCTTTTTTCAATATTTACTTTTATCAATATTTCCTTTTTTCAATGCTGCCGTTTGTTAATATTTCCTTTTGTCAATATTTCCTTTTGTCAATATATCCTTTTTTCAATATTTCATTTCGTCAATATTTCGTTTTTTCAATATTTCCTTTTGTCAATATTTCCATTTTTCAATATTTCCTTTTTTCAATATTTCCTTTTGTCAATATTTCCTTCTGTATATATTTCCTTATGTCAATATTTCCTTTTTTCTATACTTCCTTTTTTCAATATTTCCTTTTGTCAATATATCCTTTTTTCAATATTTCCTTTTTTCTATACTTCCTTTTTTCAATATTTCCTTTTTTCAATATTTCCTTTTTTCAATATTTCCTTTTTTCAATATTTCCTTTTTTCAATATTTCCTTTTTTCTATACGTCCTTTTTTCATAATTTCCTTTTGTCAATATTTCCTTTTTTCAATATTTACTTTTGTAAAAATTTATTTTTGTCAATATTTCCTTTTGTCAATATTTCCTTTTTTCAATATTTCCTTTTGTCAATATTTCCTTTTTTCAATTATCCTTTTTGTCAATATTTCCTTTTGTCAATATTTCCTTTTGTCAATATTTCCTTTTTTCAATATTTCCTTTTTTCTATACTTCCTTTTTTCAATATTTCATTTTGTCAATATTTCCTTCATTTGATATTTCCTTTTGTCAACATTTCCTTTTTTCTATACTTCCTTTTGTCAATATTTTCTTTTGTCAATATTTCCTTTTGTAAATATTCCTTTTTTTCTATACTTCCTTTTGTCAATATTTTCTTTTGTCAATATTTACTTTTTTCAATATTTCCTTTTTTCAATATTTCATTTTTTCTATACTTCCTTTTTTCAATATTTCCTTTTTTCTATACTTCCTTTTGTCAAAATTTCTTTTTGTCAATATTCCCTTTTGATACTATTTATTTTTTTCTATACTTCCTATTGGCATTATTTCCTTTTTTACAATATTTACTTTTGTCAAAATTTCCTTTTTTCAATATTTCCTTTTGTCAATATTTCCTTTTGTCATTATTTCCTTTTTTCAATATTTCCTTTTTTCTTTACTTCCTTTTTTCAATCTTTCCTTTTTTCAATATTTCCTTTTTTTAATATTTCCTTTTTTCTATACATCCTTTTTTCAATATTTCCTTTTGTCAATATTTCCATTCTTCAATATTTACTTTTGTCAATATTTCCTTTTGTCAATATTTCCTTTTTTCAATATTTCCTTTTTTCAATATTTTCTTTTTTCAATATTTCCTTTTGTCAATATTTCCTTTTTTCAATATTTCCTTTTTTCTATACTTCCTTTTTTCAATATTTCCTTTTTTCTATACTTCCTTTTGTCAATATTTCCTTTCGTCAATATTTCCTTATGTCAATATTTCCTTTTTTCTATACTTACTTTTGTCAATATTTCCTTTTGTAAATTTTTCCTTTCGTCAATATTTACTTTTGTCAATATTTCCTTTTGTCAATATTTCCTTTTTTCAATATTTCCTTATATCAATGTTTCCTTTTTTCAATATTTCCTTTTTACAATATTTCCTTTTTTCTATATTTCTCTTTTTCATTATTTCCTCTTCTCAATATTTCCTTTTTTCAATATTTCTTTTTTCTATACTTTCTTTTGTCAAAATTTCCTTTTTTCTAAATTTCCATTCTTCAATATTTCCTATGTTCAATATTTCCACTTTTCTATACTTCCTTTTGTCAAAATTTCCTTTTGTCAATATTTCCTTTTTTCAATATTTCCTTTTTTCAATATTTCATTTTTTTCTATACTTCCTTTTTTCAATTTTTCCTTTTTTCTATACTTCCTTTTGTCAAAATTTCTTATTGACAATATTCCCTTTTGTCAATATTTTCTTTTGTCAATATTTCCTTTTGTAAATATTCCTTTTTTTCTATACTTCCTTTTGTCAATATTTCCTTTTGTCAATATTTCCTTTTGTCAATATTTCCTTTTTTCAATATTTCCTTATATCAATGTTTCCTTTTTTCAATATTTCCTTTTTTCAATATTTCCTTTTGTTAATATTTCCTTTTGTCAATATTTTCTTTTGTCAATAATTCCTTTTGTCAATATTTCCATTTTTCAATATTCCCTTCTGTCAATATTTCCTTTTTTCAATATTTCTTTTTTTCAATATTTCCGTTTGTCAATATTTCCTTTTGTCAATATTTCCTTTTGTGAAAATATCCTTTTTTCAATATTTCCTTTTTTCTATTCTTCCTTTTTTCAATATTTCCTTTTTTCATTATTTCCTTTTTTCAATATTTCCTTTTTTCTATACTTTCTTTTTTCCATATTTCCTTTTTTCTATACTTTCTTTTTTCAATATTTCCTCTTGTCAATATTTCCATTTTTCAATATTTCCTTTTGTCAATATTTCCTTTTGTCAATATTTCTTTTTGTCAATATTTCCTTTTGTCAATATTTCCTTTATTCAATATTTCCTTTTGTCAATATTTCCTTTTTTCTATACTTCCTTTTGTCAATATTTCCTTTTGTCAATATTTCCTTTTTTCTATACTTCCTTTTGTCACTATTTCCTTTTTTTATATTTCCTTTTGTCAATATTTCCTTTTGTCAATATTTCCTTTTATCAATATTTCCTTTTTTTCAATACTTCCTTTTTTCAATATTTCCTTTTTTCTATACTTTTTTTTGTCAATAATTCATTTTGTCAATATTACCTTTTGCAAATCTTTCCTTTTTTCAATACTATCTTTTGTCAATATTTCCTTTTTTCAACATTTCCTTTTGTCAATATATCCTTTTATCAATATTTCCTTTTTTCAATATTTCCTTTTGTCAATATTTCTTTTTGTCAATATTTCCTTTTTTTCAATATTTCCTTTTTTCAATATTTCCTTTTGTCAATATTTCCTTTTTTCAATATTTGCTTTTTTCAATATTTTCTTTTTTTAATATTTCCTTTTGTCAATATTTCCTTTATTCAATATTTCCTTTTTTCTATACTTCCTTTTTTCAATATTTCCTTTTTTCTATACTTCCTTTTGTCAATATTTCCTTTTGTCAATATTTCCTTTTTTCTATACTTCCTTTTGTCAATATTTCCTATTGTAAATTTTTCTTTTCGTCAATATTTACTTTTGTCAATATTTCCTTTTGTCAATATTTCCTTTTTTCAATATTTCCTTATATCAATGTTTCCTTTTTTCAATATTTCCTTTTTTCAATATTTACTTTTGTTAATATTTCCTTTTGTCATATATTTCCTTTAGTCAATAATTCCTTTTGTCAATATTTCCATTTTTCAATATTCCCTTCTGTCAATATTTCCTTTTTTCAATATTTCTTTTTTTCAATATTTCCTTTTGTCAATATTTCTTTTTGTCAATATTACCTTTTTTCAATGTTTCCTTTTTTCAATATTTACTTTTATCAATATTTCCTTTTTTCAATGCTGCCGTTTGTTAATATTCCCTTTTGTCAATATTTCCTTTTGTCAATATATCCTTTTTTCAATATTTCATTTCGTCAATATTTCGTTTTTTCTATACTTCCTTTTGTCAATATTTCCTTTTTTCAATATTTCCTTTTTTCAATATTTCCTTTTGTCAATATTTCCTTCTTTCCATATTTCCTTTTTTCAATATTTCCTTTTTTTCTATACTTCCTTTTGTCAATATTTCCTTTTGTCAATATATCCTTTTTTCAATATTTCCTTTTTTCTATACTTCCTTTTTTCAATATTTCCTTTTTTCAATATTTCCTTTTTTCAATATTTCCTTTTTTCAATATTTCCTTTTTTCAATATTTCCTTTTTTCTATACGTCCTTTTTTCATAATTTCCTTTTGTCAATATTTCCTTTTTTCAATATTTACTTTTGTAAAAATTTATTTTTGTCAATATTTCCTTTTGTCAATATTTCCTTTTTTCAATATTTCCTTTTGTCAATATTTCCTTTTTTCAATTATCCTTTTTGTCAATATTTCCTTTTGTCAATATTTCCTTTTGTCAATATTTCCTTTTTTCAATATTTCCTTTTTTCTATACTTCCTTTTTTCAATATTTCATTTTGTCAATATTTCCTTCATTTGATATTTCCTTTTGTCAACATTTCCTTTTTTCTATACTTCCTTTTGTCAATATTTTCTTTTGTCAATATTTCCTTTTGTAAATATTCCTTTTTTTCTATACTTCCTTTTGTCAATATTTTCTTTTGTCAATATTTACTTTTTTCAATATTTCCTTTTGTCAATATTTCCTTTTTTCAATATTTCCTTATTTCAATATTTCCTTTTTTCAATACTTCCTTTTGTCAAAATTTCTTTTTGTCAATATTCCCTTTTGATACTATTTATTTTTTTCTATACTTCCTATTGGCATTATTTCCTTTTTTACAATATTTACTTTTGTCAAAATTTCCTTTTTTCAATATTTCCTTTTTTCAATATTTCCTTTTGTCAATATTTCCTTTTGTCATTATATCCTTTTTTCAATATTTCCTTTTTTCTTTACTTCCTTTTTTCAATCTTTCCTTTTTTCAATATTTCCTTTTTTTAATATTTCCTTTTTTCTATACATCCTTTTTTCAATATTTCCTTTTGTCAATATTTCCATTCTTCAATATTTACTTTTGTCAATATTTCCTTTTGTCAATATTTCCTTTTTTCAATATTTCCTTTTTTCAATATTTTCTTTTTTCAATATTTCCTTTTGTCAATATTTCCTTTTTTCAATATTTCCTTTTTTCTATACTTCCTTTTTTCAATATTTCCTTTTTTCTATACTTCCTTTTGTCAATATTTCCTTTCGTTAATATTTCCTTATGTCAATATTTCCTTTTTTCTATACTTCCTTTTGTCAATATTTCCTTTTGTAAATTTTTCCTTTCGTCAATATTTACTTTTGTCAATATTTCCTTTTGTCAATATTTCCTTTTTTCAATATTTCCTTATATCAATGTTTCCTTTTTTCAATATTTCCTTTTTACAATATTTCCTTTTTTCTATATTTCTCTTTTTCATTATTTCCTCTTCTCAATATTTCCTTTTTTCAATATTTCTTTTTTCTATACTTTCTTTTGTCAAAATTTCCTTTTTTCTAAATTTCCATTCTTCAATATTTCCTATGTTCAATATTTCCACTTTTCTATACTTCCTTTTGTCAAAATTTCCTTTTGTCAATATTTCCTTTTTTCAATATTTCCTTTTTTCAATATTTCATTTTTTTCTATACTTCCTTTTTTCAATTTTTCCTTTTTTCTATACTTCCTTTTGTCAAAATTTCTTATTGACAATATTCCCTTTTGTCAATATTTTCTTTTGTCAATATTTCCTTTTGTAAATATTCCTTTTTTTCTATACTTCCTTTTGTCAATATTTCCTTTTGTCAATATTTCCTTTTGTCAATATTTCCTTTTTTCAATATTTCCTTTTGTTAATATTTCCTTTTGTCAATATTTTCTTTTGTCAATAATTCCTTTTGTCAATATTTCCATTTTTCAATATTCCCTTCTGTCAATATTTCCTTTTTTCAATATTTCTTTTTTTCAATATTTCCGTTTGTCAATATTTCCTTTTGTCAATATTTCCTTTTGTGAAAATATCCTTTTTTCAATATTTCCTTTTTTCTATTCTTCCTTTTTTCAATATTTCCTTTTTTCATTATTTCCTTTTTTCAATATTTCCTTTTTTCTATACTTTCTTTTTTCAATATTTCCTTTTTTCTATACTTTCTTTTTTCAATATTTCCTCTTGTCAATATTTCCATTTTTCAATATTTCCTTTTGTCAATATTTCCTTTTGTCAATATTTCTTTTTGTCAATATTTCCTTTTGTCAATATTTCCTTTATTCAATATTTCCTTTTGTCAATATTTCCTTTTTTCTATACTTCCTTTTGTCAATATTTCCTTTTGTCAATATTTCCTTTTTTCTATACTTCCTTTTGTCACTATTTCCTTTTTTTATATTTCCTTTTGTCAATATTTCCTTTTGTCAATATTTCCTTTTGTCAATATTTCCTTTTTTCAATACTTCCTTTTTTCAATATTTCCTTTTTTCTATACTTTTTTTTGTCAATAATTCATTTTGTCAATATTACCTTTTGCAAATCTTTCCTTTTTTCAATACTATCTTTTGTCAATATTTCCTTTTTTCAACATTTCCTTTTGTCAATATATCCTTTTATCAATATTTCCTTTTTTCAATATTTCCTTTTGTCAATATTTCTTTTTGTCAATATTTCCTTTTTTCAATATTTCCTTTTTTCAATATTTCCTTTTGTCAATATTTCCTTTTTTCAATATTTGCTTTTTTCAATATTTTCTTTTTTTAATATTTCCTTTTGTCAATATTTCCTTTATTCAATATTTCCTTTTTTCTATACTTCCTTTTTTCAATATTTCCTTTTTTCTATACTTCCTTTTGTCAATATTTCCTTTTGTCAATATTTCCTTTTTTCTATACTTCCTTTTGTCAATATTTCCTATTGTAAATTTTTCTTTTCGTCAATATTTACTTTTGTCAATATTTCCTTTTGTCAATATTTCCTTTTTTCAATATTTCCTTATATCAATGTTTCCTTTTTTCAATATTTCCTTTTTTCAATATTTACTTTTGTTAATATTTCCTTTTGTCATATATTTCCTTTAGTCAATAATTCCTTTTGTCAATATTTCCATTTTTCAATATTCCCTTCCGTCAATATTTCCTTTTTTCAATATTTCTTTTTTTCAATATTTCCTTTTGTCAATATTTCTTTTTGTCAATATTACCTTTTTTCAATGTTTCCTTTTTTCAATATTTACTTTTATCAATATTTCCTTTTTTCAATGCTGCCGTTTGTTAATATTTCCTTTTGTCAATATTTCCTTTTGTCAATATATCCTTTTTTCAATATTTCATTTCGTCAATATTTCGTTTTTTCAATATTTCCTTTTGTCAATATTTCCATTTTTCAATATTTCCTTTTTTCAATATTTCCTTTTGTCAATATTTCCTTCTGTATATATTTCCTTATGTCAATATTTCCTTTTTTCTATACTTCCTTTTGTCAATATTTCCTTTTGTCAATATATCCTTTTTTCAATATTTCCTTTTTTCTATACTTCCTTTTTTCAATATTTCCTTTTTTCAATATTTCCTTTTTTCAATATTTCCTTTTTTCAATATTTCCTTTTTTCAATATTTCCTTTTTTCTATACGTCCTTTTTTCATAATTTCCTTTTGTCAATATTTCCTTTTTTCAATATTTACTTTTGTAAAAATTTATTTTTGTCAATATTTCCTTTTGTCAATATTTCCTTTTTTCAATATTTCCTTTTGTCAATATTTCCTTTTTTCAATTATCCTTTTTGTCAATATTTCCTTTTGTCAATATTTCCTTTTGTCAATATTTCCTTTTTTCAATATTTCCTTTTTTCTATACTTCCTTTTTTCAATATTTCATTTTGTCAATATTTCCTTCATTTGATATTTCCTTTTGTCAACATTTCCTTTTTTCTATACTTCCTTTTGTCAATATTTTCTTTTGTCAATATTTCCTTTTGTAAATATTCCTTTTTTTCTATACTTCCTTTTGTCAATATTTCCTTTTGTCAATATTTACTTTTTTCAATATTTCCTTTTTTCAATATTTCATTTTTTCTATACTTCCTTTTTTCAATATTTCCTTTTTTCTATACTTCCTTTTGTCAAAATTTCTTTTTGTCAATATTCCCTTTTGATACTATTTATTTTTTTCTATACTTCCTATTGGCATTATTTCCTTTTTTACAATATTTACTTTTGTCAAAATTTCCTTTTTTCAATATTTCCTTTTTTCAATATTTCCTTTTGTCAATATTTCCTTTTGTCATTATATCCTTTTTTCAATATTTCCTTTTTTCTTTACTTCCTTTTTTCAATCTTTCCTTTTTTTAATATTTCCTTTTTTCTATACATCCTTTTTTCAATATTTCCTTTTGTCAATATTTCCATTCTTCAATATTTACTTTTGTCAATATTTCTTTTTGTCAATATTTCCTTTTTTCAATATTTCCTTTTTTCAATATTTTCTTTTTTCAATATTTCCTTTTGTCAATATTTCCTTTTTTCAATATTTCCTTTTTTCTATACTTCCTTTTTTCAATATTTCCTTTTGTCAATATTTCCTTTTGTAAATTTTTCCTTTCGTCAATATTTACTTTTGTCAATATTTCCTTTTGTCAATATTTCCTTTTTTCAATATTTCCTTATATCAATGTTTCCTTTTTTCAATATTTCCTTTTTACAATATTTCCTTTTTTCTATATTTCTCTTTTTCATTATTTCCTCTTCTCAATATTTCCTTTTTTCAATATTTCTTTTTTCTATACTTTCTTTTGTCAAAATTTCCTTTTTTCTAAATTTCCATTCTTCAATATTTCCTATGTTCAATATTTCCACTTTTCTATACTTCCTTTTGTCAAAATTTCCTTTTGTCAATATTTCCTTTTTTCAATATTTCCTTTTTTCAATATTTCATTTTTTTCTATACTTCCTTTTTTCAATTTTTCCTTTTTTCTATACTTCCTTTTGTCAAAATTTCTTATTGACAATATTCCCTTTTGGTAATATTTTTTTTTTTCTATACTTCCTATTGGCATTATTTCCTTTTTTACAATATTTCCTTTTGTCAATATTTCCTTTTTTCAATATTTCCTTTTTTCAATATTTCCTTTTGTCAATATTTCCTTTTGTCAATATATCCTTTTTTCATTATTTCCTTTTTTCAATATTTCCTTTTTTCTATGCTTTCTTTTTTCAATATTTCCTTTTGTCAATATTTCCATTTTTCCATATTTCCTTTTGTCAATATTTCCTTTTGTCAATATTTCTTTTTGTCAATATTTCCTTTTGTCAATATTTCCTTTATTCAATATTTCCTTTTGTCAATATTTCTTTTTTTCTATACTTCCTTTTGTCAATATTTCCTTTTGTCAATATTTCCTTTTTTCTATACTTCCTTTTGTCACTATTTCCTTTTTTTATATTTCCTTTTGTAAATATTTACTTTTGTCAATATTTCCTTTTGTCAATATTTCCTTTTTTCAATACTTCCTTTTTTCAATATTTCCAATTTTCTATACTTCTTTTTGTCAATAATTCCTTTTGTCAATATTACCTTTTGCAAATCTTTCTTTTTTCTATACTTTCTTTTGTCAATATTACCTTTTTTCAACATTTCATTTTGTCAATATATCCTTTAATCAATATTTCCTTTTTTCAATATTTCCTTTTGTCAATATTTCTTTTTTTCAATATTTCCTTTTTTCAATATTTCCTTTTTTCAATATTTCCTTTTGTCAATATTTCCTTTTTTCAATATTTCCTTTTTTCAATATTTTCTTTTTTCAATATTTCCTTTTCTCAATATTTCCTTTTCTCAATATTTCCTTTTTTCAATATTTCCTTTTTTCTATACTTCCTTATTTCAATATTTCCTTTTTTCTATACTTCCTTTTGTCAATATTTCCTTTTGTCAATATTTCCTTTTGTCAATATTTCCTTTTTTCAATATTTCCTTATATCAATGTTTCCTTTTTTCAATATTTCCTTTTTTCAATATTTCCTTTTGTTAATATTTCCTTTTGTCAATATTTTCTTTTGTCAATAATTCCTTTTGTCAATATTTCCATTTTTCAATATTCCCTTCTGTCAATATTTCCTTTTTTCAATATTTCTTTTTTTCAATATTTCCTTTTGTCAATATTTCCTTTTCTCAATATTTCCTTTTTTCAATATTTCCTTTTTTCTATACTTCCTTTTTTCAATATTTCCTTTTTTATATACTTCCTTTTTTCAATATTTACTTTTATCAATATTTCCTTTTGTCAATATTTCCTTTTTTCAATATTTCCTTTTTTCAATATTTTCTTTTTTCAATATATCCTTTTCTCAATATTTCCTTTTTTCAATATTTCCTTTTTTCAATATTTCCTTATATCAATACTTCCTTTTTTCAATATTTCCCTTTTTCTATACTTCTTTTTGTCAATAATTCCTTTTGTCAATATTACCTTTTGCAAATCATTCTTTTTTCTATACTTTCTTTTGTCAATATTACCTTTTTTCAACATTTACTTTTGTCAATATATCCTTTAATCAATATTTCCTTTTTTCAATATTTCCTTTTGTCAATATTTCTTTTTTTCAATATTTCCTTTTTTCAATATTTCCTTTTTTCAATATTTCCTTTTGTCAATATTTCCTTTTTTCAATATTTCCTTTTTTCAATATTTTCTTTTTTCAATATTTCCTTTTCTCAATATTTCCTTTTTTCAATATTTCCTTTTTTCTATACTTCCTTTTTTCAATTTTTCCTTTTTTCTATACTTCCTTTTGTCAATATTTCCTTTTGTCAATATTTCCTTTTGTCAATATTTCCTTTTTTCTATACTTCCTTTTGTCAATATTTCCTTTTGTAAATTTTTCCTTTCGTCAATATTTACTTTTGTCAATATTTCCTTTTGTCAATATTTCCTTTTTTCAATATTTCCTTATATCAATGTTTCCTTTTTTCAATATTTCCTTTTTTCAATATTTCCTTTTGTTAATATTTCCTTTTGTCAATATTTTCTTTTGTCAATAATTCCTTTTGTCAATATTTCCATTTTTCAATATTCCCTTCTGTCAATATTTCCTTTTTTCAATATTTCTTTTTTTCAATATTTCCGTTTGTCAATATTTCCTTTTGTCAATATTTCCTTTTGTGAAAATATCCTTTTTTCAATATTTCCTTTTTTCTATTCTTCCTTTTGTCAATATTTCCATTTTTCAATATTTCCTTTTGTCAATATTTCCTTTTGTCAATATTTCTTTTTGTCAATATTTCCTTTTATCAATATTTCCTTTATTCAATATTTCCTTTTGTCAATATTTCCTTTTTTCTATACTTCCTTTTGTCAATATTTCCTTTTGTCAATATTTCCTTTTTTCTATACTTCCTTTTGTCACTATTTCCTTTTTTTATATTTCCTTTTGTCAATATTTCCTTTTGTCAATATTTCCTTTTATCAATATTTCCTTTTTTCAATACTTCCTTTTTTCAATATTTCCTTTTTTCTATACTTTTTTTTGTCAATAATTCATTTTGTCAATATTACCTTTTGCAAATCTTTCCTTTTTTCTATACTATCTTTTGTCAATATTTCCTTTTTTCAACATTTCCTTTTGTCAATATATCCTTTTATCAATATTTCCTTTTATCAATATTTCCTTTTGTCAATATTTCTTTTTGTCAATATTTCCTTTTTTCAATATTTCCTTTTTTCAATATTTCCTTTTGTCAATATTTCCTTTTTTCAACATTTGCTTTTTTCAATATTTTCTTTTTTTAATATTTCCTTTTGTCAATATTTCCTTTATTCAATATTTCCTTTTTTCTATACTTCCTTTTTTCAATATTTCCTTTTTTCTATACTTCCTTTTGTCAATATTTCCTTTTGTCAATATTTCCTTTTTTCTATACTTCCTTTTGTCAATATTTCCTATTGTAAATTTTTCTTTTCGTCAATATTTACTTTTGTCAATATTTCCTTTTGTCAATATTTCCTTTTTTCAATATTTCCTTATATCAATGTTTCCTTTTTTCAATATTTCCTTTTTTCAATATTTACTTTTGTTAATATTTCCTTTTGTCAATATTTCCTTTTGTCAATAATTCCTTTTGTCAATATTTCCATTTTTCAATATTCCCTTCTGTCAATATTTCCTTTTTTCAATATTTCTTTTTTTCAATATTTCCTTTTGTCAATATTTCTTTTTGTCAATATTACCTTTTTTCAATGTTTCCTTTTTTCAATATTTACTTTTATCAATATTTCCTTTTTTCAATGCTTCCGTTTGTTAATATTTCCTTTTGTCAATATTTCCTTTTGTTAATATATCCTTTTTTCAATATTTCATTTCGTCAATATTTCGTTTTTTCAATATTTCCTTTTGTCAATATTTCCATTTTTCAATATTTCCTTTTTTCAATATTTCCTTTTGTCAATATTTCCTTCTGTATATATTTCCTTATGTCAATATTTCCTTTTTCCTATACTTCCTTTTGTCAATATTTCCTTTTGTCAATATTTCCCTTTGTCAATATATCCTTTTTTCAATATTTCCTTTTTTCTATACTTCCTTTTTTCAAAATTTCCTTTTTTCAATATTTCCTTTTTTCAATATTTCCTTTTTTCAATATTTCCTTTTTTCAATATTTCCTTTTTTCTATACGTCCTTTTTTCAATATTTCCTTTTGTCAATATTTCCTTTTTTCAATATTTACTTTTGTAAAAATTTATTTTTGTCAATATTCCCTTTTGTCAATATTTCCTTTTTTCAATATTTCCTTTTGTCAATATTTCCTTTTTTCAATTATCCTTTTTGTCAATATTTCCTTTTGTCAATATTTCCTTTTGTCAATATTTCCTTTTTTCAATATTTCCTTTTTTCTATACTTCCTTTTTTCAATATTTCATTTTGTCAATATTTCCTTCATTTGATATTTCCTTTTGTCAACATTTCCTTTTTTCTATACTTCCTTTTGTCAATATTTTCTTTTGTCAATATTTCCTTTTGTAAATATTCCTTTTTTTCTATACTTCCTTTTGTCAATATTTCCTTTTGTCAATATTTCCTTTTTTCAATATTTCCTTTTTTCAATATTTCATTTTTTCTATACTTCCTTTTTTCAATATTTCCTTTTTTCTATACTTCCTTTTGTCAAAATTTCTTTTTGTCAATATTCCCTTTTGATACTATTTATTTTTTTTGTATACTTCCTATGGGCATTATTTCCTTTTTTACAATATTTCCTTTTGTAAAAATTTCCTTTTTTCAATATTTCCTTTTTTCAATATTTCCTTTTGTCAATATTTCCTTTTGTCATTATATCCTTTTTTCAATATTTCCTTTTTTCTTTACTTCCTTTTTTCAATCTTTCCTTTTTTCAATATTTCCTTTTTTTAATATTTCCTTTTTTCTATACATCCTTTTTTCAATATTTCCTTTTGTCAATATTTCCATTCTTCAATATTTACTTTTGTCAATATTTCCTTTTGTCAATATTTCCTTTTGTCAATATTTCCTTTTTTCAATATTTCCTTTTATCAATATTTCCTTTTTTCAATATTTCCTTTTGTCAATATTTCCTTTTTTCAATATTTCCTTTTTTCTATAATTCACTTTTTCATTATTTCCTTTTCTCAATATTTCCTTTTTTTTAAAATTTCCTTTTTTCTATACTTCCTTTTGTCAATATTTCCTTTTTTCTAAATTTCCATTTTTCAATATTTCCTGTGTTCAATATTTCCACTTTTCTATACTTCCTTTTGTCAAAATTTCCTTTTGTCAATATTTCCTTTTTTCAATATTTCCTTTCGTCTGTATTGTCTTTTTTCTATACTTCCTTTTGTCAATATTTTTTTTTCTATACTTCCTTTTGTCAATATTTCCTTTTGTCAATATTTCCTTTTGTCAATATTTCCTTTTTTCAATATTTCCTTTAGTCAATATTTCCTTTATTCAAAATTTTTTTTATTCAATATTTCCTTTTGTCAATATTTCATTATTTCAATACTTCCGTTTGTCAATATTTCCTTTTGTCAATATTTCATTATTTCAATACTTCCGTTTGTCAATATTTCCTTTTGTCAATATTTCCTTTTGCCAATATATCCTTTTTTCAATATTTCCTTTTTTCTATACTTCCTTTTTTCAATATTTCCTTTTTTCAATATTTCCTTTTTTCAATATTTCCTTTTTTTAATATTTCCTTTTTTCTATACGTCCTTTTTTCAATATTTCCTTTTGTCAATATTTCCATTCTTCAATATTTACTTTTGTCAATATTTCCTTTTGTCAATATTTCCTTTTGTCAATATTTCCTTTTTTCAATATTTTCTTTTGTCAATATTTCCTTTTTTCAATTTTTCCTTTTGTCAATATTTCCTTTTTTCAATATTTCCTTTTTTCTATATTTCTCTTTTTCATTATTTCCTTTTCTCAATATTTCCTTTTTTCAACATTTCCTTTTTTCTATACTTCCTTTTGTCAATATTTCCTTTTTTCTAAATTTCCATTTTTCAATATTTCCTGTGTTCAATATTTCCACTTTTCTATACTTCCTTTTGTCAAAATTTCCTTTTGTCAATATTTCCTTTTTTCAATATTTCCTTTTGTCTGTATTGTCTTTTTTCTATACTTCCTTTTGTCAATATTTTTTTTTCTATACTTCCTTTTGTCAATATTTCCTTTTGTCAATATTTCCTTTTGTCAATAGTTCCTTTTTTCAATATTTCCTTTTGTCAATATTTTCTTTTGTCACTATTTCCTTTTGTCAATATTTCCTTTATTCAATATTTCCTTTTGTCAATATTTCCTTTTTTCTATACTTCCTTTTTTCAATATTTCCTTTTGTCAATATTTCCTTTTGTCAATATTTCCTATTTCAATAATTCCTTTTTTTAATATTTCCTTTTTTCAATATTTCCTTTTTTCAATATTTCCTTATGTCAATATTTCCTTTTTTCTATACTTTCTTTTGTCAATATTTCCTTTTGTAAATATTTCCTTTTGTCAATATTTCCTTTTTTCAATATTTCCTTTTTTCAATATTTCCTTTATTCAATATTCCCTTTTTTCAATAATTCCTTTTTTCTATACTTCCTTTTGTCAATATTTCCTTTTGTCAATATTTCCTGATTTCAATATTTCCTTTTGTCAACATTTCCTTTTTCTATACTTCCTTTTGCCAATATTTTCTTTTGTCAATATTTCCTTTTGTCAATATTTCCTTTTTTCTATACTTCATTTTGTCATTATTTCCTTTTGTCAATATTTCCTTTTTTCAATATTTCCTTTTTTCAATATTTCCTTTTTTCTATACTTCCTTTTTACAATATTTCCTTTTTTCTATACTTCCTTTTGTCAAAATTTCTTGTTGTCAATATTACCTTTTGTCAATATTTCCTTTTTTCCTATGCTTCCTTTTGGCAATATTTCCTTTTTTCAATATTTCCTTTTGTCAAAATTTCCTTTTTTCAATATTTCCTTTTTTCAATATTTCCTTTTATCAATATTTCCTTTTGTCAATATTTCCTTTTTTCAATATTTCCTTTTGCCAATATTTCATTTTTTCAATACTTCCGTTTGTCAATATTTCCTTTTGTAAATATTTCCTTTTGTCAATATATCCTTTTGTCAATATGTCCTTTTTTCGATACTTCCATTTGTCAATATTTCCTTTTGTCAATATTTCCTTTTGTCAATATTTCCTTTTGTCAAAATTCCTTTTATCAATATTTCCTTTTGTCATATTTCCTTTTTTCAATATTTCCTTTTATCAATATTTCCTTTTTTCAATATTTCCTTTTGTCAATATTTCCTTTTTTCAATATTTCCTTTTTTCTATATTTCACTTTTTCATTATTTCCTTTTCTCAATATTTCCTTTTTTCAACATTTCCTTTTTTCTATACTTCCTTTTGTCAATATTTCCTTTTTTCTAAATTTCCATTTTTCAATATTTCCTGTGTTCAATATTTCCACTTTTCTATACTTCCTTTTGTCAAAATTTCCTTTTGTCAATATTACCTTTTTTCAATATTTCCTTTTGTCTGTATTGTCTTTTTTCTATACTTCCTTTTGTCAATATTTTTTTTCTATACTTCCTTTTGTCAATATTTCCTTTTGTCAATATTTCCTTTTGTCAATATTTCCTTTTTTCAATATTTCCTTTTGTCAATATTTCCTTTTGTCAATATTTCCTTTATTCAAAATTTCCTTTATTCAATATTTCCTTTTGTAAATATTTCATTATTTCAATACTTCCGTTTGTCAATATTTCCTTTTGTCAATATTTCCTTTTGTCAATATATCCGTTTATCAATATTTCCTTTTTTCTATACTTCCTTTTTTCAATATTTCCTTTTTTCAATATTTCCTTTTTTTAATATTTCCTTTTTTCTATACGTCCTTTTTTCAATATTTCCTTTTGTCAATATTTCCATTCTTCAATAATTACTTTTGTCAATATTTCCTTTTGTCAATATTTCCTTTTGTCAATATTTCCTTTTTTCAATATTTCCTTTTGTCAATATTTCCTTTTTTCAATTTTTCCTTTTGTCAATATTTCCTTTTTTCAATATTTCCTTTTTTCTATATTTCTCTTTTTCATTATTTCCTTTTCTCAATATTTCCTTTTTTCAACATTTCCTTTTTTCTATACTTCCTTTTGTCAATATTTCCTTTTTTCTAAATTTCCATTTTTCAATATTTCCTGTGTTGAATATTTCCACTTTTCTATACTTCCTTTTGTCAAAATTTCCTTTTGTCAATATTTCCTTTTTTCAATATTTCCTTTTGTCTGTATTGTCTTTTTTCTATACTTCCTTTTGTCAATATTTTTTTTTCTATACTTCCTTTTGTCAATATTTTTTTTTGTATACTTCCTTTTGTCAATATTTCCTTTTGTCAATATTTTCTTTTGTCAATAGTTCCTTTTTTCAATATTTCATTTTGTCAATATTTTCTTTTGTCACTATTTCCTTTTGTCAATATTTCCTTTATTCAATATTTCCTTTTGTAAATATTTCATTATTTCAATACTTCCGTTTGTCAATATTTCCTTTTGTCAATATTTCCTTTTGTCAATATTTCCTTTTGTCAAAATATCCGTTTATCAATATTTCCTTTTTTCAATATTTCCTTTTTTCAATATTTCCTTTTTTTAATATTTCCTTTTTTCTATACGTCCTTTTTTCAATATTTCAATTTTCAATTTATTGTTGTCAATATTACCTTTTGTCAATATTTCCTTTTTTCCTATGCTTCCTTTGGCAATATTTCCTTTTGTCAAAATTTCCTTTTTTCAATATTTCCTTTTTTCAATATTTCCTTTTATCAATATTTCCTTTTGTTAATATTTCCTTTTTTCAATATTTCCTTTTGTCAATATTTCATTTTTTCAATACTTCCGTTTGTCAATATTTATTTTGTAAATATTTCCTTTTGTCAATATATCCTTTTTTCAATATTTCCTTTTTTCTATACTTCCTTTTTTCTATACTTCATTTTGTCATTATTTCCTTTTGTCAATATTTCCTTTTTTCAATATTTCCTTTTTTCAATATTTCCTTTTTTCTATACTTCCTTTTTACAATATTTCCTTTTTTCTATACTTCCTTTTGTCAAAATTTCTTGTTGTCAATATTACCTTTTGTCAATATTTCCTTTTTTCCTATGCTTCCTTTTGGCAATATTTCCTTTTTTCAATATTTCCTTTTGTCAAAATTTCCTTTTTTCAATATTTCCTTTTTTCAATATTTCCTTTTATCAATATTTCCTTTTGTCAATATTTCCTTTTTTCAATATTTCCTTTTGCCAATATTTCATTTTTTCAATACCTCCGTTTGTCAATATTTCCTTTTGTAAATATTTCCTTTTGTCAATATATCCTTTTGTCAATATGTCCTTTTTTCGATACTTCCATTTGTCAATATTTCCTTTTGTCAATATTTCCTTTTGTCAATATCTCCTTTTTTCAATATTTATTTTTTTCATTATTTCCTTTTTTCAATATTTCCTTTTTTCTATACTTTCTTTTTTCAATATTTCCTTTTGTATATATTTCCATTTACAATATTTCCTTTTGTCAATATTTCCTTTTGTCAAAATTCCTTTTATCAATATTTCCTTTTGTCATATTTCCTTTTTTCAATATTTCCTTTTATCAATATTTCCTTTTTTCAATATTTCCTTTTGTCAATATTTCCTTTTTTCAATATTTCCTTTTTTCTATATTTCACTTTTTCATTATTTCCTTTTCTCAATATTTCCTTTTTTCAACATTTCCTTTTTTCTATACTTCCTTTTGTCAATATTTCCTTTTTTCTAACTTTCCATTTTTCAATATTTCCTGTGTTCAATATTTCCACTTTTCTATACTTCCTTTTGTCAAAATTTCCTTTTGTCAATATTACCTTTTTTCAATATTTCCTTTTGTCTGTATTGTCTTTTTTCTATACTTCCTTTTGTCAATATTTTTTTTTCTATACTTCCTTTTGTCAATATTTCCTTTTGTCAAATTTTCCTTTTGTCAATATTTCCTTTTTTCAATATTTCCTTTTGTCAATATTTCCTTTTGTCAATATTTCCTTTATTCAAAATTTCCTTTATTCAATATTTTCTTTTGTAAATATTTCATTATTTCAATACTTCCGTTTGTCAATATTTCCTTTTGTCAATATTTCCTTTTGTCAATATATCCGTTTATCAATATTTCCTTTTTTCTATACTTCCTTTTTTCAATATTTCCTTTTTTCAATATTTCCTTTTTTTAATATTTCCTTTTTTCTATACGTCCTTTTTTCAATATTTCCTTTTGTCAATATATCCATTCTTCAATATTTACTTTTGTCAATATTTCCTTTTGTCAATATTTCCTTTTGTCAATATTTCCTTTTTTCAATATTTCCTTTTGTCAATATTTCCTTTTTTCAATTTTTCCTTTTGTCAATATTTCCTTTTTTCAATATTTCCTTTTTTCTATATTTCTCTTTTTCATTATTTCGTTTTCTCAATATTTCCTTTTTTCAACATTTCCTTTTTTCTATACTTCCTTTTGTCAATATTTCCTTTTTTCTAAATTTCCATTTTTCAATATTTCCTGTGTTGAATATTTCCACTTTTCTATACTTCCTTTTGTCAAAATTTCCTTTTGTCAATATTTCCTTTTTTCAATATTTCCTTTTGTCTGTATTGTCTTTTTTCTATACTTCCTTTTGTCAATATTTTTTTTTCTATACTTCCTTTTGTCAAAAATTTTTTTCTATACTTCCTTTTGTCAATATTTCCTTTTGTCAATATTTCCTTTTGTCAATAGTTCCTTTTTTCAATATTTCATTTTGTCAATATTTTCTTTTGTCACTATTTCCTTTTGTCAATATTTCCTTTATTCAATATTTCCTTTTGTAAATATTTCATTATTTCAATACTTCCGTTTGTCAATATTTCCTTTTGTCAATATTTCCTTTTGTCAATATATCCGTTTATCAATATTTCCTTTTTTCTATACTTCCTTTTTTCAATATTTCCTTTTTTCAATATTACCTTTTGTCAATATTTCCTTTTTTCCTATGCTTCCTTTTGGCAATATTTCCTTTTGTCAAAATTTCCTTTTTTCAATATTTCCTTTTTTCAATATTTCCTTTTATCAATATTTCCTTTTGTTAATATTTCCTTTTTTCAATATTTCCTTTTGTCAATATTTCATTTTTTCAATACTTCCGTTTGTCAATATTTATTTTGTAAATATTTCCTTTTGTCAATATATCCTTTTTTCAATATTTCCTTTTTTCTATACTTCCTTTTTTCTATACTTCATTTTGTCATTATTTCCTTTTGTCAATATTTCCTTTTTTCAATATTTCCTTTTTTCAATATTTCCTTTTTTCTATACTTCCTTTTTACAATATTTCCTTTTTTCTATACTTCCTTTTGTCAAAATTTCTTGTTGTCAATATTACCTTTTGTCAATATTTCCTTTTTTCCTATGCTTCCTTTTGGCAATATTTCCTTTTTTCAATATTTCCTTTTGTCAAAATTTCCTTTTTTCAATATTTCCTTTTTTCAATATTTCCTTTTATCAATATTTCCTTTTGTCAATATTTCCTTTTTTCAATATTTCCTTTTGCCAATATTTCATTTTTTCAATACTTCCGTTTGTCAATATTTCCTTTTGTAAATATTTCCTTTTGTCAATATATCCTTTTGTCAATATGTCCTTTTTTCGATACTTCCATTTGTCAATATTTCCTTTTGTCAATATTTCCTTTTGTCAATATCTCCTTTTTTCAATATTTATTTTTTTCATTATTTCCTTTTTTCAATATTTCCTTTTTTCTATACTTTCTTTTTTCAATATTTCCTTTTGTATATATTTCCATTTACAATATTTCCTTTTGTCAATATTTCCTTTTGTCAAAATTCCTTTTATCAATATTTCCTTTTGTCATATTTCCTTTTTTCAATATTTCCTTTTATCAATATTTCCTTTTTTCAATATTTCCTTTTGTCAATATTTCCTTTTTTCAATATTTCCTTTTTTCTATATTTCACTTTTTCATTATTTCCTTTTCTCAATATTTCCTTTTTTCAACATTTCCTTTTTTCTATACTTCCTTTTGTCAATATTTCCTTTTTTCTAAATTTCCATTTTTCAATATTTCCTGTGTTCAATATTTCCACTTTTCTATACTTCCTTTTGTCAAAATTTCCTTTTGTCAATATTACCTTTTTTCAATATTTCCTTTTGTCAATATTTTTTTTCTATACTTCCTTTTGTCAATATTTCCTTTTGTCAATATTTCCTTTTGTCAATATTTCCATTTTTCAATATTTCCTTTTGTCAATATTTCCTTTTGTCAATATTTCCTTTATTCAAAATTTCCTTTATTCAATATTTCCTTTTGTAAATATTTCATTATTTCAATACTTCCGTTTGTCAATATTTCCTTTTGTCAATATTTCCTTTTGTCAATATATCCGTTTATCAATATTTCCTTTTTTCTATACTTCCTTTTTTCAATATTTCCTTTTTTCAATATTTCCTTTTTTTAATATTTCCTTTTTTCTATACGTCCTTTTTTCAATATTTCCTTTTGTCAATATTTCCATTCTTCAATAATTACTTTTGTCAATATTTCCTTTTGTCAATATTTCCTTTTGTCAATATTTCCTTTTTTCAATATTTCCTTTTGTCAATATTTCCTTTTTTCAATTTTTCCTTTTGTCAATATTTCCTTTTTTCAATATTTCCTTTTTTCTATATTTCTCTTTTTCATTATTTCCTTTTCTCAATATTTCCTTTTTTCAACATTTCCTTTTTTCTATACTTCCTTTTGTCAATATTTCCTTTTTTCTAAATTTCCATTTTTCAATATTTCCTGTGTTGAATATTTCCACTTTTCTATACTTCCTTTTGTCAAAATTTCCTTTTGTCAATATTTCCTTTTTTCAATATTTCCTTTTGTCTGTATTGTCTTTTTTCTATACTTCCTTTTGTCAATATTTTTTTTTCTATACTTCCTTTTGTCAATATTTTTTTTTGTATACTTCCTTTTGTCAATATTTCCTTTTGTCAATATTTTCTTTTGTCAATAGTTCCTTTTTTCAATATTTCATTTTGTCAATATTTTCTTTTGTCACTATTTCCTTTTGTCAATATTTCCTTTATTCAATATTTCCTTTTGTAAATATTTCATTATTTCAATACTTCCGTTTGTCAATATTTCCTTTTGTCAATATTTCCTTTTGTCAATATTTCCTTTTGTCAAAATATCCGTTTATCAATATTTCCTTTTTTCAATATTTCCTTTTTTCAATATTTCCTTTTTTTAATATTTCCTTTTTTCTATACGTCCTTTTTTCAATATTTCAATTTTCAATTTATTGTTGTCAATATTACCTTTTGTCAATATTTCCTTTTTTCCTATGCTTCCTTTGGCAATATTTCCTTTTGTCAAAATTTCCTTTTTTCAATATTTCCTTTTTTCAATATTTCCTTTTATCAATATTTCCTTTTGTTAATATTTCCTTTTTTCAATATTTCCTTTTGTCAATATTTCATTTTTTCAATACTTCCGTTTGTCAATATTTATTTTGTAAATATTTCCTTTTGTCAATATATCCTTTTTTCAATATTTCCTTTTTTCTATACTTCCTTTTTTCTATACTTCATTTTGTCATTATTTCCTTTTGTCAATATTTCCTTTTTTCAATATTTCCTTTTTTCAATATTTCCTTTTTTCTATACTTCCTTTTTACAATATTTCCTTTTTTCTATACTTCCTTTTGTCAAAATTTCTTGTTGTCAATATTACCTTTTGTCAATATTTCCTTTTTTCCTATGCTTCCTTTTGGCAATATTTCCTTTTTTCAATATTTCCTTTTGTCAAAATTTCCTTTTTTCAATATTTCCTTTTTTCAATATTTCCTTTTATCAATATTTCCTTTTGTCAATATTTCCTTTTTTCAATATTTCCTTTTGCCAATATTTCATTTTTTCAATACCTCCGTTTGTCAATATTTCCTTTTGTAAATATTTCCTTTTGTCAATATATCCTTTTGTCAATATGTCCTTTTTTCGATACTTCCATTTGTCAATATTTCCTTTTGTCAATATTTCCTTTTGTCAATATCTCCTTTTTTCAATATTTATTTTTTTCATTATTTCCTTTTTTCAATATTTCCTTTTTTCTATACTTTCTTTTTTCAATATTTCCTTTTGTATATATTTCCATTTACAATATTTCCTTTTGTCAATATTTCCTTTTGTCAAAATTCCTTTTATCAATATTTCCTTTTGTCATATTTCCTTTTTTCAATATTTCCTTTTATCAATATTTCCTTTTTTCAATATTTCCTTTTGTCAATATTTCCTTTTTTCAATATTTCCTTTTTTCTATATTTCACTTTTTCATTATTTCCTTTTCTCAATATTTCCTTTTTTCAACATTTCCTTTTTTCTATACTTCCTTTTGTCAATATTTCCTTTTTTCTAACTTTCCATTTTTCAATATTTCCTGTGTTCAATATTTCCACTTTTCTATACTTCCTTTTGTCAAAATTTCCTTTTGTCAATATTACCTTTTTTCAATATTTCCTTTTGTCTGTATTGTCTTTTTTCTATACTTCCTTTTGTCAATATTTTTTTTTCTATACTTCCTTTTGTCAATATTTCCTTTTGTCAATATTTCCTTTTGTCAATATTTCCTTTTTTCAATATTTCCTTTTGTCAATATTTCCTTTTGTCAATATTTCCTTTATTCAAAATTTCCTTTATTCAATATTTTCTTTTGTAAATATTTCATTATTTCAATACTTCCGTTTGTCAATATTTCCTTTTGTCAATATTTCCTTTTGTCAATATATCCGTTTATCAATATTTCCTTTTTTCTATACTTCCTTTTTTCAATATTTCCTTTTTTCAATATTTCCTTTTTTTAATATTTCCTTTTTTCTATACGTCCTTTTTTCAATATTTCCTTTTGTCAATATATCCATTCTTCAATATTTACTTTTGTCAATATTTCCTTTTGTCAATATTTCCTTTTGTCAATATTTCCTTTTTTCAATATTTCCTTTTGTCAATATTTCCTTTTTTCAATTTTTCCTTTTGTCAATATTTCCTTTTTTCAATATTTCCTTTTTTCTATATTTCTCTTTTTCATTATTTCGTTTTCTCAATATTTCCTTTTTTCAACATTTCCTTTTTTCTATACTTCCTTTTGTCAATATTTCCTTTTTTCTAAATTTCCATTTTTCAATATTTCCTGTGTTGAATATTTCCACTTTTCTATACTTCCTTTTGTCAAAATTTCCTTTTGTCAATATTTCCTTTTTTCAATATTTCCTTTTGTCTGTATTGTCTTTTTTCTATACTTCCTTTTGTCAATATTTTTTTTTCTATACTTCCTTTTGTCAAAAATTTTTTTCTATACTTCCTTTTGTCAATATTTCCTTTTGTCAATATTTCCTTTTGTCAATAGTTCCTTTTTTCAATATTTCATTTTGTCAATATTTTCTTTTGTCACTATTTCCTTTTGTCAATATTTCCTTTATTCAATATTTCCTTTTGTAAATATTTCATTATTTCAATACTTCCGTTTGTCAATATTTCCTTTTGTCAATATTTCCTTTTGTCAATATATCCGTTTATCAATATTTCCTTTTTTCTATACTTCCTTTTTTCAATATTTCCTTTTTTCAATATTACCTTTTGTCAATATTTCCTTTTTTCCTATGCTTCCTTTTGGCAATATTTCCTTTTGTCAAAATTTCCTTTTTTCAATATTTCCTTTTTTCAATATTTCCTTTTATCAATATTTCCTTTTGTTAATATTTCCTTTTTTCAATATTTCCTTTTGTCAATATTTCATTTTTTCAATACTTCCGTTTGTCAATATTTATTTTGTAAATATTTCCTTTTGTCAATATATCCTTTTTTCAATATTTCCTTTTTTCTATACTTCCTTTTTTCTATACTTCATTTTGTCATTATTTCCTTTTGTCAATATTTCCTTTTTTCAATATTTCCTTTTTTCAATATTTCCTTTTTTCTATACTTCCTTTTTACAATATTTCCTTTTTTCTATACTTCCTTTTGTCAAAATTTCTTGTTGTCAATATTACCTTTTGTCAATATTTCCTTTTTTCCTATGCTTCCTTTTGGCAATATTTCCTTTTTTCAATATTTCCTTTTGTCAAAATTTCCTTTTTTCAATATTTCCTTTTTTCAATATTTCCTTTTATCAATATTTCCTTTTGTCAATATTTCCTTTTTTCAATATTTCCTTTTGCCAATATTTCATTTTTTCAATACTTCCGTTTGTCAATATTTCCTTTTGTAAATATTTCCTTTTGTCAATATATCCTTTTGTCAATATGTCCTTTTTTCGATACTTCCATTTGTCAATATTTCCTTTTGTCAATATTTCCTTTTGTCAATATCTCCTTTTTTCAATATTTATTTTTTTCATTATTTCCTTTTTTCAATATTTCCTTTTTTCTATACTTTCTTTTTTCAATATTTCCTTTTGTATATATTTCCATTTACAATATTTCCTTTTGTCAATATTTCCTTTTGTCAAAATTCCTTTTATCAATATTTCCTTTTGTCATATTTCCTTTTTTCAATATTTCCTTTTATCAATATTTCCTTTTTTCAATATTTCCTTTTGTCAATATTTCCTTTTTTCAATATTTCCTTTTTTCTATATTTCACTTTTTCATTATTTCCTTTTCTCAATATTTCCTTTTTTCAACATTTCCTTTTTTCTATACTTCCTTTTGTCAATATTTCCTTTTTTCTAAATTTCCATTTTTCAATATTTCCTGTGTTCAATATTTCCACTTTTCTATACTTCCTTTTGTCAAAATTTCCTTTTGTCAATATTACCTTTTTTCAATATTTCCTTTTGTCAATATTTTTTTTCTATACTTCCTTTTGTCAATATTTCCTTTTGTCAATATTTCCTTTTGTCAATATTTCCATTTTTCAATATTTCCTTTTGTCAATATTTCCTTTTGTCAATATTTCCTTTATTCAAAATTTCCTTTATTCAATATTTCCTTTTGTAAATATTTCATTATTTCAATACTTCCGTTTGTCAATATTTCCTTTTGTCAATATTTCCTTTTGTCAATATATCCGTTTATCAATATTTCCTTTTTTCTATACTTCCTTTTTTCAATATTTCCTTTTTTCAATATTTCCTTTTTTTAATATTTCCTTTTTTCTATACGTCCTTTTTTCAATATTTCTTTTTGTCATTATTTCCATTCTTCAATATTTACTTTTGTCAATATTTCCTTTTGTCAATATTTCCTTTTTTCAATATTTCCTTTTTTCAATATTTCCTTTTGTCAATATTTCCTTTTTTCAATTTTTCCTTTTGTCAATATTTCCTTTTTTCAATATTTCCTTTTTTCTATATTTCTCTTTTTCATTATTTCCTTTTCTCAATATTTCCTTTTTTCAACATTTCCTTTTTTCTATACTTCCTTTTGTCAATATTTCCTTTTTTCTAAATTTCCATTTTTCAATATTTCCTGTGCTCAATATTTCCACTTTTCTATACTTCCTTTTGTCAAAATTTCCTTTTGTCAATATTTCCTTTTTTCAATACTTCCTTTTGTCTGTATTGTCTTTTTTCTATACTTCCTTTTGTCAATATTTTTTTTTCTATACTTCCTTTTGTCAATATTTCCTTTTGTCAATATTTCCTTTTGTCAATAGTTCCTTTTTTCAATATTTCCTTTTGTCAATATTTTCTTTTGTCACTATTTCCTTTTGTCAATATTTCCTTTATTCAATATTTCCTTTTGTAAATATTTCATTATTTCAATACTTCCGTTTGTCAATATTTCCTTTTGTCAATATTTCCTTTTGTCAATATATCCGTTTATCAATATTTCCTTTTTTCTATACTTCCTTTTTTCAATATTTCCTTTTTTCAATATTTCCTTTTTTTAATATTTCCTTTTTTCTATACGTCCTTTTTTCAATATTTCAATTTTCAATTTATTGTTGTCAATATTACCTTTTGTCAATATTTCCTTTTTTCCTATGCTTCCTTTTGGCAATATTTCCTTTTGTCAAAATTTCCTTTTTTCAATATTTCCTTTTGTTAATATTTCCTTTTTTCAATATTTCCTTTTGTCAATATTTCATTTTTTCAATGCTTCCGTTTGTCAATATTTATTTTGTAAATATTTCCTTTTGTCAATATATCCTTTTTTCAATATTTCCTTTTTTCTATACTTCCTTTTTTCAATATTTCCTTTTTTCAATATTTCCTTTTTTCAATATTTCCTTTTTTCAATATTTCCTTTTTTCTATACGTCCTTTTTTCAATATTTCCTTTTGTCAATATTTCCTTTTTTCAATATTTCCTTTTGTCAATATTTCCTTTTGTCAATATTTCCTTTTGTCAATATTTCCTTTTTTCAATATTTCGTTTTGTCAATATATCCTTTTTTCAATATTTCTTTTTGTCAATATTGCCTTTTGTCAATATTTCCTTTTGTCAATATTTCCTTTTTTCAATATGTCCTTTTTTCTATACTTCCTTTTTTCCATATTTCATTTTGTCAATATTTCCTTCATTCAATATTTCCGTTTTTCAATATTTCCTTTTTTCAATATTTCCTTTTGTCAATATTTCCTTTTGTCAATATTTCCTTTTTTCAATATTTCCTTTTTTTAATAATTCCTTTTGTCAATATTTCCTTTTTTCAATATTTCCTTTTGTCAATATTTCCTTTTGTCAATATTTCCTTTTGTCAATATTTCCTTTTGTCAATATTTCCTTTTTTCAACATTTCCTCTTTTCAATATTTCCTTTTTTCTATACTTCCTTTCTTCAATATTTTCTCTTTTCTATACTTCCTTTTGACAATATTTCCTTTTTTCTATACATACTTTTGTCAATATTTCCTTTTTTCAATATTTCCTTGTGTCAAAATTACCTTTTGTCAATATTTCCTTTTTTCAATATTTCCTTTGTCAATATTTCCTTTTGTCAATTTTTCCTTTATTCAATATTTCTTTTTGTACATATCTCCTTTTTTCAATATTTTCTTTTTTCAATTCTTCCTTTTTTCAATATTTCCTTTTTTCATTATTTCCTTTTGTCAATATTTCCTTTTGTCATAATTTCCATTTTTCAATATTTCCTTTTGTCAATATTTCCTTTTTTCAATATTTCCTTTTGTCAATATTTCCTTTTTTCAATATAACCTTTTTTCTATATTTCTCTTTTTCATTATTTCCTTTTCTCAATATTTCCTTTTTTCAACATTTCCTTTTTTCTATACTTCCTTTTGTCAATATTTTCTTTTTTCTAAATTTCCATTTTTCAATATTTCCTGTGTTCAATATTTCCACTTTTCTATACTTCCTTTTGTTTAAATATCCTTTTGTCAATATTTCCTTTTTTCAATATTTCCTTTTGTCTGTATTGTCTTTTTTCTATACTTCCTTTTGTCAATATTTTTTTTCTATACTTTCTTTTGTCAATATTTCCTTTTGTCAATATTTCCTTTTGTCAATATTTCCTTTTTTCAATATTTCCTTTCGCCAATATTTTCTTTTGTCAATATTTCCTTTTGTCAATATGTCCTTTATTCAATATTTCCTTTTGTCAATATTTCCTTTTTTCTATACTTCCTTTTTTCAATATTTCCTTTTGTCAATATTTCCTTTTGTCAATATTTCCTATTTCAATATTTCCTTTTTTCAATATTTCCTTTTTTCAATATTTCCTTTTTTCAATATTTCCTTATGTCAATATTTCCTTTTTTCTATACTTTCTTTTGTCAATATTTCCTTTTATAAAAATTTCCTTTTGTCAATATTTCCTTTTTTCAATACTTCCTTTTGTCAATATTTCCTTTTGTCAATATTTCCTTATTTCAATATTACCTTTTGTCAACATTTCCTTTTTCTATACTTCCTTTTGTCAATATTTTCTTTTGTCAATATTTCCTTTTGTCAATATTTCCTTTTTTCTATACTTCATTTTGTCATTATTTCCTTTTGTCAATATTTCCTTTTTTCAATATTTCCTTTTTTCAATATTTCCTTTTTTCTATACTTCCTTTTTACAATATTTCCTTTTTTCTATACTTCCTTTTGTCAAAATTTCTTTTTGTCAATCTTACCTTTTGTCATTATTTCCTTTTTTCCTATGCTTCCTTTTGGCACTATTTCCTTTTTTCAATATTTCCTTTTGTCAAAATTTCCTTTTTTCAATATTTCCTTTTTTCAATATTTCCTTTTATCAATGTTTCCTTTTGTCAATATTTCCTTTTTTCAATATTTCCTTTCGTCAATATTTCATTTTTTCAATACTTCCGTTTGTCAATATTTCCTTTTGTAAATATTTCCTTTTGTCAATATATCCTTTTTTCAATATTTCCTTTTTTATATACTTCCTTTTTTCAATATTTCCTTTTTTTAATATTTCCTTTTTTTAATATTTCCTTTTTTCAATATTTCCTTTTTTCTATACGTCCTCTTTTCAATATTTCCTTTTGTCAATATTTCCTTTTTTCAATATTTACTTTTGTCAATATTTCCTTTTGTCAATATTTCCTTTTGTCAATATTTCCTTTTTTCAATATTTCCTTTTGTCAATATTTCCTTTTTTCAATATTTCCTTATGTCAATATTGCCTTTTGTCAATATTTCCTTTTGTCAATATTTCCTTTTTTCAATATTTCCTTTTTTCTATACTTCCTTTTTTCAATAATTCCTTTTTTCAATATTTCCTTTTGTCAATATTTCCTTTTGTCAATATTTCCTTTTGTCAATATTTCCTTTTGTCAATATTTCCTTTTTTCAACATTTCCTCTTTTCAATATTTCCTTTTTTCTATACTTCCTTTCTTCAATATTTTCTCTTTTCTATACTTCCTTTTGACAATATTTCCTTTTTTCTATACATACTTTTGTCAATATTTCCTTTTTTCAATATTTCCTTGTGTCAAAATTACCTTTTGTCAATATTTCCTTTTTTCAATATTTCCTTTGTCAATATTTCCTTTTGTCAATTTTTCCTTTATTCAATATTTCTTTTTGTACATATCTCCTTTTTTCAATATTTTCTTTTTTCAATTCTTCCTTTTTTCAATATTTCCTTTTTTCATTATTTCCTTTTGTCAATATTTCCTTTTGTCATAATTTCCATTTTTCAATATTTCCTTTTGTCAATATTTCCTTTTTTCAATATTTCCTTTTGTCAATATTTCCTTTTTTCAATATAACCTTTTTTCTATATTTCTCTTTTTCATTATTTCCTTTTCTCAATATTTCCTTTTTTCAACATTTCCTTTTTTCTATACTTCCTTTTGTCAATATTTTCTTTTTTCTAAATTTCCATTTTTCAATATTTCCTGTGTTCAATATTTCCACTTTTCTATACTTCCTTTTGTTTAAATATCCTTTTGTCAATATTTCCTTTTTTCAATATTTCCTTTTGTCTGTATTGTCTTTTTTCTATACTTCCTTTTGTCAATATTTTTTTTCTATACTTTCTTTTGTCAATATTTCCTTTTGTCAATATTTCCTTTTGTCAATATTTCCTTTTTTCAATATTTCCTTTCGCCAATATTTTCTTTTGTCAATATTTCCTTTTGTCAATATGTCCTTTATTCAATATTTCCTTTTGTCAATATTTCCTTTTTTCTATACTTCCTTTTTTCAATATTTCCTTTTGTCAATATTTCCTTTTGTCAATATTTCCTATTTCAATATTTCCTTTTTTCAATATTTCCTTTTTTCAATATTTCCTTTTTTCAATATTTCCTTATGTCAATATTTCCTTTTTTCTATACTTTCTTTTGTCAATATTTCCTTTTATAAAAATTTCCTTTTGTCAATATTTCCTTTTTTCAATACTTCCTTTTGTCAATATTTCCTTTTGTCAATATTTCCTTATTTCAATATTACCTTTTGTCAACATTTCCTTTTTCTATACTTCCTTTTGTCAATATTTTCTTTTGTCAATATTTCCTTTTGTCAATATTTCCTTTTTTCTATACTTCATTTTGTCATTATTTCCTTTTGTCAATATTTCCTTTTTTCAATATTTCCTTTTTTCAATATTTCCTTTTTTCTATACTTCCTTTTTACAATATTTCCTTTTTTCTATACTTCCTTTTGTCAAAATTTCTTTTTGTCAATCTTACCTTTTGTCATTATTTCCTTTTTTCCTATGCTTCCTTTTGGCACTATTTCCTTTTTTCAATATTTCCTTTTGTCAAAATTTCCTATTTTCAATATTTCCTTTTTTCAATATTTCCTTTTATCAATGTTTCCTTTTGTCAATATTTCCTTTTTTCAATATTTCCTTTCGTCAATATTTCATTTTTTCAATACTTCCGTTTGTCAATATTTCCTTTTGTAAATATTTCCTTTTGTCAATATATCCTTTTTTCAATATTTCCTTTTTTATATACTTCCTTTTTTCAATATTTCCTTTTTTTAATATTTCCTTTTTTTAATATTTCCTTTTTTCAATATTTCCTTTTTTCTATACGTCCTCTTTTCAATATTTCCTTTTGTCAATATTTCCTTTTTTCAATATTTACTTTTGTCAATATTTCCTTTTGTCAATATTTCCTTTTGTCAATATTTCCTTTTTTCAATATTTCCTTTTGTCAATATTTACTTTTTTCAATATTTCCTTATGTCAATATTGCCTTTTGTCAATATTTCCTTTTGTCAATATTTCCTTTTTTCAATATTTCCTTTTTTCTATACTTCCTTTTTTCAATAATTCCTTTTTTCAATATTTCCTTTTGTCAATATTTCCTTTTGTCAATATTTCCTTTTGTCAATATTTCCTTTTTCAAATTTTCCTCTTTTCAATATTTCCTTTTTTCTATAGTTTCTTTCTTCAATATTTTCTTTTTTCTATACTTCCTTTTGTCAATATTTCCTTTTTTCTATTTATCCTTTTGTCAATATTTCCTTTTTTCAATATTTCCTTGTGTCAAAATTTCCTTTTGTCAATATTTCCTTTTTTCAATATTTCCTTTTGTCAATATTTCCTTTTGTCAATATTTCCTTTATTCAATATTTCCTTTTGTCAATATTTCCTTTTTTCGATACTTCCATTTGTCAATATTTCCTTTTGTCAATATTTCCTTTTGTCAATATCTCCTTTTTTCAATATTTCCTTTTTTCTATTCTTCCCTTTTTCAATATTTCCTTTTTTTATTATTTCCTTTTTTCAATATTTCCTTTTTTCAATACTTTCTATTTTCAATATTTCCTTTTGTATATATTTCCATTTTTCAATATTTCCTTTTGTGATATTTCCTTTTGTCAAAATTCCTTTCGTCAATATTTCCTTTTGTCATATTTCCTTTATTCAATATTTCCTTTTGTCAATATTTCCTTTTTTCTATACTTCCTTTTGTTAATATTTCCTTTTGTAAATTTTTCCTTTCGTCAATATATACTTTTGTCAATATTTCCTTTTTTTAATATTTCCTTTTTTCTATACGTCCTTTTTTCAATATTTCCTTTTGTCAATATTTCCATTCTTCAATATTTACTTTTGTCAATATTTCCATTTGTCAATATTTCCTTTTGTCAATATTTCCTTTTTTCAATATTTCCTTTTGTCAATATTTCCTTTTTTCAATATTTCCTTTTGTCAATATTTCCTTTTTTCAATATTTCCTTTTTTCTATATTTCTCTTTTTCATTATTTCCTTTTCTCAATATTTCCTTTTTTCAATTTTTCCTTTTTTCTATACTTCCTTTTGTCAATATTTCCTTTTTTCTAAATTTCCATTTTTCAATATTTCCTGTGTTCAATATTTCCACTTTTCTATACTTCCTTTTGTCAACATTTCCTTTTGTCAATATTTCCTTTTTTCAATATTTCCTTTTGTCTGTATTGTCTTTTTTCTTACTTCCTTTTGTCAATATTTTTTTTTCTATACTTCCTTTTGTCAATATTTCCTATTTCAATATTTCCTTTTTTCAATATTTCCTTTTTTCAATATTTCCTTTTTTCAATATTTCCTTATGTCAATATTTCCTTTTTTCTATACTTTCTTTTGTCAATATTTCCTTTTGTAAATATTTCTTTTTGTCAATATTTCCTTTTTTCAATACTTCCTTTTGTCAATATTTCCTTTTGTCAATATTTCCTTATTTCAATATTTCCTTTTGTCAACATTTCCTTTTTTCTATACTTCCTTTTGTCAATATTTTCTTTTGTCAATATTTCCTTTTGTCAATATTTCCTTTTTTCTATACTTCATTTTGTCATTATTTCCTTTTGTCAATATTTCCTTTTTTCAATATTTCCTTTTTTCAATATTTCCTTTTTTCTATACTTCCTTTTTACAATATATCCTTTTTTCTATACTTCCTTTTGTCAAAATTTCTTTTTGTCAATATTACCTTTTGTCAATATTTCCTTTTTTCCTATGCTTCCTTTTGGCACTATTTCCTTTTTTCAATATTTCCTTTTGTCAAAATTTCCTTTTTTCAATATTTCCTTTTTTCAATATTTCCTTTTATCAATGTTTCCTTTTGTCAATATTTTCTTTTTTCAATATTTCCTTTCGTCAATATTTCATTTTTTCAATACTTCCGTTTGTCAATATTTCCTTTTGTAAATATTTCCTTTTGTCAATATATCCTTTTTTCAATATTTCCTTTTTTATATACTTCCTTTTTTCAATATTACCTTTTTTTAATATTTCCTTTTTTTAATATTTCCTTTTTTCTATACGTCCTTTTTTCAATATTTCCTTTTGTCAATATTTCCTTTTTTCAATATTTACTTTTGTCAATATTTCCTTTTGTCAATATTTCCTTTTGTCAATATTTCCTTTTTTCAATATTTCCTTTTGTCAATATTTCCTTTTTTCAATATTTCTTTTTGTCAATATTGCCTTTTGTCAATATTTCCTTTTGTCAATTTTTCCTTTTTTCAATATTTCCTTTTTTCTATACTTCCTTTTTTCAATATTTCATTTTGTCAATATTTCCTTCATTCAATATTTCCGTTTTTCAATATATCCTTTTTTCAATATTTCCTTTTGTCAATATTTCCTTTTGTCAATATTTCCTTTTTTCAATATTTCCTTTTTTCAATAATTCCTTTTTTCAATATTTCCTTTTGTCAATATTTCCTTTTGTCAATATTTCCTTTTGTCAATATTTCCTTTTTCAAATTTTCCTCTTTTCAATATTTCCTTTTTTCTATACTTTCTTTCTTCAATATTTTCTTTTTTCTATACTTCCTTTTGTCAATATTTCCTTTTTTCTATATATCCTTTTGTCAATATTTCCTTTTTTCAATATTTCCTTGTGTCAAAATTTCCTTTTGTCAATATTTCCTTTTTTCAATATTTCCTTTTGTCAATATTTCCTTTTGTCAATATTTCCTTTATTCAATATTTCCTTTTGTCAATATGTCCTTTTTTCGATACTTCCATTTGTCAATATTTCCTTTTGTCAATATTTCCTTTTGTCAATATCTCCTTTTTTCAATATTTCCTTTTTTCTATTCTTCCTTTTTTCAATATTTCCTTTTTTCATTATTTCCTTTTTTCAATATTTCCTTTTTTCAATACTTTCTATTTTCAATATTTCCTTTTGTATATATTTCCATTTTTCAATATTTCCTTTTGTCAATATTTCCTTTTGTCAAAATTCCTTTCGTCAATATTTCCTTTTGTCATATTTCCTTTATTCAATATTTCCTTTTGTCAATATTTCCTTTTTTCTATACTTCCTTTTGTCAATATTTCCTTTTGTAAATTTTTCCTTTCGTCAATATTTACTTTTGTCAATATTTCCTTTTTTTAATATTTCCTTTTTTCTATACGTCCTTTTTTCAATATTTCCTTTTGTCAATATTTCCATTCTTCAATATTTACTTTTGTCAATATTTCCATTTGTCAATATTTCCTTTTGTCAATATTTCCTTTTTTCAATATTTCCTTTTGTCAATATTTCCTTTTTTCAATATTTCCTTTTGTCAATATTTCCTTTTTTCAATATTTCCTTTTTTCTATATTTCTCTTTTTCATTATTTCCTTTTCTCAATATTTCCTTTTTTCAATTTTTCCTTTTTTCTATACTTCCTTTTGTCAATATTTCCTTTTTTCTAAATTTCCATTTTTCAATATTTCCTGTGTTCAATATTTCCACTTTTCTATACTTCCTTTTGTCAACATTTCCTTTTGTCAATATTTCCTTTTTAAATATTTCCTTTTGTCTGTATTGTCTTTTTTCTTACTTCCTTTTGTCAATATTTTTTTTTCTATACTTCCTTTTGTCAATATTTCCTCTTGTCAATATTTCCTTTTGTCAATATTTCCTTTTTTCAATATTTCCTTTTGTCTGTATTGTCTTTTTTCTATACTTCCTTTTGTCAATATTTTTTTTCTATACTTTCTTTTGTCAATATTTCCTTTTGTCAATATTTCCTTTTGTCAATATTTCCTTTTTTCAATATTTCCTTTCGTCAATATTTTCTTTTGTCAATATTTCCTTTTGTCAATATTTCCTTTATTCAATATTTCCTTTTGTCAATATTTCCTTTTTTCTATACTTCCTTTTTTCAATATTTCCTTTTGTCAATATTTCCTTTTGTCAATATTTCCTATTTCAATATTTCCTTTTTTCAATATTTCCTTTTTTCAATATTTCCTTTTTTCAATATTTCCTTATGTCAATATTTCCTTTTTTCTATACTTTCTTTTGTCAATATTTCATTTTGTAAATATTTCCTTTTGTCAATATTTCCTTTTTTCAATACTTCCTTTTGTCAATATTTCCTTTTGTCAATATTTCCTTATTTCAATATTTCCTTTTGTCAACATTTCCTTTTTTCTATACTTCATTTTGTCATTATTTCCTTTTGTCAATATTTCCTTTTTTCAATATTTCCTTTTTTCAATATTTCCTTTTTTCTATACTTCCTTTTTACAATATTTCCTTTTTTCTATACTTCCTTTTGTCAAAATTTCTTTTTGTCAATATTACCTTTTGTCAATATTTCCTTTTTTCCTATGCTTCCTTTTGGCAATATTTCCTTTTTTCAATATTTCCCTTTGTCAAAATTTCCTTTTTTCAATATTTCCTTTTTTCAATATTTCCTTTTATCAATGTTTCCTTTTGTCAATATTTCCTTTTTTCAATATTTCCTTTCGTCAATATTTCATTTTTTCAATACTTCCGTTTGTCAATATTTCCTTTTGTAAATATTTCCTTTTGTCAATATATCCTTTTTTCAATATTTCCTTTTTTATATACTTCCTTTTTTCAATATTTCCTTTTTTTAATATTTCCTTTTTTCAATATTTCCTTTTTTCAATATTTCCTTTTTTCAATATTTCCTTTTTTCTATACGTCCTTTTTTCAATATTTCCTTTTGTCAATATTTCCTTTTTTCAATATTTACTTTTGTCAATATTTCCTTTTTTCTATTCTTTCTTTTTTCAATATTCCCTTTTGTCAATATTTCCTTTTGTCAATATTTCCTTTTTTCAATATTTCTTTTTGTCAATATTTCCTTTTTTCTATACTTTCTTTTTTCAATATTCCCTTTTTTCAATATTTCCTTTTTTCTATACTTCTTTTTGTCAAAATTTCTTTTTGTCAATATTCCCTTTTGGTAATATTTCCTTTTTTCTATACTTCGTTTTGGCATCATTTCCTTTTTTACAATATTTCCTTTTGTCAAAATTTCCTTTTTTCAATATTTCCTTTTGTCAATATTTCCTTTGTCAATATTTCCTTTTGTCAATTTTATCTTTTGTCAATATTTCCTTTTTTTAATATTTCCTTTTTTCTAGACTTCATTTTTTCAACATTTCCTTTTTTCTATACTTCCTTTTGTCAATATTTCCTTTTGTCAATATTTTCTTTTGTCAATATTTCCTTTTTTCTATACTTCCTTTTGTCAATATTTCCTTTTTTCAATATTTCCTTTTTTCAATATTTCCTTTTGTCTTTTTGTCAATATTTCCTTTTTTCAATATTTCCTTTTTTCTATTCTTCCTTTTTTCAATATTTCCTTTTTTCATTATTTCTTTTTTTCAATATTTCCTTTTTTCTGCACTTTCTTTTTTCTTTATTTCCTTTTGTATATATTTCCATTTTTCAATATTTCCTTTTGTCAATATTTCCTATTGTCAAAATTCCTTTTGTCAATATTTCCTTTTGTCATATTTCCTTTATTCAATATTTCCTTTTGTCAATATTTCCTTTTTTCTATACTTCCTTTTGTCAATATTTCCTTTTCTAAACTTTTCCTTTCGTCAATATTTACTTTTGTCAATATTTCCTTTTTTTAATATTTCCTTTTTTCTATACGTCCTTTTTCCAATATTTCCTTTCGTCAATATTTCCATTCTTCAATATTTACTTTTGTCAAAATTTCCTTTTGTCAATATTTCCTTTTGTCAATATTTCCTTTTTTCAATATTTCCTTTTGTCAATATTTCCTTTTTTCATTATTTACTTTTCTCAATATTTCCTTTTTTCAACATTTCCTTTTTTCTAAACTCCTTTTGTCAATATTTCCTTTTTTCTAAATTTCCATTTTTCAATATTTCCTGTGTTCAATATTTCCACTTTTCTATACTTCCTTTTGTCAAAATTACCTTTTGTCAATATTTCCTTTTTTCAATATTTCCTTTTGTCTGTATTGTCTTTTTTCTATACTTCCTTTTGTCAATATTTTTTTTTCTATACTTCCTTTTGTCAATATTTCCTTTTGTCAATATTTCCTTTTGTCAATATTTCCTTTTTTCAATATTTCCTTTTGTAAATATTTCCTTTTGTCAATATCTCCTTTATTCGAAATTTCCTTTTGTCAATATTTCCTTTTTTCTATACTTCCTTTTTTCAATATTTCCTTTTGTCAATATTTACTTTTGTCAATATTTCCTATTTCAATATTTCTTTTTTTCATTATTTCCTTTTTTCAATATTTCCTTTTTAATATTTCCTTATGTCAATATTTCCTTTTTTCTACACTTTCTTTTGTCAATATTTCCTTTTGTCAATATTACCTTTTTTCAATATTTCCTTTTTTCAATATTTCCTTTTGTCAATATTTCCTTTTGTCAATATTTCCTTTTGTCAATATTTCCTTTTTTCAATATTTCCTTTTGTAAATATTTCCTTTTGTCAATATCTCCTTTATTCAATATTTCCTTTTGTCAATATTTCCTTTTTTCTATACTTCCTTTTTTCAATACTTCCTTTTGTCAATATTTCCTTTTGTCAATATATCCTATTTCAATATTTCTTTTTTTCATTATTTCCTTTTTTCAATATTTCCTTTTTTCAATATTTCCTTATGTCAATATTTCCTTTTTTCTATACTTTCTTTTGTCAATATTTCCTTTTGTCAATATTTCCTTTTTTCTATACTTCCTTTTGTCAATATTTCCTTTTGTCAATATTTCCTTTTGTCAATATATCCTTTTTCAATATTTCCTTTTTTCTATACTTCCTTTTTTTAATATTTCCTTTTTTCAATATTTCCTTTTCTCAATATTTCCTTTTTGCAATATTTCCTTTTTTCAATATTTCCTTTTTTCTATACGTCCTTTTTTCAATATTTCCTTTTGTCAATATTTCCTTTTTTCAATATTTACTTTTGTCAAAATTTATTTTTGTCAATATTTCCTTTTGTCAATATTTCCTTTTTTCAATATTTCCTTTTGTCAATATTTCCATTTTTCAATATTTCTTTTTGTCAATATTTCCTTTTGTCAATATTTCTTTTGTCAATATTTCCTTTTTTCAATATTTCATTTTTTCTATACTTCCTTTTTTCAATATTTCATTTTGTCAATATTTCCTTCATTCGATATTTCCTTTTGTCAATATTTCCTTTTTTCTATAATTCCTTGTGTCAATATTTCCTTTTGTCAATATTTCCATTTGTCAATATTTCCTTTTTTCTATACTTCCTTTTGTCAATAATTCCTTTTTCAATATATCCTTTTGTCAATATTTCATTTTTTCAATACTTCCGTTCGTCAATATTTCCTTTTGTCAATATTTCTTTTTGTCAATATTTCCTTTTTTCAATATTTCCTTTTGTCAATATTTCCTTTTGTCAATATTTCCTTTTTCATATTTTCCTTTTTTCAATATTTCCTTTTTTTCAATATTTTCTTTTTTCAATATTTCCTTTTGTCAATATTTCCTTTTTTCTATACTTCCTTTTGTCAATATTTCCTTTTGTAAATATTTCCTTTTGTCAATATTTCCTTATTTCAATATATCCTTTTTTCAATATTTCCTTTTTTCAATATTCCCTTTTTTCAATAATTCCTTTTTTCTATACTTCCTTTTGTCAATATTTCCCTTTGTCAATATTTCCTTTTTTCAATATTTCCTTTTGTCAACATTTCCTTTTTTCTATACTTCCTTTTGTCAATATTTTCTTTTGTCAATATTTCCTTTTGTAAATATTCCTTTTTTTCTATACTTCCATTTGTCAATATTTCCTTTTGTCAATATTTCCTTTTGTCAAAATTTTTTTTTGTCAATATTACCTTTTGGTAATATTTATTTTTTTCTATACTTCCTATTGGCATTATTTCCTTTTTTACAATATTTCCTTTTATCAAAATTTCCTTTTTTCAATATTTCCTTTTTTCAATATTTCCTTTTGTCAATATTTCCTTTTGTCAATATTTCCTTTTGTCAATATATCCTTCTTTCAATATTTCCTTTTTTCTATACTTCCTTTTTTCAATATTTCCTTTTTTCAATATTTCCTTTTTTTAATATTTCCTTTTTTGTATACGTCCTTTTTTCAATATTTCCTTTTGTCAATATATCCATTCTTCAATATTTACTTTCGTCAATATTTCCTTTTGACAATATTTCCTTTTTTCAATATTTCCTTTTGTCAATATTTTCTTTTTTCAATATTTCCTTTTGTCAATATTTCCTTTTTTCAATATTTCCTTTTTTCTATATTTCTCTTTTTCATTATTTCCTTTTCTCAATATTTCCTTTTTTCAACATTTCCTTTTTTCTATACTTTCTTTTGTCAATATTTCCTTTTTTCTAAATTTCCATTTTTCAATATTTCCTGTGTTCAATATTTCCACTTTTCTATGCTTCCTTTTGTCAAAATTTCCTTTTGTCAATATTTCTGTTTTTCAATATTTCCTTTTGTCTCTATTGTCTTTTTTCTATACTTCCTTTTGTCAATATTTTTTTTTCTATACTTCCTTTTGTCAATATTTCCTTTTGTCAATATTTCCTTTTTTCAATATTTCCTTTTGTCAATATTTCCTTTTGTCAATATTTCCTTTATTCAATATTTCCTTTATTCAATATTTCCTTTTGTCAATATTTCATTATTTCAATACTTCCGTTTGTCAATATTTCCTTTTGTCAATATTTCCTTTTGTCAATATATCCTTTTTTCAATATTTCCATTTTTCTATACTTCCTTTTTTCAATATTTCCTTTTTTCAATATTTCCTTTTTTTAATATTTCCTTTTTTCTATACGTCCTTTTTTCAATATTTCCTTTTGTCAATATTTCCCTTCTTCAATATTTACTTTTGTCAATATTTCCTTTTGTCAATATTTCCTTTTGTCAATATTTCCTTTTTTCAATATTTCCTTTTGTCAATATTTCCTTTTTTCAATATTTCCTTTTGTCAATATTTCTTTTTTTCAATATTTCCTTTTTTCTATATTTCTCTTTTTCATTATTTCCTTTTCTCAATATTTCCTTTTTTCAACATTTCCTTTTTTCTATACTTCCTTTTGTCAATATTTCCTTTTTTCTAAATTTCCATTTTTCAATATTTCCTGTGTTCAATATTTCCACTTTTCTATACTTCCTTTTGTCAAAATTTCCTTTTGTCAATATTTCCTTTTTTCAATATTTCCTTTTGTCTGTATTGTCTTTTTTCTATACTTCCTTTTGTCAATATTTTTTTTTCTATACTTCCTTTTGTCAATATTTCCTTTTGTCAATATTTCCTTTTTTCAATATTTCCTTTTTTCAATATTTCCTTTTTTCAATATTTCCTTTTTTCAATGTTTCCTTATGTCAATATTTCTTTTTTTCTATACTTTCCTTTGGTCAATATTTCCTTTTGTCAATATTTCCTTTTTTCAATATTTCCTTTTGTCAACATTTCCTTTTTTCTATACTTTCTTGTGTCAATATTTTCTTTTGTCAATATTTCCTTTTGTCAATATTTCCTTTTTTCTATACTTCCTTTTGTCATTATTTCCTTTTGTCAATATTTCCTTTTTTCAATATTTCCTTTTTTCAATATTTCCTTTTTTCTATACTTCCTTTTTACAATATTTCCTTTTTTCTATACTTCCTTTTGTCAAAATTTCTTTTTGTCAATATTACCTTTTGTCAATATTTCTTTTTTTTCTATGCTTCCTTTTGGCAATATTTCCTTTTTTAAATATTTCCTTTTGTCAATATTTCATTTTTTCAATACTTCCGTTTGTCTATATTTCCTTTTGTAAATATTTCCTTTTGTCAATATATCCTTTTTTCTATATTTCCTTTTTTCTATACTTCCTTTTTTCAATATTTCCTTTTTTCAATATTTCCTTTTTTCAATATTTCCTTTTTTCAATATTTCCTTTTTTCAATATTTCCTTTTTTCTATACGTCCTTTTTCCAATACTTCCTTTTGTCAATATTTCCTTTTGTCAATATTTCCTTATTTCAATATTTCCTTTTGTCAACATTTCCTTTTTTCTATACTTCCTTTTGTCAATATTTTCTTTTGTCAATATTTCCATTTGTCAATATTTCCTTTTTTCTATACTTCATTTTGTCATTATTTCCTTTTGTCAATATTTCCTTTTTTCAATATTTCCTTTTTTCAATATTTCCTTTTTTCTATACTTCCTTTTTACAATATTTCCTTTTTTCTATACTTCCTTTTGTCAAAATTTCTTTTTGTCAATATTACCTTTTGTCAATATTTCCTTTTTTCCTATGCTTCCTTTTGGCAATATTTCCTTTTTTCAATATTTCCCTTTGTCAAAATTTCCTTTTTTCAATATTTCCTTTTTTCAATATTTCCTTTTATCAATGTTTCCTTTTGTCAATATTTCCTTTTTTCAATATTTCCTTTCGTCAATATTTCATTTTTTCAATACTTCCGTTTGTCAATATTTCCTTTTGTAAATATTTCCTTTTGTCAATATATCCTTTTTTCAATATTTCCTTTTTTATATACTTCCTTTTTTCAATATTTCCTTTTTTTAATATTTCCTTTTTTCAATATTTCCTTTTTTCAATATTTCCTTTTTTCAATATTTCCTTTTTTCTATACGTCCCACTTTCAATATTTCCTTTTGTCAATATTTCCTTTTTTCAATATTTACTTTTGTCAATATTTCCTTTTTTCTATTCTTTCTTTTTTCAATATTCCCTTTTGTCAATATTTCCTTTTGTCAATATTTCCTTTTTTCAATATTTCTTTTTGTCAATATTTCCTTTTTTCTATACTTTCTTTTTTCAATATTCCCTTTTTTCAATATTTCCTTTTTTCTATACTTCTTTTTGTCAAAATTTCTTTTTGTCAATATTCCCTTTTGGTAATATTTCCTTTTTTCTATACTTCGTTTTGGCATTATTTCCTTTTTTACAATATTTCCTTTTGTCAAAATTTCCTTTTTTCAATATTTCCTTTTGTCAATATTTCCTTTGTCAATATTTCCTTTTGTCAATTTTATCTTTTGTCAATATTTCCTTTTTTTAATATTTCCTTTTTTCTAGACTTCATTTTTTCAACATTTCCTTTTTTCTATACTTCCTTTTGTCAATATTTCCTTTTGTCAATATTTTCTTTTGTCAATATTTCCTTTTTTCTATACTTCCTTTTGTCAATATTTCCTTTTTTCAATATTTCCTTTTTTCAATATTTCCTTTTGTCTTTTTGTCAATATTTCCTTTTTTCAATATTTCCTTTTTTCTATTCTTCCTTTTTTCAATATTTCCTTTTTTCATTATTTCTTTTTTTCAATATTTCCTTTTTTCTGCACTTTCTTTTTTCTTTATTTCCTTTTGTATATATTTCCATTTTTCAATATTTCCTTTTGTCAATATTTCCTATTGTCAAAATTCCTTTTGTCAATATTTCCTTTTGTCATATTTCCTTTATTCAATATTTCCTTTTGTCAATATTTCCTTTTTTCTATACTTCCTTTTGTCAATATTTCCTTTTCTAAACTTTTCCTTTCGTCAATATTTACTTTTGTCAATATTTCCTTTTTTTAATATTTCCTTTTTTCTATACGTCCTTTTTCCAATATTTCCTTTCGTCAATATTTCCATTCTTCAATATTTACTTTTGTCAAAATTTCCTTTTGTCAATATTTCCTTTTGTCAATATTTCCTTTTTTCAATATTTCCTTTTGTCAATATTTCCTTTTTTCATTATTTACTTTTCTCAATATTTCCTTTTTTCAACATTTCCTTTTTTCTATACTCCTTTTGTCAATATTTCCTTTTTTCTAAATTTCCATTTTTCAATATTTCCTGTGTTCAATATTTCCACTTTTCTATACTTCCTTTTGTCAAAATTACCTTTTGTCAATATTTCCTTTTTTCAATATTTCCTTTTGTCTGTATTGTCTTTTTTCTATACTTCCTTTTGTCAATATTTTTTTTTCTATACTTCCTTTTGTCAATATTTCCTTTTGTCAATATTTCCTTTTGTCAATATTTCCTTTTTTCAATATTTCCTTTTGTAAATATTTCCTTTTGTCAATATCTCCTTTATTCGAAATTTCCTTTTGTCAATATTTCCTTTTTTCTATACTTCCTTTTTTCAATATTTCCTTTTGTCAATATTTACTTTTGTCAATATTTCCTATTTCAATATTTCTTTTTTTCATTATTTCCTTTTTTCAATATTTCCTTTTTAATATTTCCTTATGTCAATATTTCCTTTTTTCTATACTTTCTTTTGTCAATATTTCCTTTTGTCAATATTACCTTTTTTCAATATTTCCTTTTTTCAATATTTCCTTTTGTCAATATTTCCTTTTGTCAATATTTCCTTTTGTCAATATTTCCTTTTTTCAATATTTCATTTTGTAAATATTTCCTTTTGTCAATATCTCCTTTATTCAATATTTCCTTTTGTCAATATTTCCTTTTTTCTATACTTCCTTTTTTCAATACTTCCTTTTGTCAATATTTCCTTTTGTCAATATATCCTATTTCAATATTTCTTTTTTTCATTATTTCCTTTTTTCAATATTTCCTTTTTTCAATATTTCCTTATGTCAATATTTCCTTTTTTCTATACTTTCTTTTGTCAATATTTCCTTTTGTCAATATTTCCTTTTTTCTATACTTCCTTTTGTCAATATTTCCTTTTGTCAATATTTCCTTTTGTCAATATATCCTTTTTCAATATTTCCTTTTTTCTATACTTCCTTTTTTTAATATTTCCTTTTTTCAATATTTCCTTTTCTCAATATTTCCTTTTTGCAATATTTCCTTTTTTCAATATTTCCTTTTTTCTATACGTCCTTTTTTCAATATTTCCTTTTGTCAATATTTCCTTTTTTCAATATTTACTTTTGTCAAAATTTATTTTTGTCAATATTTCCTTTTGTCAATATTTCCTTTTTTCAATATTTCCTTTTGTCAATATTTCCATTTTTCAATATTTCTTTTTGTCAATATTTCCTTTTGTCAATATTTCTTTTGTCAATATTTCCTTTTTTCAATATTTCATTTTTTCTATACTTCCTTTTTTCAATATTTCATTTTGTCAATATTTCCTTCATTCGATATTTCCTTTTGTCAATATTTCCTTTTTTCTATAATTCCTTGTGTCAATATTTCCTTTTGTCAATATTTCCATTTGTCAATATTTCCTTTTTTCTATACTTCCTTTTGTCAATAATTCCTTTTTCAATATATCCTTTTGTCAATATTTCATTTTTTCAATACTTCCGTTCGTCAATATTTCCTTTTGTCAATATTTCTTTTTGTCAATATTTCCTTTTTTCAATATTTCCTTTTTTCTATACTTCCTTTTTTCAATATATTTTCTTTCTTCAATATTTCCTTTTTTCAATATTTCCTTTTTTTAATATTTCCTTTTTTCAATATTTCCTTTTTTCAATATTTCCTTTTTTCTATATTTCTCTTTTTCATTATTTCCTCTTCTCAATATTTCCTTTTTTCAATATTTCCACTTTTCTATACTTCCTTTTGTCAAAAATTCCTTTTGTCAATATTTCTTTTTTCAATTTTTCCTTTAGTCTATATTGTCTTTTTTCTATACTTCCTTTTGTCAATATTTTTTTTCTATTCTTCCTTTTGTCAATATTTCCTTTTGTCAATATTTCCTTTTTTCAATATTTCCTTTTGTCAATATTTCCTTTTGTCAATATTTCCTTTTTCATATTTTCCTTTTTTCAATATTTCCTTTTTTCAATATTTTCTTTTTTCAATATTTCCTTTTGTCAATATTTCCTTTTTTCTATACTTCCTTTTGTCAATATTTCCTTTTGTAAATATTTCCTTTTGTCAATATTTCCTTATTTCAATATATCCTTTTTTCAATATTTCCTTTTTTCAATATTCCCTTTTTTCAATAATTCCTTTTTTCTATACTTCCTTTTGTCAATATTTCCCTTTGTCAATATTTCCTTTTTTCAATATTTCCTTTTGTCAACATTTCCTTTTTTCTATACTTCCTTTTGTCAATATTTTCTTTTGTCAATATTTCCTTTTGTAAATATTCCTTTTTTTCTATACTTCCATTTGTCAATATTTCCTTTTGTCAATATTTCCTTTTGTCAAAATTTTTTTTTGTCAATATTACCTTTTGGTAATATTTATTTTTTTCTATACTTCCTATTGGCATTATTTCCTTTTTTACAATATTTCCTTTTATCAAAATTTCCTTTTTTCAATATTTCCTTTTTTCAATATTTCCTTTTGTCAATATTTCCTTTTGTCAATATTTCCTTTTGTCAATATATCCTTCTTTCAATATTTCCTTTTTTCTATACTTCCTTTTTTCAATATTTCCTTTTTTCAATATTTCCTTTTTTTAATATTTCCTTTTTTCTATACGTCCTTTTTTCAATATTTCCTTTTGTCAATATATCCATTCTTCAATATTTACTTTCGTCAATATTTCCTTTTGACAATATTTCCTTTTTTCAATATTTCCTTTTGTCAATATTTTCTTTTTTCAATATTTCCTTTTGTCAATATTTCCTTTTTTCAATATTTCCTTTTTTCTATATTTCTCTTTTTCATTATTTCCTTTTCTCAATATTTCCTTTTTTCAACATTTCCTTTTTTCTATACTTTCTTTTGTCAATATTTCCTTTTTTCTAAATTTCCATTTTTCAATATTTCCTGTGTTCAATATTTCCACTTTTCTATGCTTCCTTTTGTCAAAATTTCCTTTTGTCAATATTTCTGTTTTTCAATATTTCCTTTTGTCTCTATTGTCTTTTTTCTATACTTCCTTTTGTCAATATTTTTTTTTCTATACTTCCTTTTGTCAATATTTCCTTTTGTCAATATTTCCTTTTTTCAATATTTCCTTTTGTCAATATTTCCTTTTGTCAATATTTCCTTTATTCAATATTTCCTTTATTCAATATTTCCTTTTGTCAATATTTCATTATTTCAATACTTCCGTTTGTCAATATTTCCTTTTGTCAATATTTCCTTTTGTCAATATTTCCTTTTGTCAATATATCCTTTTTTCAATATTTCCTTTTTTCTATACTTCCTTTTTTCAATATTTCCTTTTTTCAATATTTCCTTTTTTTAATATTTCCTTTTTTCTATACGTCCTTTTTTCAAAATTTCCTTTTGTCAATATTTCCCTTCTTCAATATTTACTTTTGTCAATATTTCCTTTTGTCAATATTTCCTTTTGTCAATATTTCCTTTTTTCAATATTTCCTTTTGTCAATATTTCCTTTTTTCAATATTTCCTTTTGTCAATATTTCTTTTTTTCAATATTTCCTTTTTTCTATATTTCTCTTTTTCATTATTTCCTTTTCTCAATATTTCCTTTTTTCAACATTTCCTTTTTTCTATACTTCCTTTTGTCAATATTTCCTTTTTTCTAAATTTCCATTTTTCAATATTTCCTGTGTTCAATATTTCCACTTTTCTATACTTCCTTTTGTCAAAATTTCCTTTTGTCAATATTTCCTTTTTTCAATATTTCCTTTTGTCTGTATTGTCTTTTTTCTATACTTCCTTTTGTCAATATTTTTTTTTCTATACTTCCTTTTGTCAATATTTCCTTTTGTCAATATTTCCTTTTTTCAATATTTCCTTTTTTCAATATTTCCTTTTTTCAATATTTCCTTTTTTCAATGTTTCCTTATGTCAATATTTCTTTTTTTCTATACTTTCCTTTAGTCAATATTTCCTTTTGTCAATATTTCCTTTTTTCAATATTTCCTTTTGTCAACATTTCCTTTTTTCTATACTTTCTTGTGTCAATATTTTCTTTTGTCAATATTTCCTTTTGTCAATATTTCCTTTTTTCTATACTTCCTTTTGTCATTATTTCCTTTTGTCAATATTTCCTTTTTTCAATATTTCCTTTTTTCAATATTTCCTTTTTTCTATACTTCCTTTTTACAATATTTCCTTTTTTCTATACTTCCTTTTGTCAAAATTTCTTTTTGTCAATATTACCTTTTGTCAATATTTCTTTTTTTTCTATGCTTCCTTTTGGCAATATTTCCTTTTTTAAATATTTCCTTTTGTCAATATTTCATTTTTTCAATACTTCCGTTTGTCTATATTTCCTTTTGTAAATATTTCCTTTTGTCAATATATCCTTTTTTCTATATTTCCTTTTTTCTATACTTCCTTTTTTCAATATTTCCTTTTTTCAATATTTCCTTTTTTCAATATTTCCTTTTTTCAATATTTCCTTTTTTCAATATTTCCTTTTTTCTATACGTCCTTTTTCCAATATTTCCTTTTGTCAATATTTCCTTTTTTCAATATTTCCTTGTGTCAAAATTTCCTTTTGTCAATATTTCCTTTTTTCAATATTTCCTTTTGTCAAAATTTCCTTTTGTCAATATTTCCTTTATTCAATATTTCCTTTTGTCAATATGTCCTTTTTTCGATACTTCCATTTGTCAATATTTCCTTTTGTCAATATTTCATTTTGTCAATATATCCTTTTTTCAATATTTCCTTTTTTCTATTCTTCCTTTTTTCAATATTTCCTTTGTTCATTATTTCCTTTTTTCAATATTTCCTTTTTTCTATGCTTTCTTTTTTCAATATTTTCATTTGTCAAAATTCCCTTTTTTCAATATTTCCTTATATCAATATTTCTTTTGGTCAATATTTCCTTTTTTCAATATTTCCTTTTTTCTATATTTCTCTTTTTCATTATTTCCTTTTCTCAATATTTCCTTTTTTCAATATTTCCTTTTTTCAATATTTCCTTTTTTCTATACTTCCTTTTTTCAATATTTCAATTTGTCAATATTTCCTTCATTCAATATTTCCGTTTTTCAATATTTCCTTTTTTCAATATTTCCTTTTGTCAATATTTCCTTTTGTCAATATTTCCTTTTTTCATTATTTCCCTTTTTTATAATTCCTTTTGTCAATATTTCCTTTTTTCAATATTTCCTTTTGTCAATATTTCCTTTTGTTAATATTTCCTTTTGTCAATATTTCCTTTTTTCAATATTTCCTCTTTTCAATATTTCCTTTTTTCTATACTTACTTTCTTCAATATTTTCTTTTTTCTATACTTCCTTTTGTCAATATTTCCTTTTTTCTATACATCCTTTTATCAATATTTCCTTTTGTCAATTTTTCCTTGTGTCAAAATTTCCTTTTGTCAATATTTCCTTTTTTCAATATTTCCTTTGGTCAATATTTCCTTTTGTCAATATTTCCTTTATTCAATATTTCCTTTTGTCAATATGTCCTTTTTTCGATACTTCCATTTGTCAATATTTCCTTTAGTCAATATTTCCTTTTGTCAATATCTCCTTTTTTCAATATTTCCTTTTTTCTATTTTTCCTTTTTTCAATATTTCCTTTTTTCATTATTTCCTTTTTTCAATATTTCCTTTTTTCTACACTTTCTTTTTTCAATATTTCCTTTTGTATATATTTCCATTTTTCAATATTTCCTTTTGTCAATATTTCCTTTTGTCAAAATTCCTTTTGTCAATATTTCCTTTTGTCATATTTGCTTTATTCAATATTTCCTTTTGTCAATATTTCCTTTTTTCTATACTTCCTTTTGTCAATATTTCCTTTTCTAAATTTTTCCTTTCGTCAATATTTACTTTTGTCAATATTTCCTTTTTTTAATATTTCCTTTTTTCTATACGTCCTTTTTTCAATATTTCCTTTTGTCAATATTTCCTTTTGTCAATATTTCCTTTTGTCAATATTTCCTATTTTCAATATTTCCTTTTGTCAATATTTCCTTTTTTCATTATTTACTTTTCTCAATATTTCCTTTTTTCAACATTTCCTTTTTTCTATACTTCCTTTTGTCAATATTTCCTTTTTTCTAAATTTCCATTTTTCAATATTTTCTGTGTTCAATATTTCCACTTTTCTATACTTCCTTTTGTCAAAATTACCTTTTGTCAATATTTCTTATTGTCTGTATTGTCTTTTTTCTATACTTCCTTTTGTCAATATTTTTTTTTCTATACTTCCTTTTGTCAATATTTCCTTTTGTCAATATTTCCTTTTGTCAATATTTCCTTTTTTCAATATTTCCTTTTGTTAATATTTCCTTTTGTCAATATCTCCTTTATTCAATATTTCCTTTTGTCAATATTTCCTTTTTTCTATACTTCCTTTTTTCAATATTTCCTTTTGTCAATATTTCCTTTTGTCAATATTTCCTATTTCAATATTTCTTTTTTTCAATATTTCCTTTTTTCAATATTTCCTTTTTTCAATATTTCCTTATGTCAATATTTCCTTTTTTCTATACTTTCTTTTGTCAATATTTCCTTTTGTCAATATTTCCTTTTTTCAATATTTCCTTTTTTCAATATTTCCTTTTGTCAATATTTCCTTTGTTAATATTTCCTTTTGTCAATTTTATCTTTTAATAATATTTCATTTTTTTAATATTTCCTTTTGTCAATATTTCCTTTTTTCTATACTTCCTTTTGTCAATATTTCCTTTTGTCAATATTTCCTTTTGTCAATATATCCTTTTTTCAATATTTCCTTTTTTCTATACTTCCTTTTTTTAATATTTCCTTTTTTCAATATTTCCTTTTTTCAATATTTCCTTTTTGCAATATTTCCTTTTTTCAATATTTCCTTTTTTCTATACGTCCTTTTTTCAATATTTCCTTTTGTCAATATTTCCTTTTTTCAATATTCACTTTTGTCAAAATTTATTTTTGTCAATATTTCCTTTTGTCAATATTTCCTTTTTTCAATATTTCCTTTTGTCAATATTTCCATTTTTCAATATTTCTTTTTGTCAATATTTCCTTTTGTCAATATTTCCTTTTGTCAATATTTCCTTTTTTCTATATTTCATTTTTTCAATATTTCCTTCATTCGATATTTCCTTTAGTCAATATATCCTTTTTTCTATACTTCCTTTTGTCAATATTTCCTTTTGTCAATATTTCCATTTGTCAATATTTCCTTTTTTCTATACCTCCTTTTGTCAATAATTCCTTTTTCAATATATCCTTTTGTCAATATTTCATTTTTTCAATACTTCCGTTCGTCAATATTTCCTTTTGTCAATATTTCTTTTTGTCAATATTTCCTTTTTTCAATATTTCCTTTTTTCTATACTTCCTTTTTTCAATATTTCCTTTCTTCAATATTTCCTTTTTTCAATATTTCCTTTTTTTAATATTTCCTTTTGCAATATTTCCTTTTTTCAATATTTCCTTTTTTCTATATTTCTCTTTTTCATTTTTTCCTCTTCTCAATATTTCCTTTTTTCAATATTTCCACTTTTCTATACTTCCTTTTGTCAAAAATTCCTTTTGTCAATATTTCTTTTTTCAATTTTTCCTTTAGTCTATATTGTCTTTTTTCTATACTTCCTTTTGTCAATATTTTTTTTCTATTCTTCCTTTTGTCAATATTTCCTTTTGTCAATATTTCCTTTTTTCAATATTTCCTTTTGTCAATATTTCCTTTTGTCAATATTTCCTTTTTCAAATTTTCCTTTTTTCAATATTTCCTTTTTTCAATATTTTCTTTTTTCAATATTTCCTTTTGTCAATATTTCCTATTTTCTATACTTCCTTTTGTCAAAATTTCCTTTTGTAAAAATTTCCTTTTGTCAATATTTCCTTATTTCAATATATCCTTTTTTCAATATTTCCTTTTTTAAATATTCCCTTTTTTCAATAATTCCTTTTTTCTATACTTTCTTTTGTCAATATTTCCTTTTGTCAATATTTCCTTTTTTCAATATTTCCTTTTGTCAACATTTCCTTTTTTCTATACTTCCTTTTGTCAATATTTTCATTTGTCAATATTTCCTTTTGTAAATATTCCTTTTTTTCTATACTTCCATTTGTCAATATTTCCTTTTGTCAATATTTCCTTTTGTCAAAATTTCCTTTTTTCAATATTTCCTTTTTTCAATATTTCCTTTTGTCAATATTTCCTTTTGTCAATATTTCCTTTTGTCAATATTTCCTTTTGTCAATATATCCTTTTTTCAATATTTCCTTTTTTCTATACTTCCTTTTTTCAATATTTCCTTTTTTCAATATTTCCTTTTTTTAATATTTCCTTTTTTCTATACGTCCTTTTTTCAATATTTCCTTTTGTCAATATTTCCATTCTTCAATATCTACTTTTGTCAATATTTACTTTGGTCAATATTTCCTTTTTTTCAATATTTCCTTTTGTCAATATTTTCTTTTTTCAATATTTCCTTTTCACAATATTTCCTTTTTTCAATATTTCCTATTTTCTATATTTCTCTTTTTCATTATTTCCTTTTCTCAATATTTCCTTTTTTCAACATTTCCTTTTTTCTATACTTTCTTTTGTCAATATTTCCTTTTTTCTAAATTTCCATTTTTCAATATTTCCTGTGTTCAATATTTCCACTTTTCTATACTTCCTTTTGTCAAAATTTCCTTTTGTCAATATTTCCTTTTTTCAGTATTTCCTTTTGTCTCTATTGTCTTTTTTCTATACTTCCTTTTGTCAATATTTTTTTTTCTATACTTCCTTTTGTCAATATTTCCTTTTGTCAATATTTCCTTTTTTCAATATTTCCTTTTGTCAATATTTCCTTTTGTCAATATTTCCTTTATTCAATATTTCCTTTATTCAATATTTCCTTTTGTCAATATTTCATTATTTCAATACTTCCGTTTGTCAATATTTCCTTTTGTCAATATTTCCTTTTGTCGATATATCCTTTTTTCAATATTTCCTTTTTTCTATACTTCCTTTTTTCAATATTTCTTTTTTTTAATATTTCCTTTTTTCTATACGTCATTTTTTAAATATTTACTTTTGTCAATATTTCCTTTTGTCAATATTTCCTTTTGTCAATATTTCCTTTTGTCAATATTTCCTTTTTTCAATATTTCCTTTTGTCAATATTTCCTTTTTTCAATATTTCCTATTGTCAATATTTCTTTTTTTCAATATTTCCTTTTTTCTATATTTCTCTTTTTCATTATTTCCTTTTCTCAATATTTCCTTTTTTCAACATTTCCTTTTTTCTATACTTCCTTTTGTCAATATTTCCTTTTTTCAACATTTCCTTTTTTTAATATTTCCTTTTTTCTATACGTCCTTTTTTCAATATTTCCTTTTTGTCAAAATTTCCTTTTGTCAATATTTCCTTTTTTCAATATTTCCTTTTGTCTGTATTGTCTTTTTTCTATACTTCCTTGTGTCAATATTTTTTTTTCTATACTTCCTTTTGTCAATATTTCCTTTTGTCAATATTTCCTTTTGTCAATGTTTCCTTTATTCAATATTTCCTTTTGTCAATATTTCCTATTTTCTATTCTTCCTTTTTTCAATATTTCCTTTTGTCAATATTTCCTTTTGTCAATATTTCCTATTTCAATATTTCCTTTTTTCAATATTTCCTTTTTTCAATATTTCCTTTTTTCAATGTTTCCTTATGTCAATATTTCTTTTTTTCTATACTTTCTTTTGTCAATATTTCCTTTTGTCAATATTTCCTTTTTTCAATATTTTCTTTTGTCAACATTTCCTTTTTACTATACTTTCTTTTGTCAATATTTTCTTTTGTCAATATTTCCTTTTTTCAATATTTCCTTTTTTCTATACTTCCTTTTGTCATTATTTCCTTTTGTCAATATTTCCTTTTTTCAATATTTCCTTTTTTCAATATTTCCTTTTTTCTATACTTCCTTTTTACAATATTTCCTTTTTTCTATACTTCCTTTTGTCAAAATTTCTTTTTGTCAATATTACCTTTTGTCAATATTTCCTTTTTTTCTATACTTCCTTTTGGCAATATTTCCTTTTTTAAATATTTCCTTTTGTCAAAATTTCCTTTTTTCAATATTTCCTTTTTTCAATATTTCCTTTTATCAATATTTCCTTTTGTCAATATTTCATTTTTTCAATACTTCCGTTTGTCAATATTTCCTTTTTTCTATACGTCCTTTTTTCAATATTTCCTTTTGTCAATATTTCCTTTTTTCAATATTTACTTTTGTCAATATTTCCTTTTGTCAATATTTCCTTTTGTCAATATTTCCTTTGTTCAATATTTCCTTTTGTCAATATTTCCTTTTTTCAATATTTCTATTTGTCAATATTTCCTTTTGTCAATATTTCCTTTTGTCAATATTTCCTTTTTTCAATATTTCCATTTTTCTATACTTCCTTTTTTCAATATTTCATTTTGTCAATATTTCCTTCATTCAATATTTCCGTTTTTCAATATTTCCTTTTTTCAATATTTCCTTTTGTCAATATTTCCTTTTTTCAATATTTCCTTTTGTCAATATTTCCTTTTTTCAATATTTCCTTTTTTCAATAATTCCTTTTGTCAATATTTCCTTTTTTCAATATTTCCTTTTGTCAATATTTCCTTTTGTCAATATTTCCTTTTTTCAATATTTCCTTTTTTCATTATTTCCTCTTTTCAATATTTCCTTTTTTCTATACTTCCTTTCTTCAATATTTTCTTTTTTCTATACTTCCTTTTGTCAATATTTTTTTTTTCTATACATCCTTTTGTCAATATTTCCTTTTTTTAATATTTCCTTGTGTCAAAATTTCCTTTTGTCAATATTTCCTTTTTTCAATATTTCCTTTTGTCAAAATTTCCTTTTGTCAATATTTCCTTTATTCAATATTTCCTTTTGTCAATATGTCCTTTTTTCGATACTTCCATTTGTCAATATTTCCTTTTGTCAATATTTCCTTTTGTCAATATATCCTTTTTTCAATATTTCCTTTTTTCTATTCTTCCTTTTTTCAATATTTCCTTTGTTCATTATTTCCTTTTTTCAATATTTCCTTTTTTCTATGCTTTCTTTTTTCAATATTTCCTTTTGTCAATATTTCCATTTTTCAATATTTCCTTTTGTCAATATTTCCTTTTGTCATATTTCCTTTATTCAATATTTCCTTTTGTCAACATTTCCTTTTTTCTATACTTCCTTTTGTCAATATTTTCTTTTGTCAATATTTCCTTTTGTAAATATTCCTTTTTTTCTAGACTTCCATTTGTCAATATTTCCTTTTGTCAATATTTCCTTTTGTCAAAATTTCTTTTTGTCAATATTCCCTTTTGGTAATATTTATTTTTTTCTATACTTCCTATTGGCATTATTTCCTTTTTTACAATATTTCCTTTTGTCAAAATTTCCTTTTTTCAATATTTCCTTTTTTCAATATTTCCTTTTGTCAATATTTCCTTTTGTCAATATTTCCTTTTGTCAATATTTCCTTTTGTCAATATATCCTTTTTTCAATATTTCCTTTTTTCTATACTTCCTTTTTTTAATATTTCCTTTTTTCAATATTTCCTTTTTTTAATATTTCCTTTTTTCTATACGTCCTTTTTTCAATATTTCCTTTTGTCAATATTTCCATTCTTCAATATTTACTTTTGTCAATATTTCCTTTTGTCAATATTTCCTTTTTTCATTATTTCCTTTTGTCAATATTTTCTTTTTTCAATATTTCCTTTTGTCAATATTTCCTTTTTTCAATATTTCCTTTTTTCTTTATTTCTCTTTTTCATTATTTCCTTTTCTCAATATTTCCTTATTTCAACATTTCCTTTTTTCTATACTTTCTTTTGTCAATATTTCCTTTTTTCTAAATTTCCATTTTTCAATATTTCCTGTGTTCAATATTTCCACTTTTCTATACTTCCTTTTGTCAAAATTTCCTTTTGTCAATATTTCCTTTTTTCAGTATTTCCTTTTGTCTCTATTGTCTTTTTTCTATACTTCCTTTTGTCAATATTTTTTTTTCTATACTTCCTTTTGTCAATATTTCCTTTTGTCAATATTTCCTTTTTTCAATATTTCCTTTTGTCAATATTTCCTTTTGTCAATATTTCATTATTTCAATACTTCCGTTTGTCAATATTTCCTTTTGTCAATATTTCCTTTTGTCGATATATCCTTTTTTCAATATTTTCTTTTTTCAATATTTCCTTTTTTTAATATTTCCTTTTTTCTATACGTCATTTTTTCAATATTTCCTTTTGTCAATATTTCCATTCTTCAATATTTACTTTTGTCAATATTTCCTTTTGTCAATATTTCCTTTTGTCAATATTTCCTTTTGTCAATATTTCCTTTTTTCAATATTTCCTTTTGTCAATATTTCCTTTTTTCAATATTTCCTTTTGTCAATATTTCTTTTTTTCAATATTTCCTTTTTTCTATATTTCTCTTTTACATTATTTCCTTTTCTCAATATTTCCTTTTTTCAACATTTCCTTTTTTCTATACTTCCTTTTGTCAATATTTCCTTTTTTCAATATTTCCTTTTTTTAATATTTCCTTTTTTCTATACGTCCTTTTTTCAATATTTCCTTTTGTCAAAATTTCCTTTTGTCAATATTTCCTTTTTTCAATATTTCCTTTTGTCTGTATTGTCTTTTTTCTATACTTCCTTGTGTAAATATTTTTTTTTCTATTATCCCTTTTGTCAATATTTCCTTTTGTCAATATTTCCTTTTGTCAATATTTCCTTTTTTCAATATTTCCTTTTGTCAATATTTTCTTTTGTCAATATTTCCTTTTGTCAATATTTCCTTTATTCAATATTTCCTTTTGTCAATATTTCCTATTTTCTATTCTTCCTTTTTTCAATATTTCCTTTTGTCAATATTTCCTTTTGTCAATATTTCCTTTTTTCAATATTTCCTTTTTTCTATACTTCCTTTTGTCATTATTTCCTTTTGTCAATATTTCCTTTTTTCAATATTTCCTTTTTTCAATATTTCCTTTTTTCTATACTTCCTTTTTACAATATTTCCTTTTTTCTATACTTCCTTTTGTCAAAATTTCTTTTTGTCAATATTACCTTTTGTCAATATTTCCTTTTTTTCTATACTTCCTTTTGGCAATATTTCCTTTTTTAAATATTTCCTTTTGTCAAAATTTCCTTTTTTCAATATTTCCTTTTTTCAATATTTCCTTTTATCAATATTTCCTTTTGTCAATATTTCATTTTTTCAATACTTCCGTTTGTCAATATTTCCTTTTTTCTATACGTCCTTTTTTCAATATTTCCTTTTGTCAATATTTCCTTTTTTCAATATTTACTTTTGTCAATATTTCCTTTTGTCAATATTTCCTTTTGTCAATATTTCCTTTGTTCAATATTTCCTTTTGTCAATATTTCCTTTTTTCAATATTTCTATTTGTCAATATTTCCTTTTGTCAATATTTCCTTTTGTCAATATTTCCTTTTTTCAATATTTCCATTTTTCTATACTTCCTTTTTTCAATATTTCCTTTTGTCAATATTTCCTTCATTCAATATTTCCGTTTTTCAATATTTCCTTTTTTCAATATTTCCTTTTGTCAATATTTCCTTTTGTCAATATTTCCTTTTGTCAATATTTCCTTTTTTCAATATTTCCTTTTTTCAATAATTCCTTTTGTCAATATATCCTTTTTTCAATATTTCCTTTTGTCAATATTTCCTTTTGTCAATATTTCCTTTTTTCAATATTTCCTTTTTTCATTATTTCCTCTTTTCAATATTTCCTTTTTTCTATACTTCCTTTCTTCAATATTTTCTTTTTTCTATACTTCCTTTTGTCAATATTTTTTTTTTCTATACATCCTTTTGTCAATATTTCCTTTTTTTAATATTTCCTTGTGTCAAAATTTCCTTTTGTCAATATTTCCTTTTTTCAATATTTCCTTTTGTCAAAATTTCCTTTTGTCAATATTTCCTTTATTCAATATTTCCTTTTGTCAATATGTCCTTTTTTCGATACTTCCATTTGTCAATATTTCCTTTTGTCAATATTTCCTTTTGTCAATATATCCTTTTTTCAATATTTCCTTTTTTCTATTCTTCCTTTTTTCAATATTTCCTTTGTTCATTATTTCCTTTTTTCAATATTTCCTTTTTTCTATGCTTTCTTTTTTCAATATTTCCTTTTGTCAATATTTCCATTTTTCAATATTTCCTTTTGTCAATATTTCCTTTTGTCATATTTCCTTTATTCAATTTTTCCTTTTGTCAACATTTCCTTTTTTCTATACTTCCTTTTGTCAATATTTTCTTTTGTCAATATTTCCTTTTGTAAATATTCCTTTTTTTCTAGACTTCCATTTGTCAATATTTCCTTTTGTCAATATTTCCTTTTGTCAAAATTTCTTTTTGTCAATATTCCCTTTTGGTAATATTTATTTTTTTCTATACTTCCTATTGGCATTATTTCCTTTTTTACAATATTTCCTTTTGTCAAAATTTCCTTTTTTCAATATTTCCTTTTTTCAATATTTCCTTTTGTCAATATTTCCTTTTTTCAATATTTCCTTTTGTCAATATTTCCTTTTGTCAATATATCCTTTTTTCAATATTTCCTTTTTTCTATACTTCCTTTTTTTAATATTTCCTTTTTTCAATATTTCCTTTTTTTAATATTTCCTTTTTTCTATACGTCCTTTTTTCAATATTTCCTTTTGTCAATATTTCCATTCTTCAATATTTACTTTTGTCAATATTTCCTTTTGTCAATATTTCCTTTTTTCATTATTTCCTTTTGTCAATATTTTCTTTTTTCAATATTTCCTTTTGTCAATATATCCTTTTTTCAATATTTCCTTTTTTCTATTCTTCCTTTTTTCAATATTTCCTTTGTTCATTATTTCCTTTTTTCAATATTTCCTTTTTTCTATGCTTTCTTTTTTCAATATTTCCTTTTGTCAATATTTCCATTTTTCAATATTTCCTTTTGTCAATATTTCCTTTTGTCATATTTCCTTTATTCAATTTTTCCTTTTGTCAACATTTCCTTTTTTCTATACTTCCTTTTGTCAATATTTTCTTTTGTCAATATTTCCTTTTGTAAATATTCCTTTTTTTCTAGACTTCCATTTGTCAATATTTCCTTTTGTCAATATTTCCTTTTGTCAAAATTTCTTTTTGTCAATATTCCCTTTTGGTAATATTTATTTTTTTCTATACTTCCTATTGGCATTATTTCCTTTTTTACAATATTTCCTTTTGTCAAAATTTCCTTTTTTCAATATTTCCTTTTTTCAATATTTCCTTTTGTCAATATTTCCTTTTGTCAATATTTCCTTTTGTCAATATTTCCTTTTGTCAATATATCCTTTTTTCAATATTTCCTTTTTTCTATACTTCCTTTTTTTAATATTTCCTTTTTTCAATATTTCCTTTTTTTAATATTTCCTTTTTTCTATACGTCCTTTTTTCAATATTTCCTTTTGTCAATATTTCCATTCTTCAATATTTACTTTTGTCAATATTTCCTTTTGTCAATATTTCCTTTTTTCATTATTTCCTTTTGTCAATATTTTCTTTTTTCAATATTTCCTTTTGTCAATATTTCCTTTTTTCAATATTTCCTTTTTTCTTTATTTCTCTTTTTCATTATTTCCTTTTCTCAATATTTCCTTATTTCAACATTTCCTTTTTTCTATACTTTCTTTTGTCAATATTTCCTTTTTTCTAAATTTCCATTTTTCAATATTTCCTGTGTTCAATATTTCCACTTTTCTATACTTCCTTTTGTCAAAATTTCCTTTTGTCAATATTTCCTTTTTTCAGTATTTCCTTTTGTCTCTATTGTCTTTTTTCTATACTTCCTTTTGTCAATATTTTTTTTTCTATACTTCCTTTTGTCAATATTTCCTTTTGTCAATATTTCCTTTTTTCAATATTTCCTTTTGTCAATATTTCCTTTTGTCAATATTTCATTATTTCAATACTTCCGTTTGTCAATATTTCCTTTTGTCAATATTTCCTTTTGTCGATATATCCTTTTTTCAATATTTTCTTTTTTCAATATTTCCTTTTTTTAATATTTCCTTTTTTCTATACGTCATTTTTTCAATATTTCCTTTTGTCAATATTTCCATTCTTCAATATTTACTTTTGTCAATATTTCCTTTTGTCAATATTTCCTTTTGTCAATATTTCCTTTTGTCAATATTTCCTTTTTTCAATATTTCCTTTTGTCAATATTTCCTTTTTTCAATATTTCCTTTTGTCAATATTTCTTTTTTTCAATATTTCCTTTTTTCTATATTTCTCTTTTACATTATTTCCTTTTCTCAATATTTCCTTTTTTCAACATTTCCTTTTTTCTATACTTCCTTTTGTCAATATTTCCTTTTTTCAATATTTCCTTTTGTCAATATTTCCTTTTTTCTATACGTCCTTTTTTCAATATTTCCTTTTGTCAAAATTTCCTTTTGTCAATATTTCCTTTTTTCAATATTTCCTTTTGTCTGTATTGTCTTTTTTCTATACTTCCTTGTGTAAATATTTTTTTTTCTATTATCCCTTTTGTCAATATTTCCTTTTGTCAATATTTCCTTTTGTCAATATTTCCTTTTTTCAATATTTCCTTTTGTCAATATTTTCTTTTGTCAATATTTCCTTTTGTCAATATTTCCTTTATTCAATATTTCCTTTTGTCAATATTTCCTATTTTCTATTCTTCCTTTTTTCAATATTTCCTTTTGTCAATATTTCCTTTTGTCAATATTTCCTATTTCAATATTTCCTTTTTTCAATATTTCCTTTTTTCAATATTTCCTTTTTTCAATGTTTCCTTATGTCAATATTTCTTTTTTTCCATACTTTCTTTTTTCAATATTTTCTTTTGTCAACATTTCCTTTTTTCTATACTTTCTTTGGTCAATATTTTCTTTTGTCAATATTTCCTTTTTTCAATATTTCCTTTTTTCTATACTTCCTTTTGTCATTATTTCCTTTTGTCAATATTTCCTTTTTTCAATATTTCCTTTTTTCAATATTTCCTTTTTTCTATACTTCCTTTTTACAATATTTCCTTTTTACTATACTTCCTTTTGTCAAAATTTCTTTTTGTCAATATTTCCTTTTTTTCTATACTTCCTTTTTTCAATATTTCCTTTTTTCAATATTTCCTTTTATCAATATTTCCTTTTGTCAATATTTCCTTTTTTCAATATTTCCTTTTTTCAATATTTCCTTTTTTCAATATTTCCTTTTTTCAATATTTCCTTTTTTCTATACGTCCTTTTTCCAATATTTCCTTTTGTCAATATTTCCTTTTTTCAATATTTCCTTGTGTCAAAATTTCCTTTTGTCAATATTTCCTTTTTTCAATATTTCCTTTTGTCAAAATTTACTTTTGTCAATATTTCCTTTATTCAATATTTCCTTTTGTCAATATGTCCTTTTTTCGATACTTCCATTTGTCAATATTTCCTTTTGTCAATATTTCATTTTGTCAATATATCCTTTTTTCAATATTTACTTTTTTCTATTCTTCCTTTTTTCAATATTTCCTTTGTTCATTATTTCCTTTTTTCAATATTTCCTTTTTTCTATGCTTTCTTTTTTCAATATTTTCATTTGTCAAAATTCCCTTTTTTCAATATTTCCTTATATCAATATTTCTTTTGGTCAATATTTCCTTTTTTCAATATTTCCTTTTTTCTATATTTCTCTTTTTCATTATTTCCTTTTCTCAATATTTCCTTTTTTCAATATTTCCTTTTTTCAATATTTCCTTTTTTCTATACTTCCTTTTTTCAATATTTCAATTTGTCAATATTTCCTTCATTCAATATTTCCGTTTTTCAATATTTCCTTTTTTCAATATTTCCTTTTGTCAATATTTCCTTTTGTCAATATTTCCTTTTTTCATTATTTCCCTTTTTTATAATTCCTTTTGTCAATATTTCCTTTTTTCAATATTTCCTTTTGTCAATATTTCCTTTTGTTAATATTTCCTTTTGTCAATATTTCCTTTTTTCAATATTTCCTCTTTTCAATATTTCCTTTTTTCTATACTTACTTTCTTCAATATTTTCTTTTTTCTATACTTCCTTTTGTCAATATTTCCTTTTTTCTATACATCCTTTTATCAATATTTCCTTTTGTCAATTTTTCCTTGTGTCAAAATTTCCTTTTGTCAATATTTCCTTTTTTCAATATTTCCTTAGGTCAATATTTCCTTTTGTCAATATTTCCTTTATTCAATATTTCCTTTTGTCAATATGTCCTTTTTTCGATACTTCCATTTGTCAATATTTCCTTTAGTCAATATTTCCTTTTGTCAATATCTCCTTTTTTCAATATTTCCTTTTTTCTATTTTTCCTTTTTTCAATATTTCCTTTTTTCATTATTTCCTTTTTTCAATATTTCCTTTTTTCTACACTTTCTTTTTTCAATATTTCCTTTTGTATATATTTCCATTTTTCAATATTTCCTTTTGTCAATATTTCCTTTTGTCAAAATTCCTTTTGTCAATATTTCCTTTTGTCATATTTGCTTTATTCAATATTTCCTTTTGTCAATATTTCCTTTTTTCTATACTTCCTTTTGTCAATATTTCCTTTTCTAAATTTTTCCTTTCGTCAATATTTACTTTTGTCAATATTTCCTTTTTTTAATATTTCCTTTTTTCTATACGTCCTTTTTTCAATATTTCCTTTTGTCAATATTTCCTTTTGTCAATATTTCCTTTTGTCAATATTTCCTATTTTCAATATTTCCTTTTGTCAATATTTCCTTTTTTCATTATTTACTCTTCTCAATATTTCCTTTTTTCAACATTTCCTTTTTTCTATACTTCCTTTTGTCAATATTTCCTTTTTTCTAAATTTCCATTTTTCAATATTTTCTGTGTTCAATATTTCCACTTTTCTATACTTCCTTTTGTCAAAATTACCTTTTGTCAATATTTCTTTTTGTCTGTATTGTCTTTTTTCTATACTTCCTTTTGTCAATATTTTTTTTTCTATACTTCCTTTTGTCAATATTTCCTTTTGTCAATATTTCCTTTTGTCAATATTTCCTTTTTTCAATATTTCCTTTTGTTAATATTTCCTTTTGTCAATATCTCCTTTATTCAATATTTCCTTTTGTCAATATTTCCTTTTTTCTATACTTCCTTTTTTCAATATTTCCTTTTGTCAATATTTCCTTTTGTCAATATTTCCTATTTCAATATTTCTTTTTTTCAATATTTCCTTTTTTCAATATTTCCTTTTTTCAATATTTCCTTATGTCAATATTTCCTTTTTTCTATACTTTCTTTTGTCAATATTTCCTTTTGTCAATATTTCCTTTTTTCAATATTTCCTTTTTTCAATATTTCCTTTTGTCAATATTTCCTTTGTTAATATTTCCTTTTGTCAATTTTATCTTTTAATAATATTTCATTTTTTTAATATTTCCTTTTGTCAACATTTCCTTTTTTCTATACTTCCTTTTTGCAATATTTCCTTTTGTCAATATCTCCTTTTTTTTCAATATTTCCTTTTTTCAACATTTCCTTTTTTCTATACTTCCTTTTTTTAATATTTCCTTTTTTCAATATTTCCTTTTTTCGATATTTCCTTTTTGCAATATTTCCTTTTTTCAATATTTCCTTTTTTCTATACGTCCTTTTTTCAATATTTCCTTTTGTCAATATTTCCTTTTTTCAATATTTACTTTTGTCAAAATTTATTTTTGTCAATATTTCCTTTTGTCAATATTTCCTTTTTTCAATATTTCCTTTTGTCAATATTTCCATTTTTCAATATTTCTTTTTGTCAATATTTCCTTTTGTCAATATTTCCTTTTGTCAATATTTCCTTTTTTCTATATTTCATTTTGTCAATATTTCCTTCATTCAATATTTCCTTTAGTCAATATTTCCTTTTTTCTATACTTCCTTTTGTCAATATTTCCTTTTGTCAATATTTCCATTTGTCAATATTTCCTTTTTTCTATACCTCCTTTTGTCAATAATTCCTTTTTCAATATATCCTTTTGTCAATATTTCATTTTTTCAATACTTCCGTTCGTCAATATTTCCTTTTGTCAATATTTCTTTTTGTCAATATTTCCTTTTTTCAATATTTCCTTTTTTCTATACTTCCTTTTTTCAATATTTCCTTTCTTCAATATTTCCTTTTTTCAATATTTCCTTTTTTTAATATTTCCTTTTGCAATATTTCCTTTTTTCAATATTTCCTTTTTTCTATATTTCTCTTTTTCATTTTTTCCTCTTCTCAATATTTCCTTTTTTCAATATTTCCACTTTTCTATACTTCCTTTTGTCAAAAATTCCTTTTGTCAATATTTCTTTTTTCAATTTTTCCTTTAGTCTATATTGTCTTTTTTCTATACTTCCTTTTGTCAATATTTTTTTTCTATTCTTTCTTTTGTCAATATTTCCTTTTGTCAATATTTCCTTTTTTCAATATTTCCTTTTGTCAATATTTCCTTTTGTCAATATTTCCTTTTTCAAATTTTCCTTTTTTCAATATTTCCTTTTTTCAATATTTTCTTTTTTCAATATTTCCTTTTGTCAATATTTCCTATTTTCTATACTTCCTTTTGTCAAAATTTCCTTTTGTAAATATTTCCTTTTGTCAATATTTCCTTATTTCAATATATCCTTTTTTCAATATTTCCTTTTTTAAATATTCCCTTTTTTCAATAATTCCTTTTTTCTATACTTTCTTTTGTCAATATTTCCTTTTGTCAATATTTCCTTTTTTCAATATTTCCTTTTGTCAACATTTCCTTTTTTCTATACTTCCTTTTGTCAATATTTTCATTTGTCAATATTTCCTTTTGTAAATATTCCTTTTTTTCTATACTTCCATTTGTCAATATTTCCTTTTGTCAATATTTCCTTTTGTCAAAATTTCCTTTTTTCAATATTTCCTTTTTTCAATATTTCCTTTTGTCAATATTTCCTTTTGTCAATATTTCCTTTTGTCAATATTTCCTTTTGTCAATATATCCTTTTTTCAATATTTCCTTTTTTCTATACTTCCTTTTTTCAATATTTCCTTTTTTCAATATTTCCTTTTTTTAATATTTCCTTTTTTCTATACGTCCTTTTTTCAATATTTCCTTTTGTCAATATTTCCATTCTTCAATATTTACTTTTGTCAATATTTACTTTGGTCAATATTTCCTTTTTTCAATATTTCCTTTTGTCAATATTTTCTTTTTTCAATATTTCCTTTTCACAATATTTCCTTTTTTCAATATTTCCTTTTTTCTATATTTCTCTTTTTCATTATTTCCTTTTCTCAATATTTCCTTTTTTCAACATTTCCTTTTTTCTATACTTTCTTTTGTCAATATTTCCTTTTTTCTAAATTTCCATTTTTCAATATTTCCTGTGTTCAATATTTCCACTTTTCTATACTTCCTTTTGTCAAAATTTCCTTTTGTCAATATTTCCTTTTTTCAGTATTTCCTTTTGTCTCTATTGTCTTTTTTCTATACTTCCTTTTGTCAATATTTTTTTTTCTATACTTCCTTTTGTCAATATTTCCTTTTGTCAATATATCCTTTTTTCAATATTTCCTTTTGTCAATATTTCCTTTTGTCAATATTTCCTTTATTCAATATTTCCTTTATTCAATATTTCCTTTTGTCAATATTTCATTATTTCAATACTTCCGTTTGTCAATATTTCCTTTTGTCAATATTTCCTTTTGTCGATATATCCTTTTTTCAATATTTCCTTTTTTCTATACTTCCTTTTTTCAATATTTCTTTTTTTTAATATTTCCTTTTTTCTATACGTCATTTTTTAAATATTTACTTTTGTCAATATTTCCTTTTGTCAATATTTCCTTTTGTCAATATTTCCTTTTGTCAATATTTCCTTTTTTCAATATTTCCTTTTGTCAATATTTCCTTTTTTCAATATTTCCTATTGTCAATATTTCTTTTTTTCAATATTTCCTTTTTTCTATATTTCTCTTTTTCATTATTTCCTTTTCTCAATATTTCCTTTTTTCAACATTTCCTTTTTTCTATACTTCCTTTTGTCAATATTTCCTTTTTTCAACATTTCCTTTTTTTAATATTTCCTTTTTTCTATACGTCCTTTTTTCAATATTTCCTTTTTGTCAAAATTTCCTTTTGTCAATATTTCCTTTTTTCAATATTTCCTTTTGTCTGTATTGTCTTTTTTCTATACTTCCTTGTGTCAATATTTTTTTTTCTATACTTCCTTTTGTCAATATTTCCTTTTGTCAATATTTCCTATTTCAATATTTCTTTTTTTCAATATTTCCTTTTTTCAATATTTCCTTTTTTCAATATTTCCTTATGTCAATATTTCCTTTTTTCTATACTTTCTTTTGTCAATATTTCCTTTTGTCAATATTTCCTTTTTTCAATATTTCCTTTTTTCAATATTTCCTTTTGTCAATATTTCCTTTGTTAATATTTCCTTTTGTCAATTTTATCTTTTAATAATATTTCATTTTTTTAATATTTCCTTTTGTCAATATTTCCTTTTTTCTATACTTCCTTTTGTCAATATTTCCTTTTGTCAATATTTCCTTTTGTCAATATATCCTTTTTTCAATATTTCCTTTTTTCTATACTTCCTTTTTTTAATATTTCCTTTTTTCAATATTTCCTTTTTTCAATATTTCCTTTTTGCAATATTTCCTTTTTTCAATATTTCCTTTTTTCTATACGTCCTTTTTTCAATATTTCCTTTTGTCAATATTTCCTTTTTTCAATATTTACTTTTGTCAAAATTTATTTTTGTCAATATTTCCTTTTGTCAATATTTCCTTTTTTCAATATTTCCTTTTGTCAATATTTCCATTTTTCAATATTTCTTTTTGTCAATATTTCCTTTTGTCAATATTTCCTTTTGTCAATATTTCCTTTTTTCTATATTTCATTTTGTCAATATTTCCTTCATTCGATATTTCCTTTAGTCAATATATCCTTTTTTCTATACTTCCTTTTGTCAATATTTCCTTTTGTCAATATTTCCATTTGTCAATATTTCCTTTTTTCTATACCTCCTTTTGTCAATAATTCCTTTTTCAATATATCCTTTTGTCAATATTTCATTTTTTCAATACTTCCTTTCGTCAATATTTCCTTTTGTCAATATTTCTTTTTGTCAATATTTCCTTTTTTCAATATTTCCTTTTTTCTATACTTCCTTTTTTCAATATTTCCTTTTTTCAATATTTCCTTTTTTCAATATTTCCTTTTTTTAATATTTCCTTTTGCAATATTTCCTTTTTTCAATATTTCCTTTTTTCTATATTTCTCTTTTTCATTTTTTCCTCTTCTCAATATTTCCTTTTTTCAATATTTCCACTTTTCTATACTTCCTTTTGTCAAAAATTCCTTTTGTCAATATTTCTTTTTTCAATTTTTCCTTTAGTCTATATTGTCTTTTTTCTATACTTCCTTTTGTCAATATTTTTTTTCTATTCTTCCTTTTGTCAATATTTCCTTTTGTCAATATTTCCTTTTTTCAATATTTCCTTTTGTTAATATTTCCTTTTGTCAATATTTCCTTTTTCAAATTTTCCTTTTTTCAATATTTCCTTTTTTCAATATTTTCTTTTTTCAATATTTCCTTTTGTCAATATTTCCTATTTTCTATACTTCCTTTTGTCAAAATTTCCTTTTGTAAATATTTCCTTTTGTCAATATTTCCTTATTTCAATATATCCTTTTTTCAATATTTCCTTTTTTAAATATTCCCTTTTTTCAATAATTCCTTTTTTCTATACTTTCTTTGTCAATATTTCCTTTTGTCAATATTTCCTTTTTTCAATATTTCCTTTTGTCAACATTTCCTTTTTTCTATACTTCCTTTTGTCAATATTTTCATTTGTCAATATTTCCTTTTGTAAATATTCCTTTTTTTCTATACTTCCATTTGTCAATATTTCCTTTTGTCAATATTTCCTTTTGTCAAAATTTCCTTTTTTCAATATTTCCTTTTTTCAATATTTCCTTTTGTCAATATTTCCTTTTGTCAATATTTCCTTTTGTCAATATTTCCTTTTGTCAATATATCCTTTTTTTAATATTTCCTTTTTTCTATACTTCCTTTTTTCAATATTTCCTTTTTTCAATATTTCCTTTTTTTAATATTTCCTTTTTTCTATACGTCCTTTTTTCAATATTTCCTTTTGTCAATATTTCCATTCTTCAATATTTACTTTTGTCAATATTTACTTTGGTCAATATTTCCTTTTTTCAATATTTCCTTTTGTCAATATTTTCTTTTTTCAATATTTCCTTTTCACAATATTTCCTTTTTTCAATATTTCCTTTTTTCTATATTTCTCTTTTTCATTATTTCCTTTTCTCAATATTTCCTTTTTTCAACATTTCCTTTTTTCTATACTTTCTTTTGTCAATATTTCCTTTTTTCTAAATTTCCATTTTTCAATATTTCCTGTGTTCAATATTTCCACTTTTCTATACTTCCTTTTGTCAAAATTTCCTTTTGTCAATATTTCCTTTTTTCAGTATTTCCTTTTGTCTCTATTGTCTTTTTTCTATACTTCCTTTTGTCAATATTTTTTTTTCTATACTTCCTTTTGTCAATATTTCCTTTTGTCAATATTTCCTTTTTTCAATATTTCCTTTTGTCAATATTTCCTTTTGTCAATATTTCCTTTATTCAATATTTCCTTTATTCAATATTTCCTTTTGTCAATATTTCATTATTTCAATACTTCCGTTTGTCAATATTTCCTTTTGTCAATATTTCCTTTTGTCGATATATCCTTTTTTCAATATTTCCTTTTTTCTATACTTCCTTTTTTCAATATTTCTTTTTTTTAATATTTCCTTTTTTCTATACGTCATTTTTTAAATATTTACTTTTGTCAATATTTCCTTTTGTCAATATTTCCGTTTGTCAATATTTCCTTTTGTCAATATTTCCTTTTTTCAATATTTCCTTTTGTCAATATTTCCTTTTTTCAATATTTCCTATTGTCAATATTTCTTTTTTTCAATATTTCCTTTTTTCTATATTTCTCTTTTTCATTATTTCCTTTTCTCAATATTTCCTTTTTTCAACATTTCCTTTTTTCTATACTTCCTTTTGTCAATATTTCCTTTTTTCAACATTTCCTTTTTTTAATATTTCCTTTTTTCTATACGTCCTTTTTTCAATATTTCCTTTTTGTCAAAATTTCCTTTTGTCAATATTTCCTTTTTTCAATATTTCCTTTTGTCTGTATTGTCTTTTTTCTATACTTCCTTGTGTCAATATTTTTTTTTCTATACTTCCTTTTGTCAATATTTCCTTTTGTCAATATTTCCTTTTGTCAATGTTTCCTTTATTCAATATTTCCTTTTGTCAATATTTCCTATTTTCTATTCTTCCTTTTTTCAATATTTCCTTTTGTCAATATTTCCTTTTGTCAATATTTCCTATTTCAATATTTCCTTTTTTCAATATTTCCTTTTTTCAATATTTCCTTTTTTCAATGTTTCCTTATGTCAATATTTCTTTTTTTCTATACTTTCTTTTGTCAATATTTCCTTTTGTCAATATTTCCTTTTTTCAATATTTTCTTTTGTCAACATTTCCTTTTTTCTATACTTTCTTTTGTCAATATTTTCTTTTGTCAATATTTCCTTTTTTCAATATTTCCTTTTTTCTATACTTCCTTTTGTCATTATTTCCTTTTGTCAATATTTCCTTTTTTCAATATTTCCTTTTTTCAATATTTCCTTTTTTCTATACTTCCTTTTTACAATATTTCCTTTTTTCTATACTTCCTTTTGTCAAAATTTCTTTTTGTCAATATTACCTTTTGTCAATATTTCCTTTTTTTCTATACTTCCTTTTGGCAATATTTCCTTTTTTAAATATTTCCTTTTGTCAATATTTCCTTTTTTCAATATTTCCTTTTTTCAATATTTCCTTTTATCAATATTTCCTTTTGTCAATATTTCCTTTTTTCAATATTTCCTTTTGTCAATATTTCCTTTTTTCAATACTTCCGTTTGTCAATATTTCCTTTTTTCTATACGTCCTTTTTTCAATATTTCCTTTTGTCAATATTTCCTTTTTTCAATATTTACTTTTGTCAATATTTCCTTTTGTCAATATTTCCTTTTGTCAATATTTCCTTTGTTCAATATTTCCTTTTGTCAATATTTCCTTTTTTCAATATTTCTATTTGTCAATATTTCCTTTTGTCAATATTTCCTTTTGTCAATATTTCCTTTTTTCAATATTTCCATTTTTCTATACTTCCTTTTTTCAATATTTCATTTTGTCAATATTTCCTTCATTCAATATTTCCGTTTTTCAATATTTCCTTTTTTCAATATTTCCTTTTGTCAATATTTCCTTTTGTCAATATTTCCTTTTGTCAATATTTCCTTTTGTCAATATTTCCTTTTTTCAATAATTCCTTTTGTCAATATATCCTTTTTTCAATATTTCCTTTTGTCAATATTTCCTTTTGTCAATATTTCCTTTTTTCAATATTTCCTTTTTTCATTATTTCCTCTTTTCAATATTTCCTTTTTTCTATACTTCCTTTCTTCAATATTTTCTTTTTTCTATACTTCCTTTTGTCAATATTTTTTTTTTCTATACATCCTTTTGTCAATATTTCCTTTTTTTAATATTTCCTTGTGTCAAAATTTCCTTTTGTCAATATTTCCTTTTTTCAATATTTCCTTTTGTCAAAATTTCCTTTTGTCAATATTTCCTTTATTCAATATTTCCTTTTGTCAATATGTCCTTTTTTCGATACTTCCATTTGTCAATATTTCCTTTTGTCAATATTTCCTTTTGTCAATATATCCTTTTTTCAATATTTCCTTTTTTCTATTCTTCCTTTTTTCAATATTTCCTTTGTTCATTATTTCCTTTTTTCAATATTTCCTTTTTTCTATGCTTTCTTTTTTCAATATTTCCTTTTGTCAATATTTCCATTTTTCAATATTTCCTTTTGTCAATATTTCCTTTTGTCATATTTCCTTTATTCAATATTTCCTTTTGTCAACATTTCCTTTTTTCTATACTTCCTTTTGTCAATATTTTCTTTTGTCAATATTTCCTTTTGTAAATATTCCTTTTTTTCTAGACTTCCATTTGTCAATATTTCCTTTTGTCAATATTTCCTTTTGTCAAAATTTCTTTTTGTCAATATTCCCTTTTGGTAATATTTATTTTTTTCTATACTTCCTATTGGCATTATTTCCTTTTTTACAATATTTCCTTTTGTCAAAATTTCCTTTTTTCAATATTTCCTTTTTTCAATATTTCCTTTTGTCAATTTATCCTTTTGTCAATATTTCCTTTTGTCAATATTTCCTTTTGTCAATATATCCTTTTTTCAATATTTCCTTTTTTCTATACTTCCTTTTTTTAATATTTCCTTTTTTCAATATTTCCTTTTTTTAATATTTCCTTTTTTCTATACGTCCTTTTTTCAATATTTCCTTTTGTCAATATTTCCATTCTTCAATATTTACTTTTGTCAATATTTCCTTTTGTCAATATTTCCTTTTTTCAATATTTCCTTTTGTCAATATTTTCTTTTTTCAATATTTCCTTTTGTCAATATTTCCTTTTTTCAATATTTCCTTTTTTCTATATTTCTCTTTTTCATTATTTCCTTTTCTCAATATTTCCTTATTTCAACATTTCCTTTTTTCTTTACTTTCTTTTGTCAATATTTCCTTTTTTCTAAATTTCCATTTTTCAATATTTCCTGTGTTCAATATTTCCACTTTTCTATACTTCCTTTTGTCAAAATTTCCTTTTGTCAATATTTCCTTTTTTCAGTATTTCCTTTTGTCTCTATTGTCTTTTTTCTATACTTCCTTTTGTCAATATTTTTTTTTCTATACTTCCTTTTGTCAATATTTCCTTTTGTCAATATTTCCTTTTTTCAATATTTCCTTTTGTCAATATTTCCTTTTGTCAATATTTCATTATTTCAATACTTCCGTTTGTCAATATTTCCTTTTGTCAATATTTCCTTTTGTCGATATATCCTTTTTTCAATATTTCCTTTTTTCTATACTTCCTTTTTTCAATATTTTCTTTTTTCAATATTTCCTTTTTTTAATATTTCCTTTTTTCTATACGTCATTTTTTCAATATTTCCTTTTGTCAATATTTCCATTCTTCAATATTTACTTTTGTCAATATTTCCTTTTGTCAATATTTCCTTTTGTCAATATTTCCTTTTGTCAATATTTCCTTTTTTCAATATTTCCTTTTGTCAATATTTCCTTTTTTCAATATTTCCTTTTGTCAATATTTCTTTTTTTCAATATTTCCTTTTTTCTATATTTCTCTTTTACATTATTTCCTTTTCTCAATATTTCCTTTTTTCAACATTTCCTTTTTTCTATACTTCCTTTTGTCAATATTTCCTTTTTTCAATATTTCCTTTTTTTAATATTTCCTTTTTTCTATACGTCCTTTTTTCAATATTTCCTTTTGTCAAAATTTCCTTTTGTCAATATTTCCTTTTTTCAATATTTCCTTTTGTCTGTATTGTCTTTTTTCTATACTTCCTTGTGTCAATATTTTTTTTTCTATTATCCCTTTTGTCAATATTTCCTTTTGTCAATATTTTCTTTTGTCAATATTTCCTTTTTTCAATATTTCCTTTTGTCAATATTTTCTTTTGTCAATATTTCCTTTTGTCAATATTTCCTTTATTCAATATTTCCTTTTGTCAATATTTCCTATTTTCTATTCTTCCTTTTTTCAATATTTCCTTTTGTCAATATTTCCTTTTGTCAATATTTCCTATTTCAATATTTCCTTTTTTCTATACTTCCTTTTTTCAATATTTCCTTTTTTCAATGTTTCCTTATGTCAATATTTCTTTTTTTCCATACTTTCTTTTTTCAATATTTTCTTTTGTCAACATTTCCTTTTTTCTATACTTTCTTTGGTCAATATTTTCTTTTGTCAATATTTCCTTTTTTCAATATTTCCTTTTTTCTATACTTCCTTTTGTCATTATTTCCTTTTGTCAATATTTCCTTTTTTCAATATTTCCTTTTTTCAATATTTCCTTTTTTCTATACTTCCTTTTTACAATATTTCCTTTTTTCTATACTTCCTTTTGTCAAAATTTCTTTTTGTCAATATTACCTTTTGTCAATATTTCCTTTTTTTCTATACTTCCTTTTTTCAATATTTCCTTTTTTCAATATTTCCTTTTGTCAATATTTCCTTTTGTCAATATTTCCTTTTTTCAATATTTCCTTTTTTCAATATTTCCTTTTTTTCAATATTTCCTTTTTTCAATATTTCCTTTTTTCAATATTTCCTTTTTTCAATATTTCCTTTTGTCAATATTTCCTTTTTTCAATATTTACTTTTGTCAATATTTCCTTTTGTCAATATTTCCTTTTGTCAATATTTCCTTTGTTCAATATTTCCTTTTGTCAATATTTCCTTTTTTCAATATTTCTTTTTATCAATATTTCCTTTTGTCAATATTTCTTTTTGTCAATATTTCCTTTTTTCAATATTTCCATTTTTCTATACTTCCTTTTTTCAATATTTCATTTTGTCAATATTTCCTTCATTCAATATTTCCGTTTTTCAATATTTCCTTTTTTCAATATTTCCTTTTGTCAATATTTCCTTTTGTCAATATTTCCTTTTGTCAAAAATCCTTTTTTCAATATTTCCTTTTTCAATAATTCCTTTTGTCAATATATCCTTTTTTCAATATTTCCTTTTGTCAATATTTCCTTTTGTCAATATTTCCTTCTTTCATTATTTCCTCTTTTCAATATATCCTTTTTTCTATACTTCCTTTCTTCAATATTTTCTTTTTTCTATACTTCCTTTTGTCAATATTTTTTTTTTTCTATACATCCTTTTGTCAATATTTCCTTTTTTCAATATTTCCTTGTGTCAAAATTTCCTTTTGTCAATATTTCCTTTTTTCAATATTTCCTTTTGTCAAAATTTCCTTTTGTCAATATTTCCTTTTGTCAATATGTCCTTTTTTCGATACTTCCATTTGTCAATATTTTTTTTTCTATACTTCCTTTTGTCAATATTTCCTTTTGTCAATATTTCCTTTTTTCAATATTTCCTTTTGTCAATATTTCCTTTTGTCAATATTTCCTTTATTCAATATTTCCTTTATTCAATATTTCCTTTTGTCAATATTTCATTATTTCAATACTTCCGTTTGTCAATATTTCCTTTTGTCAATATTTCCTTTTGTCGATATATCCTTTTTTCAATATTTCCTTTTTTCTATACTTCCTTTTTTCAATATTTCCTTTTTTTAATATTTCCTTTTTTCTATATTTCATTTTTTAAATATTTACTTTTGTCAATATTTCCTTTTGTCAATATTTCCTTTTGTCAATATTTCCTTTTGTCAATATTTCCTTTTTTCAATATTTCCTTTTGTCAATATTTCCTTTTTTCAATATTTCCTATTGTCAATATTTCTTTTTTTCAATATTTCCTTTTTTCTATATTTCTCTTTTTCATTATTTCCTTTTCTCAATATTTCCTTTTTTCAACATTTCCTTTTTTCTATACTTCCTTTTGTCAATATTTCCTTTTTTCAACATTTCCTTTTTTTAATATTTCCTTTTTTCTATACGTCCTTTTTTCAATATTTCCTTTTTGTCAAAATTTCCTTTTGTCAATATTTCCTTTTTTCAATATTTCCTTTTGTCTGTATTGTCTTTTTTCTATACTTCCTTGTGTCAATATTTTTTTTTCTATACTTCCTTTTGTCAATATTTCCTTTTGTCAATATTTCCTTTTGTCAATGTTTCCTTTATTCAATATTTCCTTTTGTCAATATTTCCTATTTTCTATTCTTCCTTTTTTCAATATTTCCTTTTGTCAATATTTCCTTTTGTCAATATTTCCTATTTCAATATTTCCTTTTTTCAATATTTCCTTTTTTCAATATTTCCTTTTTTCAATGTTTCCTTATGTCAATATTTCTTTTTTTCTATACTTTCTTTTGTCAATATTTCCTTTTGTCAATATTTCCTTTTTTCAATATTTTCTTTTGTCAACATTTCCTTTTTTCTATACTTTCTTTTGTCAATATTTTCTTTTGTCAATATTTCCTTTTTTCAATATTTCCTTTTTTCTATACTTCCTTTTGTCATTATTTCCTTTTGTCAATATTTCCTTTTTTCAATATTTCCTTTTTTCAATATTTCCTTTTTTCTATACTTCCTTTTTTCAATATTTCCTTTTTTCTATACTTCCTTTTGTCAAAATTTCTTTTTGTCAATATTACCTTTTGTCAATATTTCCTTTTTTTCTATACTTCCTTTTGGCAATATTTCCTTTTTTCAATATTTCCTTTTGTCAATATTTCCTTTTTTCAATATTTCCTTTTTTCAATATTTCCTTTTGTCAATATTTCCTTTTGTCAATATTTCCTTTTTTCAATATTTCCTTTTGTCAATATTTCATTTTTTCTATACTTCCGTTTGTCAATATTTCCTTTTTTCTATACTTCCTTTTTTCAATATTTCCTTTTGTCAATATTTCCTTTTTTCAATATTTCCTTTTGTCAATATTTCCTTTTGTCAATATTTCCTTTTGTCAATATTTCCTTTGTTCAATATTTCCTTTTGTCAATATTTCCTTTTTTCAATATTTCTATTTGTCAATATTTCCTTTTGTCAATATTTCCTTTTGTCAATATTTCCTTTTTTCAATATTTCCATTTTTCTATACTTCCTTTTTTCAATATTTCATTTTGTCAATATTTCCTTCATTCAATATTTCCGTTTTTCAATATTTCCTTTTTTCAATATTTCCTTTTGTCAATATTTCCTTTTGTCAATATTTCCTTTTGTCAATATTTCCTTTTTTCAATATTTCCTTTTTTCAATAATTCCTTTTGTCAATATATCCTTTTTTCAATATTTCCTTTTGTCAATATTTCCTTTTGTCAATATTTCCTTTTTTCAATATTTCCTTTTTTCATTATTTCCTCTTTTCAATATTTCCTTTTTTCTATACTTCCTTTCTTCAATATTTTCTTTTTTCTATACTTCCTTTTGTCAATATTTTTTTTTTCTATACATCCTTTTGTCAATATTTCCTTTTTTTAATATTTCCTTGTGTCAAAATTTCCTTTTGTCAATATTTCCTTTTTTCAATATTTCCTTTTGTCAAAATTTCCTTTTGTCAATATTTCCTTTATTCAACATTTCCTTTTGTCAATATGTCCTTTTTTCGATACTTCCATTTGTCAATATTTCCTTTTGTCAATATTTCCTTTTGTCAATATATCCTTTTTTCAATATTTCCTTTTTTCTATTCTTCCTTTTTTCAATATTTCCTTTGTTCATTATTTCCTTTTTTCTATACGTCCTTTTTTCAATATTTCCTTTTTGTCAAAATTTCCTTTTGGCAATATTTCCTTTTTTAAATATTTCCTTTTGTCAAAATTTCCTTTTTTCAATATTTCCTTTTTTCAATATTTCCTTTTATCAATATTTCCTTTTGTCAATATTTCCTTTTTTCAATATTTCCTTTTGTCAATATTTCATTTTTTCAATACTTCCGTTTGTCAATATTTCCTTTTTTCTATACGTCCTTTTTTCAATATTTCCTTTTGTCAATATTTCCTTTTTTCAATATTTACTTTTGTCAATATTTCCTTTTGTCAATATTTCCTTTTGTCAATATTTCCTTTGTTCAATATTTCCTTTTGTCAATATTTCCTTTTTTCAATATTTCTATTTGTCAATATTTCCTTTTGTCAATATTTCCTTTTGTCAATATTTCCTTTTTTCAATATTTCCATTTTTCTATACTTCCTTTTTTCAATATTTCATTTTGTCAATATTTCCTTCATTCAATATTTCCGTTTTTCAATATTTCCTTTTTTCAATATTTCCTTTTGTCAATATTTCCTTTTGTCAATATTTCCTTTTGTCAATATTTCCTTTTTTCAATATTTCCTTTTTTCAATAATTCCTTTTGTCAATATATCCTTTTTTCAATATTTCCTTTTGTCAATATTTCCTTTTGTCAATATTTCCTTTTTTCAATATTTCCTTTTTTCATTATTTCCTCTTTTCAATATTTCCTTTTTTCTATACTTCCTTTCTTCAATATTTTCTTTTTTCTATACTTCCTTTTGTCAATATTTTTTTTTTCTATACATCCTTTTGTCAATATTTCCTTTTTTTAATATTTCCTTGTGTCAAAATTTCCTTTTGTCAATATTTCCTTTTTTCAATATTTCCTTTTGTCAAAATTTCCTTTTGTCAATATTTCCTTTATTCAATATTTCCTTTTGTCAATATGTCCTTTTTTCGATACTTCCATTTGTCAATATTTCCTTTTGTCAATATTTCCTTTTGTCAATATTTCCTTTTTTCAATATTTCCTTTTTTCTATTCTTCCTTTTTTCAATATTTCCTTTTTTCAATATTTCCTTTTTTCAATATTTCCTTTTTTCCATGCTTTCTTTTTTCAATATTTCCGTTTTTTCAATATTTCCTTTTTACAATATTTTCTTTTTTCAATATTTCCTTTTGTCATATTTCCTTTATTCAATATTTACTTTTGTCAACATTTCCTTTTTTCTATACTTCCTTTTGTCAATATTTTCTTTTGTCAATATTTCCTTTTGTAAATATTCCTTTTTTTCTAGACTTCCATTTGTCAATATTTCCTTTTGTCAATATTTCCTTTTGTCAAAATTTCTTTTTGTCAATATTCCCTTTTGGTAATATTTATTTTTTTCTATACTTCCTATTGGCATTATTTCCTTTTTTACAATATTTCCTTTTGTCAAAATTTCCTTTTTTCAATATTTCCTTTTTTCAATATTTCCTTTTGTCAATTTATCCTTTTGTCAATATTTCCTTTTGTCAATATTTCCTTTTGTCAATATATCCTTTTTTCAATATTTCCTTTTTTCTATACTTCCTTTTTTTAATATTTCCTTTTTTCAATATTTCCTTTTTTTAATATTTCCTTTTTTCTATACGTCCTTTTTTCAATATTTCCTTTTGTCAATATTTCCATTCTTCAATATTTACTTTTGTCAATATTTCCTTTTGTCAATATTTCCTTTTTTCAATATTTCCTTTTGTCAATATTTTCTTTTTTCAATATTTCCTTTTGTCAATATTTCCTTTTTTCAATATTTCCTTTTTTCTATATTTCTCTTTTTCATTATTTCCTTTTCTCAATATTTCCTTATTTCAACATTTCCTTTTTTCTTTACTTTCTTTTGTCAATATTTCCTTTTTTCTAAATTTCCATTTTTCAATATTTCCTGTGTTCAATATTTCCACTTTTCTATACTTCCTTTTGTCAAAATTTCCTTTTGTCAATATTTCCTTTTTTCAGTATTTCCTTTTGTCTCTATTGTCTTTTTTCTATACTTCCTTTTGTCAATATTTCCTTTTGTCAATATTTCCTTTTTTCAATATTTCCTTTTGTCAATATTTCCTTTTGTCAATATTTCATTATTTCAATACTTCCGTTTGTCAATATTTCCTTTTGTCAATATTTCCTTTTGTCGATATATCCTTTTTTCAATATTTCCTTTTTTCTATACTTCCTTTTTTCAATATTTTCTTTTTTCAATATTTCCTTTTTTTAATATTTCCTTTTTTCTATACGTCATTTTTTCAATATTTCCTTTTGTCAATATTTCCATTCTTCAATATTTACTTTTGTCAATATTTCCTTTTGTCAATATTTCCTTTTGTCAATATTTCCTTTTGTCAATATTTCCTTTTTTCAATATTTCCTTTTGTCAATATTTCCTTTTTTCAATATTTCCTTTTGTCAATATTTCTTTTTTTCAATATTTCCTTTTTTCTATATTTCTCTTTTACATTATTTCCTTTTCTCAATATTTCCTTTTTTCAACATTTCCTTTTTTCTATACTTCCTTTTGTCAATATTTCCTTTTTTCAATATTTCCTTTTTTTAATATTTCCTTTTTTCTATACGTCCTTTTTTCAATATTTCCTTTTGTCAAAATTTCCTTTTGTCAATATTTCCTTTTTTCAATATTTCCTTTTGTCTGTATTGTCTTTTTTCTATACTTCCTTGTGTCAATATTTTTTTTTCTATTATCCCTTTTGTCAATATTTCCTTTTGTCAATATTTTCTTTTGTCAATATTTCCTTTTTTCAATATTTCCTTTTGTCAATATTTTCTTTTGTCAATATTTCCTTTTGTCAATATTTCCTTTATTCAATATTTCCTTTTGTCAATATTTCCTATTTTCTATTCTTCCTTTTTTCAATATTTCCTTTTGTCAATATTTCCTTTTGTCAATATTTCCTATTTCAATATTTCCTTTTTTCAATATTTCCTTTTTTCAATATTTCCTTTTTTCAATGTTTCCTTATGTCAATATTTCTTTTTTTCCATACTTTCTTTTTTCAATATTTTCTTTTGTCAACATTTCCTTTTTTCTATACTTTCTTTGGTCAATATTTTCTTTTGTCAATATTTCCTTTTTTCAATATTTCCTTTTTTCTATACTTCCTTTTGTCATTATTTCCTTTTGTCAATATTTCCTTTTTTCAATATTTCCTTTTTTCAATATTTCCTTTTTTCTATACTTCCTTTTTACAATATTTCCTTTTTTCTATACTTCCTTTTGTCAAAATTTCTTTTTGTCAATATTACCTTTTGTCAATATTTCCTTTTTTTCTATACTTCCTTTTTTCAATATTTCCTTTTTTCAATATTTCCTTTTGTCAATATTTCCTTTTGTCAATATTTCCTTTTTTCAATATTTCCTTTTTTCAATATTTCCTTTTTTTCAATATTTCCTTTTTTCAATATTTCCTTTTTTCAATATTTCCTTTTTCTATACGTCCTTTTTTCAATATTTCCTTTTGTCAATATTTCCTTTTTTCAATATTTACTTTTGTCAATATTTCCTTTTGTCAATATTTCCTTTTGTCAATATTTCCTTTGTTCAATATTTCCTTTTGTCAATATTTCCTTTTTTCAATATTTCTTTTTATCAATATTTCCTTTTGTCAATATTTCTTTTTGTCAATATTTCCTTTTTTCAATATTTCCATTTTTCTATACTTCCTTTTTTCAATATTTCATTTTGTCAATATTTCCTTCATTCAATATTTCCGTTTTTCAATATTTCCTTTTTTCAATATTTCCTTTTGTCAATATTTCCTTTTGTCAATATTTCCTTTTGTCAAAAATCCTTTTTTCAATATTTCCTTTTTCAATAATTCCTTTTGTCAATATATCCTTTTTTCAATATTTCCTTTTGTCAATATTTCCTTTTGTCAATATTTCCTTCTTTCATTATTTCCTCTTTTCAATATATCCTTTTTTCTATACTTCCTTTCTTCAATATTTTCTTTTTTCTATACTTCCTTTTGTCAATATTTTTTTTTTTCTATACATCCTTTTGTCAATATTTCCTTTTTTCAATATTTCCTTGTGTCAAAATTTCCTTTTGTCAATATTTCCTTTTTTCAATATTTCCTTTTGTCAAAATTTCCTTTTGTCAATATTTCCTTTTGTCAATATGTCCTTTTTTCGATACTTCCATTTGTCAATATTTTTTTTTCTATACTTCCTTTTGTCAATATTTCCTTTTGTCAATATTTCCTTTTTTCAATATTTCCTTTTGTCAATATTTCCTTTTGTCAATATTTCCTTTATTCAATATTTCCTTTATTCAATATTTCCTTTTGTCAATATTTCATTATTTCAATACTTCCGTTTGTCAATATTTCCTTTTGTCAATATTTCCTTTTGTCGATATATCCTTTTTTCAATATTTCCTTTTTTCTATACTTCCTTTTTTCAATATTTCTTTTTTTTAATATTTCCTTTTTTCTATACGTCATTTTTTAAATATTTACTTTTGTCAATATTTCCTTTTGTCAATATTTCCTTTTGTCAATATTTCCTTTTGTCAATATTTCCTTTTTTCAATATTTCCTTTTGTCAATATTTCCTTTTTTCAATATTTCCTATTGTCAATATTTCTTTTTTTCAATATTTCCTTTTTTCTATATTTCTCTTTTTCATTATTTACTTTTCTCAATATTTCCTTTTTTCAACATTTCCTTTTTTCTATACTTCCTTTTGTCAATATTTCCTTTTTTCAATATTTCCTTTTTTTAATATTTCCTTTTTTCTATATTTCCTTTTTTCAATATTTCCTTTTTGTCAAAATTTCCTTTTGTCAATATTTCCTTTTTTCAATATTTCCTTTTGTCTGTATTGTCTTTTTTCTATACTTCCTTGTGTCAATATTTTTTTTTCTATACTTCCTTTTGTCAATATTTCCTTTTGTCAATATTTCCTTTTGTCAATGTTTCCTTTATTCAATATTTCCTTTTGTCAATATTTCCTATTTTCTATTCTTCCTTTTTTCAATATTTCCTTTTGTCAATATTTCCTTTTGTCAATATTTCCTATTTCAATATTTCCTTTTTTCAATATTTCCTTTTTTCAATATTTCCTTTTTTCAATGTTTCCTTATGTCAATATTTCTTTTTTTCTATACTTTCTTTTGTCAATATTTCCTTTTGTCAATATTTCCTTTTTTCAATATTTTCTTTTGTCAACATTTCCTTTTTTCTATACTTTCTTTTGTCAATATTTTCTTTTGTCAATATTTCCTTTTTTCAATATTTCCTTTTTTCTATACTTCCTTTTGTCAATATTTCCTTTTGTCAATATTTCCTTTTTTCAATATTTCCTTTTGTCAATATTTCCTTTTTTCTATACTTCCTTTTTACAATATTTCCTTTTTTCTATACTTCCTTTTGTCAAAATTTCTTTTTGTCAATATTACCTTTTGTCAATATTTCCTTTTTTTCTATACTTCCTTTTGGCAATATTTCCTTTTTTAAATATTTCCTTTTGTCAAAATTTCCTTTTTTCAATATTTCCTTTTTTCAATATTTCCTTTTATCAATATTTCCTTTTGTCAATATTTCCTTTTTTCAATATTTCCTTTTGTCAATATTTCATTTTTTCAATACTTCCGTTTGTCAATATTTCCTTTTTTCTATACGTCCTTTTTTCAATATTTCCTTTTGTCAATATTTCCTTTTTTCAATATTTACTTTTGTCAATATTTCCTTTTGTCAATATTTCCTTTTGTCAATATTTCCTTTGTTCAATATTTCCTTTTGTCAATATTTCCTTTTTTCAATATTTCTATTTGTCAATATTTCCTTTTGTCAATATTTCCTTTTGTCAATATTTCCTTTTTTCAATATTTCCATTTTTCTATACTTCCTTTTTTCAATATTTCATTTTGTCAATATTTCCTTCATTCAATATTTCCGTTTTTCAATATTTCCTTTTTTCAATATTTCCTTTTGTCAATATTTCCTTTTGTCAATATTTCCTTTTGTCAATATTTCCTTTTTTCAATATTTCCTTTTTTCAATAATTCCTTTTGTCAATATATCCTTTTTTCAATATTTCCTTTTGTCAATATTTCCTTTTGTCAATATTTCCTTTTTTCAATATTTCCTTTTTTCATTATTTCCTCTTTTCAATATTTCCTTTTTTCTATACTTCCTTTCTTCAATATTTTCTTTTTTCTATACTTCCTTTTGTCAATATTTTTTTTTTCTATACATCCTTTTGTCAATATTTCCTTTTTTTAATATTTCCTTGTGTCAAAATTTCCTTTTGTCAATATTTCCTTTTTTCAATATTTCCTTTTGTCAAAATTTCCTTTTGTCAATATTTCCTTTATTCAATATTTCCTTTTGTCAATATGTCCTTTTTTCGATACTTCCATTTGTCAATATTTCCTTTTGTCAATATTTCCTTTTGTCAATATATCCTTTTTTCAATATTTCCTTTTTTCTATTCTTCCTTTTTTCAATATTTCCTTTGTTCATTATTTCCTTTTTTCAATATTTCCTTTTTTCTATGCTTTCTTTTTTCAATATTTCCTTTTGTCAATATTTCCATTTTTCAATATTTCCTTTTGTCAATATTTCCTTTTGTCATATTTCCTTTATTCAATATTTCCTTTTGTCAACATTTCCTTTTTTCTATACTTCCTTTTGTCAATATTTTCTTTTGTCAATATTTCCTTTTGTAAATATTCCTTTTTTTCTAGACTTCCATTTGTCAATATTTCCTTTTGTCAATATTTCCTTTTGTCAAAATTTCTTTTTGTCAATATTCCCTTTTGGTAATATTTATTTTTTTCTATACTTCCTATTGGCATTATTTCCTTTTTTACAATATTTCCTTTTGTCAAAATTTCCTTTTTTCAATATTTCCTTTTTTCAATATTTCCTTTTGTCAATTTATCCTTTTGTCAATATTTCCTTTTGTCAATATTTCCTTTTGTCAATATATCCTTTTTTCAATATTTCCTTTTTTCTATACTTCCTTTTTTTAATATTTCCTTTTTTCAATATTTCCTTTTTTTAATATTTCCTTTTTTCTATACGTCCTTTTTTCAATATTTCCTTTTGTCAATATTTCCATTCTTCAATATTTACTTTTGTCAATATTTCCTTTTGTCAATATTTCCTTTTTTCAATATTTCCTTTTCTCAATATTTCCTTTTTTCAATATTTCCTTTTTCCTATACTTTCTTTTGTCAATATTTCCTTTTTTCTATATTTCCATTTTTCAATATTTCATATGTTCAATATTTCCACTTTTCTATACTTCCTTTTGTCAAAATTTCCTTTTTTCAATATTTCCTTTTTTCAATATTTCCTTTTGTCTATATTGCCTTTTTTCTATACTTCCTTTTGTCAATATTTTTTTTCTATACTTCCTTTTTTCAATATTTCCTTTTGTCAATATTTCCTTTTGTAAATATTACCTTATTTAAATATTTCCTTTTGTCAAAATTTCCTTTTGTCAATATTTCCTTTTGTCAATATGTCCTTTTTTCGATACTTCCATTTGTCAATATTTCCTTTTGTCAATATTTCCTTTTGTCAATATATCCTTTTTTCAATATTACCTTTTTTCTATTCTTCCTTTTTTCAATATTTCCTTTGTTCATTATTTCCTTTTTTTAATATTTCCTTTTTTCTATGCTTTCTTTTTTCAATATTTCCTTTTGTCAATATTTCCATTTTTCAATATTTCCTTTTGTCAATATTTCCTTTTGTCAATATTTCCTTTTGTCAATATTTCCTTTTGTCATATTTCCTTTATTCAATATTTCTTTTTGTCAATATTTCCTTTTTTCTATACTTCCTTTTGTCAATATTTCCTTTTGTAAATTTTTCCTTTCGTCAATATTTACTTTTGTCAATATTTCCTTTTGTCAAAATTCCCTTTTTTCAATATTTCCTTATATCAATATTTCCTTTTTTCAATATTTCCTTTTTTTAATATTTCCTTTTTTCAATATTTCTTTTTTTCAATATTTCCTTTTGTCAATATTTCTATTTGTCAATATTTCCTTTTTTCAATGTTTCCTTTTTTCAATATTTACTTTTATCAATATTTCCTTTTTTCTATATTTCTCTTTTTCATTATTTCCTTTTCTCAATATTTCCTTTTTTCAATATTTCCTTTTTTCTATACTTCCTTTTGTCAATATTTCCTTTTTTCTAAATTTCCATTTTTCAATATTTCCTATGTTCAAAATTTCCACTTTTCTATACTTCCTTTTGTCAAAATTTCCTTTTGTCAATATTTCCTTTTTTCAATATTTCCTTTTGTCTATATTGTTTATTTCTATACTTCCTTTTTTCAATATTTTTTTTTATACTTCCTTTTGTCAATATTTCCTTTTTTCAATATTTCTTTTTTTCAATATTTCCTTTTTTCAATATTTCCTTTTTTCAACATTTCCTTTTGTGAATATTTCCTTTTTTCAATATTTCCTTTTTTCTATACTTCCTTTTTTCAATATTTCCTTTTTTCTATACTTCCTTTTGTCAATATTTCCTTTTGTCAATATTTCCTTTTTTCAATATTTCCTTTTTTTAATATTTCCTTTTTTCAACATTTCCTTTTGTCTATATTTTCTTTTTTCAATATTTCCTTTTTTCTATACTTCCTTTTTTCAATATTTCCTTTTTTTCTATACTTTCTTTTGTCAATATTTCCTTTTTTCTATACTTCCTTTTGTCAATATTTCCTTTTGTAAATTTATCCTTTCGTCAATATTTACTTTTGTCAATATTTCCTTTTGTCAATATTTCTTTTGTCAATATTTCCTTTTTTCTATACTTCCTTTTGTCAATATTTCCTTTTTTCAATATTTCCATTTTTCAATATTTCCTTTTGTCAATATTTCCTTTTTTCAATATTTCCTTTTGTCAATATTTCCTTTTGTCAATTTTTCCTTCTATCAATATTTGCTTTTGTCAATTTTTCCTTTTGTCAAAATTTCCTCTTTCAATATTTCCTTTTACAATATTTCCGTTTTTCAATATTTCCTTTTGTCAATATTTCCTTTATTCAATATTTCCTTTTGTCAATATTTCCTTTTTTCCATACTTACTTTTGTCAATATTTCCTTTTGTCAATATTTCCTTTTGTCAATATTTCCTTTTTTCTATACTTCCTTTTGTCAATATTTCCTTTTGTCAATATATCCATTTGTCATTATTTCCTTTTTTCTATATTTCCTTTTGTCAATATTTCCTTTTTCAATATTTCCTTTTGTCAATATTTCATTTTTTCAATACTTCCGTTTGTCAATATTTCCTTTTGTCAATATTTCTTTTTGTCAATATATCCTTTTTTCAATATTTCCTTTTTTCAATATTTCCTCTCTTCAATATTTCCTTTTCTCAATATTTCCTTTTTTCAATATTTCCTTTTTCCTATACTTTCTTTTGTCAATATTTCCTTTTTTCTATATTTCCATTTTTCAATATTTCCTATGTTCAATATTTCCACTTTTCTATACTACCTTTTGTCAAAATTTCCTTTTTTCAATATTTCCTTTTTTCAATATTTCCTTTTGTCTATATTGTCTTTTTTCTATACTTCCTTTTGTCAATATTTTTTTTCTATACTTCCTTTTTTCAATATTTCCTTTTGTCAATATTTCCTTTTGTAAATATTACCTTTTTTAAATATTTCCTTTTGTCAATATTTCCTTTTGTCAATATTTTCTTTTGTCAATATTTCCTTTTGGAAATATATTTCTTTTTTTCTATACTTCCTTTTGTCAATATTTCCTTTTGTCAATATTTCCTTTTGTCAATATTTCCTTTTTTCTATACTTCCTTTTGTCAATATTTCCTTTTTTCAATATTTCCATTTATCAATATTTCCTTTTTTCTATACTTCCTTTTGGCAATATTTCCTTTTTTTATATTTCCTTTTGTCAATATTTCCATTTGTCAATATTTCCTTTTGTCAATATTTCCTTTTGTCAATATTTCCTTTTTTCAATACTTCCTTTTTTCAATATTTCCTTTTTTCTATACTTCTTTTTGTCAATAATTCCTTTTGTCAATATTACCTTTTGCAAATCTTTCCTTTTCTCTATACTTTCTTTTGTCAATATTTCCTTTTCTCAACATTTCCTTTTGTCAATATATCCTTTTATCAATATTTCCTTTTGTCAATATTTCCTTTTGTCAATATTTCCTTAATTCGATATTTCGTTTTGTCAATATTTCCTTTTGTCAATATTTCCTTTTTTCTATACTTCCTTTTGTCACTATTTCCTTTTTTTATATTTCCTTTTGTCAATATTTCCTTTTGTCAATATTTCCTTTTGTCAATATTTCCTTTTGTCAATATTTCCTTTTTTCAATACTTCCTTTTTTCAATATTTCCTTTTTTCTATACTTCTTTTTGTCAATAATTCCTTTTGTCAATATTACCTTTTGCAAATCTTTCCTTTTCTCTATACTTTCTTTTGTCAATATTTCCTTTTGTCAATATATCCTTTTATCAATATTTCCTTTTTTCAATATTTCCTTTTGTCAATATTTATTTTTGTCAATATTTCCTTTTTTCAATATTTCCTTTTTTCAATATTTCCTTTTGTCAATATTTCCTTTTTTCAATATTTCCTTTTTTCAATATTTCCTTTTTTCAATATTTCCTTTTGTCAATATTTCCTTTTTTCAATATTTCCTTTTTTCTATACTTCCTTTTTTCAATATTTCCTTTTTTCTATACTTCCTTTTGTCAATATTTCCTTTTGTCAATATTTCCTTTTTTCAATATTTCCTTTTTTCAATATTTCCTTTTTTCAACATTTCCTTTTGTCAATATTTCCTTTTTTCAATATTTCCTTTTTTCTATACTTCTTTTTTTCAATATTTCCTTTTTTTCTATACTTTCTTTTGTCAATATTTCCTTTTTTCTATACTTCCTTTTGTCAAAATTTCCTTTTGTAAATTTATCCTTTCGTCAATATTTACTTTTGTCAATATTTCCTTTTGTCATATTTCTTTTTTTCAATATTTCTTTATATCAATGTTTCCTTTTCTCAATATTTCCTTTTTTCAATATTTCCTTTTGTTAATATTTCCTTTTGTCAATACTTCCTTTTGTCAATATTTCCTTTTGTCAATATTTCCATTTATCAATATTTCCTTCTGTCAATATTTCCTTTTTTCAATATTTCTTTTTTTCAATATTTCCTTTTGTCAATATTTTTTTTTGTCTATATTTCCTTTTTTCAATGTTTCCTTTTTTCAATATTTACTCTTATCAATATTTCCTTTTTTCAATACTTCCGTTTGTCAATATTTCCTTTTGTCAATATTTCCTTTTGTCAATATATCCTTATTTCAATATTTCCTTTTGTCAATATTTCCTTTTGTCAATTTTATCTTTTGTCAATATTTCCTTTCTTTAATATTACCTTTTTTCTAGACTTCCTTTTTTCAGCATTTCCTTTTGTCAATATTTCCTTTTTTCAATATTTCCTTTTTTCAATATTTCCTTTTTTCAATATTTCCTTTTGTCAATATTTCCTTTGTCAATATTTCCTTTTGTCAATTTTATATTTTGTCAATATTTCCTTTTTTTAATATTTCCTTTTTTCTAGACTTCATTTTTTCAACATTTCCTTTTTTCTATACTTCCTTTTGTCAATATTTCCTTTTGTCAATATTTCCTTTTTTCTATACTTCCTTTTGTCAATATTTCCTTTTTTCTATACTTCCTTTTGTCAATATTTCCTTTTTTCAATATTTCCTTTTGTCTTTTTGTCAATATTTCCTTTTTTCAATATTTCCTTTTTTCAATATTTCCTTTTGTCAATATTTCCTTTTTTCAATATTTCCTTTTGTCAATATTTCCTTTTTTCAATTTTTCCTTCTGTCAATATTTGCTTTTGTCAATTTTTCCTTTTGTCAAAATTTCCTCTTTCAATATTTCCTTTTACAATACTTCCGTTTTTCAATATTTCCTTTTGTCAATATTTCCTTTTGTCAATATTTCCTTTTGTCAATATTTCCTTTTTTAATATTACCTTTTTTCTATACTTCCTTTTTTCAATATTTCATTTTGTCAATATTTCCTTTATTCAATATTTCCTTTTGTCAATATTTCCTTTTTTCCATACTTACTTTTGTCAATATTTCCTTTTGTCAATATTTCCTTTAGTCAATATATCCATTTGTCAGTATTTCCTTTTTTCTATATTTCCTTTTGTCAATATTTCCTTTTTCAATATTTATTTTTGTCAATATTTCATTTTTTCAATACTTCCGTTTGTCAATATTTCCTTTTGTCAATATTTCTTTTTGTCAATATATCCTTTTTTCAATATTTCCTTTTTTCAATATTTCCTCTCTTCAATATTTCCTTTTCTCAATATTTCCTTTTTTCAATATTTCCTTTTTCCTATACTTTCTTTTGTCAATATTTCCTTTTTTCTATATTTCCATTTTTCAATATTTCATATGTTCAATATTTCCACTTTTCTATACTTCCTTTTGTCAAAATTTCCTTTTTTCAATATTTCCTTTTTTCAATATTTCCTTTTGTCTATATTGTCTTTTTTCTATACTTCCTTTTGTCAATATTTTTTTTCTATACTTCCTTTTTTCAATATTTCCTTTTGTCAATATTTCCTTTTGTAAATATTACCTTTTTTAAATATTTCCTTTTGTCAATATTTCCTTTTGTCAATATTTTCTTTTGTCAATATTTCCTTTTGGAAATATATTTCTTTTTTTCTATACTTCCTTTTGTCAATATTTCCTTTTGTCAATATTTCCTTTTTTCTATACTTCCTTTTGTCAATATTTCCTTTTTTCAATATTTCCATTTGTCAATATTTCCTTTTTTCTATACTTCCTTTTGGCAATATTTCCTTTTTTCTATACTTATTTTTGTCTATATTTCCTTTTGTCAATATTTCCTTTCTTCAATATTTCCTTTTGTCAATATTTCCTTTTGTCAATATTTCCTTAATTCGATATTTCGTTTTGTCAATATTTCCTTTTGTCAATTTTTCCTTTTTTCTATACTTCCTTTTGTCACTATTTCCTTTTTTTATATTTCCTTTTGTCAATATTTCCATTTGTCAATATTTCCTTTTGTCAATATTTCCTTTTGTCAATATTTCCTTTTTTCAATACTTTCTTTTTTCAATATTTCCTTTTTTCTATACTTCTTTTTGTCAATAATTCCTTTTGTCAATATTACCTTTTGCAAATCTTTCCTTTTCTCTATACTTTCTTTTGTCAATATTTCCTTTTCTCAACATTTCCTTTTGTCAATATATCCTTTTATCAATATTTCCTTTTTTCAATATTTCCTTTTGTCAATATTTATTTTTGTCAATATTTCCTTTTTTCAATATTTCCTTTTTTCAATATTTCCTTTTGTCAATATTTCCTTTTTTCAATATTTCCTTTTTTCAATATTTCCTTTTTTCAATATTTCCTTTTTTCTATACTTCCTTTTTACAATATTTCCTTTTTTCTATACTTCCTTTTGTCAAAATTTCTTTTTGTCAATATTACCTTTTGTCAATATTTCCTTTTTTTCTATACTTCCTTTTTTCAATATTTCCTTTTTTCAATATTTCCTTTTATCAATATTTCCTTTTGTCAATATTTCCTTTTTTCAATATTTCCTTTTTTCAATATTTCCTTTTTTTCAATATTTCCTTTTTTCAATATTTCCTTTTTTCAATATTTCCTTTTTCTATACGTCCTTTTTTCAATATTTCCTTTTGTCAATATTTCCTTTTTTCAATATTTACTTTTGTCAATATTTCCTTTTGTCAATATTTCCTTTTGTCAATATTTCCTTTGTTCAATATTTCCTTTTGTCAATATTTCCTTTTTTCAATATTTCTTTTTATCAATATTTCCTTTTGTCAATATTTCTTTTTGTCAATATTTCCTTTTTTCAATATTTCCATTTTTCTATACTTCCTTTTTTCAATATTTCATTTTGTCAATATTTCCTTCATTCAATATTTCCGTTTTTCAATATTTCCTTTTTTCAATATTTCCTTTTGTCAATATTTCCTTTTGTCAATATTTCCTTTTGTCAAAAATCCTTTTTTCAATATTTCCTTTTTCAATAATTCCTTTTGTCAGTATATCCTTTTTTCAATATTTCCTTTTGTCAATATTTCCTTTTGTCAATATTTCCTTCTTTCATTATTTCCTCTTTTCAATATATCCTTTTTTCTATACTTCCTTTCTTCAATATTTTCTTTTTTCTATACTTCCTTTTGTCAATATTTTTTTTTCTATACATCCTTTTGTCAATATTTCCTTTTTTCAATATTTCCTTGTGTCAAAATTTCCTTTTGTCAATATTTCCTTTTTTCAATATTTCCTTTTGTCAAAATTTCCTTTTGTCAATATTTCCTTTTGTCAATATGTCCTTTTTTCGATACTTCCATTTGTCAATATTTCCTTTTGTCAATATTTCCTTTTGTCAATATATCCTTTTTTCAATATTTCCTTTTTTCTATTCTTCCTTTTTTCAATATTTCCTTTGTTCATTATTTCCTTTTTTTAATATTTCCTTTTTTCTATGCTTTCTTTTTTCAATATTTCCTTTTGTCAATATTTCCATTTTTCAATATTTCCTTTTGTCAATATTTCCTTTTGTCAATATTTCCTTTTGTCAATATTTCCTTTTGTCATATTTCCTTTATTCAATATTTCTTTTTGTCAATATTTCCTTTTTTCTATACTTCCATTTGTCAATATTTCCTTTTGTAAATTTTTCCTTTCGTCAATATTTACTTTTGTCAATATTTCCTTTTGTCAAAATTCCCTTTTTTCAATATTTCCTTATATCAATATTTCCTTTTTTCAATATTTCCTTTTTTTAATATTTCCTTTTTTCAATATTTCTTTTTTTCAATATTTCCTTTTGTCAATATTTCTATTTGTCAATATTTCCTTTTTTCAATGTTTCCTTTTTTCAATATTTACTTTTATCAATATTTCCTTTTTTCTATATTTCTCTTTTTCATTATTTCCTTTTCTCAATATTTCCTTTTTTCAATATTTCCTTTTTTCTATACTTCCTTTTGTCAATATTTCCTTTTTTCTAAATTTCCATTTTTCAATATTTCCTATGTTCAAAATTTCCACTTTTCTATACTTCCTTTTGTCAAAATTTCCTTTTGTCAATATTTCCTTTTATCAATATTTCCTTTTGTCTATATTGTTTATTTCTATACTTCCTTTTTTCAATATTTTTTTTTATACTTCCTTTTGTCAATATTTCCTTTTTTCAATATTTCTTTTTTTCAATATTTCCTTTTTTCAATATTTCCTTTTTTCAACATTTCCTTTTGTGAATATTTCCTTTTTTCAATATTTCCTTTTTTCTATACTTCCTTTTTTCAATATTTCCTTTTTTCTATACTTCCTTTTGTCAATATTTCCTTTTGTCAATATTTCCTTTTTTCAATATTTCCTTTTTTTAATATTTCCTTTTTTCAACATTTCCTTTTGTCTATATTTTCTTTTTTCAATATTTCCTTTTTTCTATACTTCCTTTTTTCAATATTTCCTTTTTTTCTATACTTTCTTTTGTCAATATTTCCTTTTTTCTATACTTCCTTTTGTCAATATTTCCTTTTGTAAATTTATCCTTTCGTCAATATTTACTTTTGTCAATATTTCCTTTTGTCAATATTTCTTTTTTTCAATATTTCTTTATATCAATGTTTCCTTTTCTCAATATTTCCTTTTGTCAATACTTCCTTTTGTCAATATTTCCTTTTGTCAATATTTCCATTTATCAATATTTCCTTCTGTCAATATTTCCTTTTTTCAATATTTCTTTTTTTCAATATTTCCTTTTGTCAATATTTCTTTAAGTCTATATTTCCTTTTTTCAATGTTTCCTTTTTTCAATATTTACTTTTATCAATATTTCCTTTTTTCAATACTTCCGTTTGTCAATATTTCCTTTTGTCAATATTTCCTTTTGTCAATATATCCTTTTTTCAATATTTCCTTTTGTCAATATTTCCTTTTGTCAATTTTATCTTTTGCCAATATTTCCTTTCTTTAATATTTCCTTTTTTCTAGACTTCCTTTTTTCTAGACTTCCTTTTTTCAACATTTCCTTTTGTCAATATTTCCTTTTTTCAATATTTCCTTTTTTCAATATTTCCTTTTGTCAATATTTCCTTTTGTCAATTTTATCTTTTGTCAATATTTCCTTTTTTTAATATTTCCTTTTTTCTAGACTTCATTTTTTCAATATTTCCTTTTTTCTATACTTCCTTTTGTCAATATTTCCTTTTGTCAATATTTCTTTTGTCAATATTTCCTTTTTTCTATACTTCCTTTTGTCAATATTTCCTTTTTTCAATATTTCCTTTTTTCAATATTTCCTTTTGTCTTTTTGTCAATATTTCCTTTTTTCAATATTTCCATTTTTCAATATTTCCTTTTGTCAATATTTCCTTTTTTCAATATTTCCTTTTGTCAATATTTCCTTTTGTCAATTTTTCCTTCTATCAATATTTGCTTTTGTCAATTTTTCCTTTTGTCAAAATTTCCTCTTTCAATATTTCCTTTTACAATATTTCCGTTTTTCAATATTTCCTTTTGTCAATATTTCCTTTATTCAATATTTCCTTTTGTCAATATTTCCTTTTTTCCATACTTACTTTTGTCAATATTTCCTTTTGTCAATATTTCCTTTTGTCAATATTTCCTTTTTTCTATACTTCCTTTTGTCAATATTTCCTTTTGTCAATATATCCATTTGTCATTATTTCCTTTTTTCTATATTTCCTTTTGTCAATATTTCCTTTTTCAATATTTCCTTTTGTCAATATTTCATTTTTTCAATACTTCCGTTTGTCAATATTTCCTTTTGTCAATATTTCTTTTTGTCAATATATCCTTTTTTCAATATTTCCTTTTTTCAATATTTCCTCTCTTCAATATTTCCTTTTCTCAATATTTCCTTTTTTCAATATTTCCTTTTTCCTATACTTTCTTTTGTCAATATTTCCTTTTTTCTATATTTCCATTTTTCAATATTTCCTATGTTCAATATTTCCACTTTTCTATACTACCTTTTGTCAAAATTTCCTTTTTTAAATATTTCCTTTTTTCAATATTTCCTTTTGTCTATATTGTCTTTTTTCTATACTTCCTTTTGTCAATATTTTTTTTCTATACTTCCTTTTTTCAATATTTCCTTTTGTCAATATTTCCTTTTGTATATATTACCTTTTTTAAATATTTCCTTTTGTCAATATTTCCTTTTGTCAATATTTTCTTTTGTCAATATTTCCTTTTGGAAATATATTTCTTTTTTTCTATACTTCCTTTTGTCAATATTTCCTTTTGTCAATATTTCCTTTTGTCAATATTTCCTTTTTTCTATACTTCCTTTTGTCAATATTTCCTTTTTTCAATATTTCCATTTATCAATATTTCCTTTTTTCTATACTTCCTTTTGGCAATATTTCCTTTTTTTATATTTCCTTTTGTCAATATTTCCATTTGTCAATATTTCCTTTTGTCAATATTTCCTTTTGTCAATATTTCCTTTTTTCAATACTTCCTTTTTTCAATATTTCCTTTTTTCTATACTTCTTTTTGTCAATAATTCCTTTTGTCAATATTACCTTTTGCAAATCTTTCCTTTTCTCTATACTTTCTTTTGTCAATATTTCCTTTTCTCAACATTTCCTTTTGTCAATATATCCTTTTATCAATATTTCCTTTTGTCAATATTTCCTTTTGTCAATATTTCCTTAATTCGATATTTCGTTTTGTCAATATTTCCTTTTGTCAATATTTCCTTTTTTCTATACTTCCTTTTGTCACTATTTCCTTTTTTTATATTTCCTTTTGTCAATATTTCCATTTGTCAATATTTCCTTTTGTCAATATTTCCTTTTGTCAATATTTCCTTTTTTCAATACTTCCTTTTTTCAATATTTCCTTTTTTCTATACTTCTTTTTGTCAATAATTCCTTTTGTCAATATTACCTTTTGCAAATCTTTCCTTTTCTCTATACTTTCTTTTGTCAATATTTCCTTTTGTCAATATATCCTTTTATCAATATTTCCTTTTTTCAATATTTCCTTTTGTCAATATTTATTTTTGTCAATATTTCCTTTTTTCAATATTTCCTTTTTTCAATATTTCCTTTTGTCAATATTTCCTTTTTTCAATATTTCCTTTTTTCTATACTTCCTTTTTTCAATATTTCCTTTTTTCTATACTTCCTTTTGTCAATATTTCCTTTTGTCAATATTTCCTTTTTTCAATATTTCCTTTTTTCAATATTTCCTTTTTTCAACATTTCCTTTTGTCAATATTTCCTTTTTTCAATATTTCCTTTTTTCTATACTTCCTTTTTTCAATATTTCCTTTTTTTCTATACTTTCTTTTGTCAATATTTCCTTTTTTCTATACTTCCTTTTGTCAAAATTTCCTTTTGTAAATTTATCCTTTCGTCAATATTTACTTTTGTCAATATTTCCTTTTGTCATATTTCTTTTTTTCAATATTTCTTTATATCAATGTTTCCTTTTCTCAATATTTCCTTTTTTTCAATATTTCCTTTTGTTAATATTTCCTTTTGTCAATACTTCCTTTTGTCAATATTTCCTTTTGTCAATATTTCCATTTATCAATATTTCCTTCTGTCAATATTTCCTTTTTTCAATATTTCTTTTTTTCAATATTTCCTTTTGTCAATATTTTTTTTTGTCTATATTTCCTTTTTTCAATGTTTCCTTTTTTCAATATTTACTCTTATCAATATTTCCTTTTTTCAATACTTCCGTTTGTCAATATTTCCTTTTGTCAATATTTCCTTTTGTCAATATATCCTTATTTCAATATTTCCTTTTGTCAATATTTCCTTTTGTCAATTTTATCTTTTGTCAATATTTCCTTTCTTTAATATTACCTTTTTTCTAGACTTCCTTTTTTCAGCATTTCCTTTTGTCAATATTTCCTTTTTTCAATATTTCCTTTTTTCAATATTTCCTTTTTTCAATATTTCCTTTTGTCAATATTTCCTTTGTCAATATTTCCTTTTGTCAATTTTATATTTTGTCAATATTTCCTTTTTTTAATATTTCCTTTTTTCTAGACTTCATTTTTTCAACATTTCCTTTTTTCTATACTTCCTTTTGTCAATATTTCCTTTTGTCAATATTTCCTTTTTTCTATACTTCCTTTTGTCAATATTTCCTTTTTTCTATACTTCCTTTTGTCAAAATTTCCTTTTTTCAATATTTCCTTTTGTCTTTTTGTCAATATTTCCTTTTTTCAATATTTCCTTTTTTCAATATTTCCTTTTGTCAATATTTCCTTTTTTCAATATTTCCTTTTGTCAATATTTCCTTTTTTCAATTTTTCCTTCTGTCAATATTTGCTTTTGTCAATTTTTCCTTTTGTCAAAATTTCCTCTTTCAATATTTCCTTTTACAATACTTCCGTTTTTCAATATTTCCTTTTGTCAATATTTCCTTTTGTCAATATTTCCTTTTGTCAATATTTCCTTTTTTAATATTACCTTTTTTCTATACTTCCTTTTTTCAATATTTCATTTTGTCAATATTTCCTTTATTCAATATTTCCTTTTGTCAATATTTCCTTTTTTCCATACTTACTTTTGTCAATATTTCCTTTTGTCAATATTTCCTTTAGTCAATATATCCATTTGTCAGTATTTCCTTTTTTCTATATTTCCTTTTGTCAATATTTCCTTTTTCAATATTTATTTTTGTCAATATTTCATTTTTTCAATACTTCCGTTTGTCAATATTTCCTTTTGTCAATATTTCTTTTTGTCAATATATCCTTTTTTCAATATTTCCTTTTTTCAATATTTCCTCTCTTCAATATTTCCTTTTCTCAATATTTCCTTTTTTCAATATTTCCTTTTTCCTATACTTTCTTTTGTCAATATTTCCTTTTTTCTATATTTCCATTTTTCAATATTTCATATGTTCAATATTTCCACTTTTCTATACTTCCTTTTGTCAAAATTTCCTTTTTTCAATATTTCCTTTTTTCAATATTTCCTTTTGTCTATATTGTCTTTTTTCTATACTTCCTTTTGTCAATATTTTTTTTCTATACTTCGTTTTTTCAATATTTCCTTTTGTCAATATTTCCTTTTGTAAATATTACCTTATTTAAATATTTCCTTTTGTCAATATTTCCTTTTGTCAATATTTTCTTTTGTCAATATTTCCTTTTGGAAATATATTTCTTTTTTTCTATACTTCCTTTTGTCAATATTTCCTTTTGTCAATATTTCCTTTTTTCTATACTTCCTTTTGTCAATATTTCCTTTTTTCAATATTTCCATTTGTCAATATTTCCTTTTTTCTATACTTCCTTTTGGCAATATTTCCTTTTTTCTATACTTATTTTTGTCTATATTTCCTTTTGTCAATATTTCCTTTTTTCAATATTTCCTTTTGTCAATATTTCCTTTTGTCAATATTTCCTTAATTCGATATTTCGTTTTGTCAATATTTCCTTTTGTCAATTTTTCCTTTTTTCTATACTTCCTTTTGTCACTATTTCCTTTTTTTATATTTCCTTTTGTCAATATTTCCATTTGTCAATATTTCCTTTTGTCAATATTTCCTTTTGTCAATATTTCCTTTTTTCAATACTTCCTTTTTTCAATATTTCCTTTTTTCTATACTTCTTTTTGTCAATAATTCCTTTTGTCAATATTACCTTTTGCAAATCTTTCCTTTTCTCTATACTTTCTTTTGTCAATATTTCCTTTTCTCAACATTTCCTTTTGTCAATATATCCTTTTATCAATATTTCCTTTTTTCAATATTTCCTTTTGTCAATATTTATTTTTGTCAATATTTCCTTTTTTCAATATTTCCTTTTTTCAATATTTCCTTTTGTCAATATTTCCTTTTTTCAATATTTCCTTTTTTCAATATTTCCTTTTTTCAATATTTCCTTTTGTCAATATTTCCTTTTTTCAATATTTCCTTTTTTCTATACTTCCTTTTTTCAATATTTCCTTTTTTCTATACTTCCTTTTGTCAATATTTCCTTTTGTCAATATTTCCTTTTTTTAATATTTCCTTTTTTCAATATTTCCTTTTTTCAACATTTCCTTTTGTCAATATTTCCTTTTTTCAATATTTCCTTTTTTCTATACTTCCTTTTTTCAATATTTCCTTTTTTTCTATACTTTCTTTTGTCAATATTTCCTTTTTTCTATACTTCCTTTTGTCAAAATTTCCTTTTGTAAATTTATCCTTTCGTCAATATTTACTTTTGTCAATATTTCCTTTTGTCATATTTCTTTTTTTCAATATTTCTTTATATCAATGTTTCCTTTTCTCAATATTTCCTTTTTTCAATATTTCCTTTTGTTAATATTTCCTTTTGTCAATACTTCCTTTTGTCAATATTTCCTTTTGTCAATATTTCCATTTATCAATATTTCCTTCTGTCAATATTTCCTTTTTTCAATATTTCTTTTTTTCAATATTTCCTTTTGTCAATATTTTTTTTTGTCTATATTTCCTTTTTTCAATGTTTCCTTTTTTCAATATTTCCACTTTTCTATACTACCTTTTGTCAAAATTTCCTTTTTTCAATATTTCCTTTTTTCAATATTTCCTTTTGTCTATATTGTCTTTTTTCTATACTTCCTTTTGTCAATATTTTTTTTCTATACTTCCTTTTTTCAATATTTCCTTTTGTCAATATTTCCTTTTGTAAATATTACCTTTTTTAAATATTTCCTTTTGTCAATATTTCCTTTTGTCAATATTTTCTTTTGTCAATATTTCCTTTTGGAAATATATTTCTTTTTTTCTATACTTCCTTTTGTCAATATTTCCTTTTGTCAATATTTCCTTTTGTCAATATTTCCTTTTTTCTATACTTCCTTTTGTCAATATTTCCTTTTTTCAATATTTCCATTTATCAATATTTCCTTTTTTCTATACTTCCTTTTGGCAATATTTCCTTTTTTTATATTTCCTTTTGTCAATATTTCCATTTGTCAATATTTCCTTTTGTCAATATTTCCTTTTGTCAATATTTCCTTTTTTCAATACTTCCTTTTTTCAATATTTCCTTTTTTCTATACTTCTTTTTGTCAATAATTCCTTTTGTCAATATTACCTTTTGCAAATCTTTCCTTTTCTCTATACTTTCTTTTGTCAATATTTCCTTTTCTCAACATTTCCTTTTGTCAATATATCCTTTTATCAATATTTCCTTTTGTCAATATTTCCTTTTGTCAATATTTCCTTAATTCGATATTTCGTTTTGTCAATATTTCCTTTTGTCAATATTTCCTTTTTTCTATACTTCCTTTTGTCACTATTTCCTTTTTTTATATTTCCTTTTGTCAATATTTCCATTTGTCAATATTTCCTTTTGTCAATATTTCCTTTTTTCAATACTTCCTTTTTTCAATATTTCCTTTTTTCTATACTTCTTTTTGTCAATAATTCCTTTTGTCAATATTACCTTTTGCAAATCTTTCCTTTTCTCTATACTTTCTTTTGTCAATATTTCCTTTTGTCAATATATCCTTTTATCAATATTTCCTTTTTTCAATATTTCCTTTTGTCAATATTTATTTTTGTCAATATTTCCTTTTTTCAATATTTCCTTTTTTCAATATTTCCTTTTGTCAATATTTCCTTTTTTCAATATTTCCTTTTTTCAATATTTCCTTTTTTCAATATTTCCTTTTTTCAATATTTCCTTTTGTCAATATTTCCTTTTTTCAATATTTCCTTTTTTCTATACTTCCTTTTTTCAATATTTCCTTTTTTCTATACTTCCTTTTGTCAATATTTCCTTTTGTCAATATTTCCTTTTTTCAATATTTCCTTTTTTCAATATTTCCTTTTTTCAACATTTCCTTTTGTCAATATTTCCTTTTTTCAATATTTCCTTTTTTCTATACTTCCTTTTTTCAATATTTCCTTTTTTTCTATACTTTCTTTTGTCAATATTTCCTTTTTTCTATACTTCCTTTTGTCAAAATTTCCTTTTGTAAATTTATCCTTTCGTCAATATTTACTTTTGTCAATATTTCCTTTTGTCATATTTCTTTTTTTCAATATTTCTTTATATCAATGTTTCCTTTTCTCAATATTTCCTTTTTTCAATATTTCCTTTTGTTAATATTTCCTTTTGTCAATACTTCCTTTTGTCAATATTTCCTTTTGTCAATATTTCCATTTATCAATATTTCCTTCTGTCAATATTTCCTTTTTTCAATATTTCTTTTTTTCAATATTTCCTTTTGTCAATATTTTTTTTTGTCTATATTTCCTTTTTTCAATGTTTCCTTTTTTCAATATTTACTCTTATCAATATTTCCTTTTTTCAATACTTCCGTTTGTCAATATTTCCTTTTGTCAATATTTCCTTTTGTCAATATATCCTTATTTCAATATTTCCTTTTGTCAATATTTCCTTTTGTCAATTTTATCTTTTGTCAATATTTCCTTTCTTTAATATTACCTTTTTTCTAGACTTCCTTTTTTCAGCATTTCCTTTTGTCAATATTTCCTTTTTTCAATATTTCCTTTTTTCAATATTTCCTTTTTTCAATATTTCCTTTTGTCAATATTTCCTTTGTCAATATTTCCTTTTGTCAATTTTATATTTTGTCAATATTTCCTTTTTTTAATATTTCCTTTTTTCTAGACTTCATTTTTTCAACATTTCCTTTTTTCTATACTTCCTTTTGTCAATATTTCCTTTTGTCAATATTTCCTTTTTTCTATACTTCCTTTTGTCAATATTTCCTTTTTTCTATACTTCCTTTTGTCAATATTTCCTTTTTTCAATATTTCCTTTTGTCTTTTTGTCAATATTTCCTTTTTTCAATATTTCCTTTTTTCAATATTTCCTTTTGTCAATATTTCCTTTTTTCAATACTTCCTTTTGTCAATATTTCCTTTTTTCAATGTTTCCTTCTGTCAATATTTGCTTTTGTCAATTTTTCCTTTTGTCAAAATTTCCTCTTTCAATATTTCCTTTTACAATACTTCCGTTTTTCAATATTTCCTTTTGTCAATATTTCCTTTTGTCAATATTTCCTTTTGTCAATATTTCCTTTTTTAATATTACCTTTTTTCTATACTTCCTTTTTTCAATATTTCATTTTGTCAATATTTCCTTTATTCAATATTTCCTTTTGTCAATATTTCCTTTTTTCCATACTTACTTTTGTCAATATTTCCTTTTGTCAATATTTCCTTTAGTCAATATATCCATTTGTCAGTATTTCCTTTTTTCTATATTTCCTTTTGTCAATATTTCCTTTTTCAATATTTATTTTTGTCAATATTTCATTTTTTCAATACTTCCGTTTGTCAATATTTCCTTTTGTCAATATTTCTTTTTGTCAATATATCCTTTTTTCAATATTTCCTTTTTTCAATATTTCCTCTCTTCAATATTTCCTTTTCTCAATATTTCCTTTTTTCAATATTTCCTTTTTCCTATACTTTCTTTTGTCAATATTTCCTTTTTTCTATATTTCCATTTTTCAATATTTCATATGTTCAATATTTCCACTTTTCTATACTTCCTTTTGTCAAAATTTCCTTTTTTCAATATTTCCTTTTTTCAATATTTCCTTTTGTCTATATTGTCTTTTTTCTATACTTCCTTTTGTCAATATTTTTTTTCTATACTTCCTTTTTTCAATATTTCCTTTTGTCAATATTTCCTTTTGTAAATATTACCTTTTTTAAATATTTCCTTTTGTCAATATTTCCTTTTGTCAATATTTTCTTTTGTCAATATTTCCTTTTGGAAATATATTTCTTTTTTTCTATACTTCCTTTTGTCAATATTTCCTTTTGT